>NC_079529.1:14197655-14532655 GCF_003711565.1 Takifugu flavidus
GAGAGAAGCGAGACGTTGCCTTGGGGGGGTGAGTGTTAGGAGGGTGATTCAGAATGCCAGGGGTGGGTGGGGGATCAGAGGTAGTCTTTAGGATCCCTCTCTCCTTTAAGTTGAAGCTGGTTGTCATGGGGTGTTTGAAGTAGTGGATAGAAAGGAGGGACACAAACTGGGGAGAAGAGGAGGGGGGGGGGGGGGTGTTTGGTTGGCGTGCAGGCAGAGTCCCTCTCCATGCCAGGGGGAAGACATCTGAAGGAAAATCTTTATAGCTTTGACGGTGCCCCTGACGTTTGTGTGTGGTTTTGTGCACGGCCGTGTGCGTATGTGTGTATGTTAGCCTGTTTGTGTGTGTGTGTGCCTCCGTTGAACGTCTGGCTCATACGTTGAGGTGGGGATCACAGTGCCCCCTTTTTAAATTGCCACTAATGAGCCCTGTCTGGCGAGAGGTACTCGAATTGATTAAATTTGCATGGGAGCCTAAATCATAGCAGGGGCCGCAAACTTGTGCCCCATCACCCACCCACCTCTAGGTACACGCACACATGCACACATCCATTCTTCCTCTGGTCTATCCTGTCCCTATCTGAAGGTAGTGTGCGTGTGTGTGTGTGTGTGTGTGTGTGTGTTGAACAGGCCGTGGAGGGCACCCATCTGCCCCGGTATTACTGTCAGTCTATCATTCAGGAGGATGCCAGTCGCACGCCTCAGGGACGTGTTCATTACGCCTTAACTAGAGGATCTGTCCTTGTCGCCAAGCCTCCTCGTGTCATTGTCTGCCCGAGATTGCGTGTATATTTATGCACGTGTCTGCTTGCATCACAATTGAAGGCAGCCAGATCTTTGTATTGCCCGTGCAGCGCTGTAACATTCAGGTATTTTGTCTTTTTTTATCACAACTCTATGTTGGGGGAAAAAAAACCCTACTCCGCTCCATGAATGCACTTTTTGTTGTTGCTTACCTCGCTAACAGCAACAATGCATGATGAGCACTATTTTAGAGAGCTGCCGAATGAATACGTGTCTATGCGTGTGCGCGCGCGTGCGTGTGTGTGGTTAGCCTGTGTGATTGCAGTAATCAGATGGAGGTGTTAATCAGAGTTTGTTCGTCAGTGGCCTGATGAGGGGCGATGAGGGCCACTGATTGCAATGCGATGCTTCAATCGGCCCCTCTGCCAACTACAGAGACGACAACCCCCCTCCCCACCCCACCCCACCCACACACACACCCCGACCCACCCACGCACACTTTTAGAACGCCTTAGACGATGTAAACAAATAAGTAAAGCATCACGTTTCTCTTTATATTAAAGTGCATCACTGTGAAGCTCCCGACTCAATTATTATTAACAAGGATGTTTTCATTCCAGTGAACATAATGAAGCACTTTGACACCAGGGGATATACCACTATATCACTATTTAGGTGTCAGTGTCACCCCTAGTGAAGAGCAGGGGGTATGGGATGGGGGTGGGATGTGTGTGCCGGGGTTAGGGGGTAGAAAAGATGCAGTTGAGAAAAAAGATTGGGGGTGGGGATGTAAATGGGACATCATGGTTTATGGTCTTGTCTTGTCACAGACAGGCTTGCATTAGATCTTTCCCCCTTTCTTTGCTGTTTTTTTTATTTTTTTTTAATTTTTTTCGAGGGGGGTTCGCTGAAGCTATTATGGCTGCCTCATCAGCCAAGTCCCTACAAGGGCTGATACAAATTAATTAACCTAATTAGGGGCTGCGATTGCGGGTGTGATTATAGGGGCTGGAATGGGAGGGAGGGATGGAGGGATAAGGCAGAAAGGGATGTTCAGAGAGGTGGGGGTGCGCTTGCAGCGAGGGCCCAGGCGGTGATAAGCTGGGAGGTGTGGGAGAGGAGCCAAGATGCTCTGCATGGCTAATGAGCGAGGCCAGCATCTCTTTTTCCAACCCTTTCATTGTTCCAGGTTTTAAATGTTAACTAAATGTTAACTAGTGACGCTTCATTTCCTTCCCCATTCATACATTCATATTTTATTCTCGCTATAAAACAAAACTGTTGAATTTTTAGTCCTTTTTCATTTTGCCGTCGATTTTCACGAGGTTTTTAGGCGTGGAATCAGCCCCATGCACCTGTTGCACTAGAGTTCCAACCTTAGCCAGGTTAACTGTATCCCAACCAATTTGACTGTCATTTAGGGTCACGATTAACATTTGCACCATCATTTTGGTCAATGGAAGAATTCCGGATTGCTCTTGAAGGCTGTTTTCTCCTTCTTGTTGTTCACTGCTCAAGAGAAGAGCAGGAAATACCCTGTGGGAATGCAGCGTCTGGCACACACATGCATACTTGTACAGTACAAGCTCACACAAGATTCTCACCCTCTCATATGCGCAACCAATCACCGCTCAGCACACAGACGTGCACATACTCTCTGCCTCTCTCTCTCTGCTTCCCCTTACGCACAAATACTCCCGGGGAGCAATATTTAAATCTCCTATTTGTATTGGAAACAGAATAAAGATATTCTTGAGACTGAAGCAAAATGTGTTTTCTTGCCGGCATCAGCAATTCTAATGTTTCTAATGAGCCGGAGAAGTGGAGTGACTGGGAGCGGTTATGTATCAGTAAATTAAAAAATAATCCTAATTTAAAAGAAGCAAATGAAGGAGTTCCTCAGAAGTGCATGTTGGAGTATTTCACCCTCCAGAATAAGCAGGCAGCTGTGCCAGTGGAATTCACCGACTGCACTGTGCCATACTCAGCTGGCGCTGGATTATGCCGCTCTGTCTCTCTTCTCTCTTTCTTTCCCTGTCTTCTCCCCCATTTGTTCGCCCTTCCTCTCATTTACTTCCTCTGTACAATTAGGAAGCCACTACCTGACGGCGATGTGGAGCTGCTCCTACCACCTTCCTGTTTTTTACTCCAAAAATTCCAAATCATACATTGTTGCATAGCTCCTCCTTTAGGAGTTAGAGTAAGGAGTAAAGCTTAATCACTGACCAATCAGTCAATCCATTTTCTCAGGCATTCCGTTCCTCCTACAAGCTCGGGCCCTCTACCAGTTACTAGAGAGTTTGAGGAGCCCGCGCAGCTTCTTAGCTGTTGCTAGCACTCACCACGCTTGGGGGTCACAGCCCCAAATGCTGTGATGACATCACTGATGTCTTCAGTGCCCACAATCCTGTTCACTTGTTCTCTCAGACTCCAAAATGTATCCACTTTCCCATTTCCTTCTTCTTGATTGCCATCCCTTAGAAATATATTGCTTAGCTTATTAGCGCCGTGGCTAAGCCTGACTTTGGTGCAGGAGTGTGTGTATAAATCAAAATCAGTTTTAAAGCCTTGTTTCAGCAAGAAAACGTAAAGGGGTCATGACTGCCCCGACCACAATATAATGGTTAAAGTTAGGGTTTCTGAACTCTCGCATGAAATCCAGGAAATTGTTGCTTATATTTATAAATATTTTTGTGAGCTGCTGTGAATGATGTTTTTAGTTGTGACAGACTTACTGTATTTTTTAATTCGGTAATCATAGCTGCTCAAATTGGGGATAACGAAGCATTTGTATTCCATATGCATGAGGTGTTACCAGATAGATACTCAAGAGTGTGTGTACACAAAGAAGTGATTACTCAGGCCTTTGAGTCGTGCCTGTCTCTTGGCTCTACTCTCACCTCACTGATAAGCCGGAGTCTTGTCAGAGGAAAGGTAAATACGGCACTTAAGGATTCCTCTCCTATTTTGTAGTCACAGTTACGCTATAATTAAAGGCAGACAGAGAGAGAGAGGGCAAGAGAGTGATAGTACTGCACTAAGCAGATAATGTCAGAAGGACAGCCAGGTAGAGCCGCTAGAAGATGTTGGGAAGATATCTGTCCTCTGTCCGGTGCATTTATGGGCAGGAAACACCAGACTATACAGTAATAGCTTAGGCATGCATGCCTGTAGACTCCCATGCACTACGCGGGCTAAATGTTTGTTTGTGTGTGTGTGTGTGTGTGTGTTTCTGTGTGTGTTGGACGCTTTACATTGCTCTCTGCAGCTGTAGCGAGGCTGCTATCAGATATTTATATGCGGCTCATGAATATGGATGCGGGAGCAAGATGGGACTGATGTTTGTCCTCTAAGAGGGGATGAAAGGAGAATGTGCTTCTCTCCCTGAGAGCCCCAGTCAGGGCCTCTCATACAGCAGGGGATGGGAGTAAGTGTTGGTGGCTCAACACAGATGGTAAAATGTAATAAAATGTGATTTGGGTGATTAAGACAAACAGATCCCTTCATGCATTTCTGAATATAAAACTGAAGTACTCCTATTAGCACTCTCACCAATTTGACTGTGGATTCTGGGCGCCTCCTTAACGGTCCTTTTCTACCTTTCCTTATCAGTTATGAACAATTACTGTAGGTTAGGTAAAATAGTCTTTTCCCCGCAGCAAAAAAAGCAAATGTTCTTAGCCACTGACTGAGTGAAAAACGACGGTCATTGTCTGGAGTGGTCACCCTAATTTGCAGCAGCAAACGTTCGGTCAGGGACGTGCTCTGACCTAAGTGTTCATAGTTGAGGTCAAAACATTGAGAGACGGGATCAGAGGATTGCGGGTGCAGGGACAGCTGGATGCAATGTACCACATTTTACATTTCAATGCTAATCACTGAGTCATCTATCAGAGCTAATACATGGACGCTAAGCAACCTAGCTCTACATGCATTAGGCCTCCCCAATTACCATAATGGGTTGGTTTTTAATATGGCTAATAGGCTGGCACGACCTTGCCCATTCACTCAGCAGGTACCTGAACCCGGCAGATGTAAATGAACATATTTGGAGACTGAATGACCATTAGGGACTAGCTGCTGTTATGGGTGCATGGATGGACAGCAAACGGGACCATTTGTGAACAAAACAATAAAATGCAAGGAGGCTGAAATGATGATTTATGCAGAAGAGTACAGAAAACAAAATGACAATTTGATGGGCAGCATTTTGACCAAGCAGCCTCCCTCACTGAACTGCTGCCAGATGTGCCCTGTGGGCACTGCTGGGATGTACGTCAGCGGAGGCGCAATGTGCTACCAAGAGAGTGGATGACTAAAGAGGAAGAGAAGAGGCAGAATCTGAGAAATGTGCCTCTGCAGAACCCTGGGGGGTTAACATTTTGGTTTTCTCTAAGCCTTTGTGGTAGTAGACAAATGATCCCAGGAGCTGGACAATAATGTTTTTATGAGACTCAAAATGTTGAACTCAACAAGGTCATTGTGGGAGAGTAATGGCCAACACGTGGCCGGACTTGAACTCCAGCAGTCTCGCAGTTGGTCTGGGGGCGAGAGGAGAAAAGAGGAGGTGGGAGGAGAGCAGAGACTCACCCCTTTGGGTTTCTCCAACAAGCCCGCACTTTGTTCTTAAAGGAGACAAGAGCCACTCAGAACATCAAGCACCTAGATGACCAAACTGTGACGGTCTTGTAAACTGGCTCAGAGAGATAATGTTGCCCTGTAGCTAATCTGCGCCGCGATGCCCACGCCTTGGCATCTAGCGAACAATAACCCTTCCTGCTCGCAACAAGAATCCTTTTCTCGGATCACGATGGACATTTGCTGTCTGTCGTTGATCTGAATGTGAGTGTGCAGATAAGAACTGGGTGATTTATCTCATTGTTAAATGTGAGTCATCTGGTCGTCAGCATTACTCGCAACTGGATAAAAAAAATAGAGCCGTGTGGGATCCAAACCTTTAGATACATAGTGTTTTAAAACTAACCTCTCGCTATGACTGTGGGCTTTTGCGTCGCCACACTTTTGTTCATCAGTGAATGCGCTTGGGCTTTTCTGTATGACATTTTTATCTGCTGTCTGACTTACAGGATGAACGACTCATCCCTTTGACCGATTAATCTTCATAATTACCTGCACAGCCTCCGCCAGTCGCAGCGCTGTGTCTGCCGTCGTTTTGCACGGAGCCATCATCCATTATGTCAAAGGAGTATGTACCCATGAATGAAACCTCCAATATGACAGATCACCCGTTTATATCAACCTCCCATCACTACGATGCTCTCCATACGATGCCGTGCGTGGGAGATTTCATTAATTGGTGTGATTTCTCCGGTGCTCACATTTATGTTTGATGTTATAAATTACACATATCTACATATAAATAAAGATTGTAGCATCTCAATTCACAAAACAGGCCTATAGTGACTTATATCGGTCAGCGAGATGCTGAATATGAAGCAACCCGCAAAAGTCTGTCTCTCTTTTGTATACATGTCCTGGTGGTCACATGGTAAGGAGATGGGCCCCAGTGTCCCTCTGAAGCCTGGGCTCCGCGGTCCCCTGAGCGAAGCTGTGTGTCTTCTCTTAAAAAGGGCAGGAGCTCCAGACAGCAAATCAATAGATCAATCATAACATTTCCACTTCAAATCAATTATTCCAACCTCCAATCGATACAGGGAGTTTCTTTGTCTCAGCAGGTTCAGTCTCCTTCTTCTTCTTCTGCGGTAGTTGTATAATCCAAAAGAATAATAATTTTGTACGCATGTTTAGTGTTTTTTTTTTTTTAATCATTAATGCCAACTTGGTGCCAGAAAGAAACTAGTGGTCGGAGCGCTGATAATCAGCCTTATATTGACAGAGCAGTTGTAACTCAGAACCAACATGAGTTAGAGAAATGAAATACAGAAAAGTAAACAACAATAAAGAGGCTACTTTGTTTCCAGACTGCTCACTTGTCTTTTTGACTGTGTTGAATTCCAGTCATTCAGATGGCTGTGGTGCGTAGGAAAGGCCTCCAACTCGTTTCCCCGTCATCATCACAACAGTTGCCATTCATCAGGAGCCAGTGGCTGTGAGGACATTTGCACCGCAACTCCTGTCATCTCATTCCCCCCCACCCCCCACCTTCTGCACTCTGAGACAAACACATACGCACATAAGCAATGCAAAACGCACGCAGACGCGTTAAATTTCTTCTGCGAAATGCCAGCGGGGAGAAGCAGAAGGGCATCGGAGATGGTTGTTCTACGCATGTTGCCTCTGTGTGGGTTTCTGTGAATGGGACCCAAGGGTGGGGAGGTCTTTGATAGCACAGGGTGCGCATTGCTCGTGTCACGATGGTTGCAGGGTTGAGCGGGTGACCAGCCCAAGATTTTTAACCAGAGTGACCCCCAACTGGCATTCCACACCATGGTGACGTGGGTGGGCCAGGTGACCTTTTGGTCCTCAAGGGCTCTCTCATATGTGTTCATTGTGTTATGGATTCTATATCAATTTCACACATCTAAATTGTGTGGATCGACAAGATCTCCAGACAAAGCCTAGCATTCAGGCTCAACAGGAAACACCTGGGAGAGAGCCAGGAGTCGTTCCCATGACCCAGGAGAGTGAACACGGTTTCATCTGTAATTGTATCTGTGTGCATACTTGAAAAGAGGAGAAATTAATTGTCAGTGGTTTTTCCAAGCTGCCTCGTGTGCTGGTATTTCACACCATTGGGTCCTGGGCGTACACACACGGGTCTGTTGGATAAACATCCAACGCTGAGTAGGAGCACCGATCAGCACTGTTATTGTTCCTGTGTAACGCGACTGCATGCACCAGCGTTGTTGTTTTGCACCAATCAACACATACGTATGTAATAAAGCTAAGAGGCAGGGCGACAATGCGTGTTATTGTAACTCCAAACTCAGATCAAGAAAAAAAAGAGAGTCTGGCATCCTTCTGCAACGGTTTTCCAAGACTTTTTTTTTTTTTTGTGGGCACAAAGTGGAATCTAACGGGACTGGTCCCCGATGGGGGTTACCTAGTCATTGTCATTCTATACATTTCGAGCCATCTGTTGAGAGTGTTGGCATTTTTGTGAATGATGTGGGTTGATGGATGGTGATGAGAGTTCAATGAAGGGGACGGCCGAGAAGCAATAGGACATTTTGGAGTGCAAAGATGGTGCGGCTCTGCACTACCTTTGTATGTGTGGATGTGTGTGTGTGTGTGTGTGTGTGTGTGTGTGTGTGTGTGTGTGTGTGTGTGTGTGTGTGTGTGTGTGTGTCTGTATCTAAGGGCAAATGTCGATGAAGGTGTCAGGGGTGAATGATAGCCGTGGTCTTTTCAGCACTGTGGGGCGGGTCAGATGGATGTGATGGATGGTTAACAGTCTGACCCCCTTCTTCAGGCCTGCGTCTGGAGAGCTGAGCTGGGATAGACAGTGGAGGGGCAGGGCTGCCGGGTGGTTGGGGTGGGGGGCGGGTTGTTTGGCCCTCTTGCATCAAACTTTCTCTTCACTCTAAAATGAAGTTTTCATTATTGGTTATCCTAACATGGACCATCATCTAAATTTAATCCAATAACTTCGACTTTCTAAAATACATTTAAACGTTACGGCGATTCTATAAAACAATTTATTGAGGTTCTGTTTATTGAGGTTCTGGAATCAATAAACTGCTGCATCTTCAGTTTACACTGAATTACAAAAGCTGGTAATTCACTTGCCGCATCAGTGACTGATTACCCACAGGAGCCTGAATTACTCGAAATAGCTACTCAATATTCAAAGCATTTCGGGCTTTATGATGACTGAAAGTGTATGAAAGTGGAATGTTTAATGTTCACAGCAACTCTAATTACAATAAGATCTTTTGTGTTCTTTCTTGATGTTTGTTTTGGCTTCTGAAGCCCAAAAGTGACAGGAGCGCCAACAGATCTCCCCCTCAGCTCCCCTTTTAACCACAGCAACGCAGGCATTGCCAGTTTCTGCTCACTTTAAGTGAAAATTACATATAAAATACACCCTACATCCGTTCAGTGGCTCCTGAGGCTGCAGACACTTCATTCATTTGAACAATACATTTTTAATCAGGCTTTCTTCTGAAAGTTCGATACTTTCATTCTACATCTGCAGGAGTCAGCGTTTTCAGGTAGGACACCACACACTGCTTTTGTTGATTATTTAAACCCCAAGTCACCCACCCACACACATAAACACGCGCACGCACGCACGCACGCACACACACACTTCCAATATCACCTACCTTTTATATCCTTCCTCCTTATTCGTCCAACAATTAATGTAGTCCCTACTATCACCTATCTATCACCTGTTTCTTTTAATTACTTTTATTTTGTTGAGCATTCAATCCACATCTTCTGCAGGAAATAACAATTTCTCTACATTCATTAATGTTGTCCCTTTATTCCTTTCATTGAGTAATTCCCAGTTAATGGGTGATCCCACTCCATCCCTTCCAAACCATTCCTTTTCCCTTTATTTGCTGGGGGATGCTCTTTCCTCAACCCCTTCCCTTTATGCTACCCTCCCACTTCTTCATGTTCTTGGTTGCATTATCTCTCCTCAGATCTCCTTGGATTCTTTCCATATTCTCCAACCTGTAGTAACATTCATCTATGCCTCTTGTAAACACTACGCAATGTGCACATACGGTTCTTTATATAGGCTCATTCCTGTTTGTGGTAAGAGAGATGGTTCTGTAGCTGACACAGCTTTCCTTTTGTGTCAGAGGTTCACTTTTCACCCAGGCTTGTGTTTGAAGACTGTAGACGGTGAGTGTCGCTGCTTCAGGGCCGGGCTGTCTTATGATGGGGTAGACGGCAACCAATACCCGAGAGAATCACCAGAGTAACCTGCCGTTTTTAGTTTTTCAGTTTCACTCAAAGAGGGAGAGAGACAGGTAGAGAGAGAGAGAGAGAGAGAGTAAAAAGGCTCATTGGACCTTTGCACACACAGTCTTACTAATTGATGGCTGCAGGGAGAAGAGCTGATAAGAGAACCACAAGACCAACTTAACATTCTGAACTGAGCACGTATAGAAATGTCCATTCGTAAGATAGGTAGACACATTTAGAGAAAATGCAGCTCTATATTTCAATGATTACGGCTTGAATACTTGAATCTCTTTACTTCTCAACCTCTTAATATTGCCGTTCATTGACATTCTTTTAGTTCTGTTCACAGTAGCTCTGCAAAACCTTTTTTTTTCAATCTCGCTGGCTTATGCACTCACATGAGGATTCAAATATCGAAGAAAAAAAAGGGCATAAATTGCTGCTTTGTCACTGGTTTAGCAATGGCAAACTGAAGGCCTTCGGCAACTAGCTAATTGCTTTGGCCATGTGCACCCAAAAGGTGCCACCAATTAATCCCCTCAGTGTTCCTTCCCTTCGCCCCCTAGTAGAGCTGTCCCGCAGGGGAGAGGTGGGTGGGGTGGAGTGGGTGGAGGAGCACATGGGAACCCGTTCCAACAATAGGTACCAAATCCATACCCTCTGCTCAACATCACAACCATCCCCCTTCAACATCAATGGATCTTTCATCTGTATATGCAAATAATGCATCAGGCTGATGGGTGGGTACAAACGCTGCTGCATCACTCATATTTGAATGGAGCTGACTATCAGTAATTTTAAATGTTTGGACAATTGCCCATTGTTTCAAATGATACATACGAAATGTGTGAAAAGCCCACTCAACCCAGAACGCAAAAAGATCCAGCTGCAAATCACAATTTGCGACAGCAGGGAGGCTCACAGTAACTCAAGTGTTGTGTACTTTAACAGTACCAGTCAATAAAGTGTGGGAAGATGCTCGTTTTCAGTTGTTTTGATTGGTCCCCTCCCATTGATTGAATGCATTGTACAGCAGTTTTATTAATAAATTACTGTTGAATTACTTTTTTCCTTTTTGTTTGTTTTCATATATATTTATATAATTTGCATTCTACCCCTTAAGCAAACTGGAACCTGGTTCACTTTTAATCTGGCCTGGTTTCTTTGGGACAGAAAGTTCCTGATTCAGCCTTGGAGCAGAAATGTTTTGCATCGTCATCAGCGAGGCAGTGCCTTTATTCCAGTGTTTGCTGGCACCGCTTTTGTGCAATGTAAGGATGATCATCCATCATCAGACTGATTATCATTTCAATCAACGGTACAATATAGGTCAGAATCCTTCTTTTAACCTCTACAGTTGGGTTAATTTTGGCGCGGTAAATATCTCATTTTGAAAGTTGAACAGGGTAGCAATAGACTGATCGGTGAAGTCCAACTCCCACTGTTGTGGCTCCAAAACCAGCACAATCGGGTCCAGCTGAAGGTAGACTCGGTGCAATCAGATGATTACTTAGTGCACCTTTGTGTTATGGTGACCTTCCTCTGTGATTGGAATACTGTGTCACACTTCTATGCTATCTTGTCATTCCAAGTGTGCTTCTTAAAGAACAGAGTTAATATACTGCTAACAGATTGTTGACTGGAACCCACAGGGTCTAGTTTTGAGGGCCGGATCCCCTCTCTGGTATGTGTCTCTCTCCGTTCATGGGTCACGAGTCGTTACCCCAACAAAGGACCTGTCACCTCCTCCCACTGTCTCAACATTCCCAGGCTCTACGATTGTGACTTATCCAAGAACCTGACTGCTGCGTGATGGGCAGCAGATGCGCAAACAGCCTGAGAGCGGAACGGTTGAAGGAAATTGACCGAGAAAGACGACTGGACAGAATTATTTGCCTTATCCTTTGTGACAAAGGGGAGGCGACGGGTAAAACTGGGGAGGAGGGCTGCGTGCGGATGTAGCATCTGGCTGATATGAAGCCATGTACCGAGGCGATGAGGTGCCTCCAGCCCTGCACGAGCTTGCATGAGGCCAGAGCAGATAAAACATTAACGCTGATAACAATGGTGTCCTGCAGCTAAAAACACCAGACGAGCTCTCTCAACCATATCGTTCAGCTCTTTACATTTTACAAAAATCCCCTCTCCACCTGTCATTCAGTTTGAGGCAACAACACTGATGTTGGGATTCATTAATGAATATAGAAGAATTGTCATGAGTCGGCCGGGAGATGACGGCAGAGGCAGGTCAGGACGCAGGCTGACCTTTGGTCTTATTTAAAAATCAAAGAGGTGCCACTGTTAACCCAGCAGGGGAATAGAGCTGGGCTGCTTGGCGTAGCCAACGCGAGGGTGTCTGGGTGTTAATCCACGGGACCGTCGGTGACCCTTGACCTTTGGGAGGATCAGGGTGGTGCACTTCTAAAATGCGCCTGCGGACGTCAGACCTGTCCTATGCGCTTCAGGCACACTGGAGTCTTCAGAAGCCTCCTCCCAGTAATGATTTATGGGGCAGGGTGCGATCGACACACGTTCAGCCCTGGGGATGATCCTAAATGGTAGATTTGACACCACTGAGAGTCGGGGTTAAAGGTGATCAATAACAAGGCACCAGAGGAGGAGAGGCAGAAGGACAGACAGAGGGAGGGGAAGAAAGGGGGGCAGATGAGGAGGCATAGGCAAGTCTTTTTAATTGGTCTCTGCTCATTACTGAGGTCTTGGTAGACCATCAGCTCCTAAGCTCTGAGCACATATGTGTTGGGCTTTGAGGTGCTTTTGTTCAATTGTTAGATTGACCTTTCAATGAGGTAATCTGAAGCAGTTTCACATGCGGTTTGAATGTTTCCCTTTATGGCATTGTTGACCCCAGTAAAGTACCTTCCTACTCTGCTCTTTTTCGCGTCCATTTCCGCCTGTTTGGCTCAACAGTGGTGCTCATCTTACATCAACGGCAGCCTCAATTTGAAGCCTTTCTGCGTGTTAACTTGCTCAAATGAAAGAAAATGCATGACGCTGCTTACACACATCTACATTTTCCCGTCATTGTGTGCAGCGGTCTTCATATGGCACCTTCATCGCAGTGTTGGACGCTGTAGGAGTGTGTTGCTTCGCTTTTTTTTACCCCCCCAACCACACCCCCGACACACACACACCAGCCGCCTTGGAGTATCTCTCAGAAGTGAGCTGATTAGGCCCAAGACCGGGACTGCTTTGCCTAATCATATCGCTGCATCCAAATCATCTGTGTACATTTCTAATTACATAGTGGCATGCGGTGTCCTTGAGCACAGTGGCAGGTCTGCATTTCATCTCTGCACTGAGTCTAGACCCCTCCCTCTCTTGCCTTATTTCTCCCCTCGCTCCTCTTTCCTCCAGCCTTATTTATTTATTTCCGACAGGCTTATCTTTGTTGTTGTTTCAGTCGACTCTGCGCTGAGCGGCAGCGCTCATTTGCCCACCGATCCCCCGTTCTTTGAACTCAGCATCGCAGGGCAAAGCCGACCGTCGGGGGCAGCGGGATCATCTTTGATGATCTGTTTATTGTCCTGCTCCAATTTGCAGGGGTCCACAATATAATATCCATTCAATCATGCATAACACGAAGGATCAGTCATGGGTAAAGGACAACAGCAAATAATATTGTCTGAGTTTGGATTATGGACCTTGTTTGGTTACTTCTGTACTGCCAAGATCTCTGTGTGGAAATTGTTTGCTATCCTTTCCTGTCCTGCATATCTTTTAAAGAAACAATTGAGCTGCAAAGTGCATGCAGGAAGATGATCTTTCAGCTGTTGGGTTGATCCATTTGACAACTCTGAATAGCCATGTTTTCCCTTTTTGAATATCCTTGATGAAGAAGGCCCTGAACATCTTGGTGTGCTCTCAGGAAAGATGACCTTCCTATTGTTCATGGGCGTGTGTATCTCTCTCTTCTGTGAGGCCTTGGCTTTTCTTTTCCTCTGCCCTCCTCTGCGGTGAACCTTGCTACTAAACAAGAGGTGCTGCAAAGCCAGGCACTGGACAAAAGCCAAGCTTGAAGGTGAAGAGTGTGGACAACCTTTAACATAGGAAAGCCATATCCTTTTAGGCATGACAATTATATTTTCAACCTTGGCAGTAGTTTAAAAGGCCTTCTTAGCAGCTGCACACTGCGATTTCAGATGGAAGTCCTAAAAACACAGATAAACCCATTTTTTTATTACTTCTTTCGCCTGCTTTGTCCATTATCCCTAATACACATCCTCGGGCTATTTGCAACCTTTTTCCCCCACACAGATGCAGCTCAGATGATTGCCTTTATTTGGCTTTTCCCACTGTTATTATCACCTGTCACATCCATTGTTTAATACCGACCAGCTCAGTGAATCTGTACTAACTGGTTCTGATGCCTCGAAAGTAGCATTTTCTTTTCATTGTGAGATTCAAGCGGTAACATCTATGTGTTGCTGCCTGCAGGCAAGTGCCTGAGATGTTAGTTCTCCGCTCTCAGAACTGTTAGTCACAGTGACAGGCACCTGAGGCAATATGAAATGTCCCTCAAAGCCATGAGAGAGGAAGACGGGATACCTCTCTTCTTCAAAACCTCCGAGTGAGGCGCAAAGAGATGCAGAGAGGAGGGCAGAGTAACTTTCTAAAACCACACTTAAACCTCTTCACATATGGGGGCCATACCTTGGAGTAGACATGAAGGAGGGAATCCGTATAGCTACAAGGCCCAGTATCATAAATAACACAAGACTTCTCTTCTCCTAGATCCGTTTCCTCCAGTTCACTGCTGGAGTGTTTCATATGGTAACTAGGTGTTCACTGTGTGGCCACATTGTTGCCCATCTTTCAAGTGGCTCAGAGGGGGAAACCTTGAGGTAGGGGAAGAGAGGGAATTTTTGATGAAAAAATACATTATTCCGTTCTTTTTTCCTGTCTCTGTCCTCCCCTTTCACTGTGCCACTCACTGTGGGAAAAGAGTATTTATTACATAAATGGTGAAAAAGGAAAGAACTCAGCTGGAGGAAGACAGTAGTAATAGACGGTTAAAAAAAAGTCTACAGCCTCCTTCAAGTTAAAATACAGGCCTAATGCAGGAGTAAGTGTATTCGGTTCTTATCTCTAGGATGAGATGAGTCAAAAGCGAAGGTGTGATCACTAAAATTCAGCTGCTGTAAAACAAAAGCGTCACTTCTTCAGGATGTGATATAGTGCGAATGATGGCGTGGGTAAAGCTCGTCTAAGGTTGCTGTACAATTACGCTTTGCTGAAAAGTAAAGCACAAAAAATATTATTTCCACTTCACTTTTTGCCCATTTTTTTTTGCCAAACACAAAGAGAAATGAAACAAATCCTTTAGCTGTCAGGGGGAAAGCACACTTGTTGACTGTGTATGGAGGTGTAAAACATGTTGCAATTTCTGTTATAATCAAGGCCTTTTTTTCCTGCTGGTCTGCTCCCACCGCTGTCTACAATAATACAGTAATACATAATTTAATTATATATTTAGGGTGGAATGAGGAATACACACCAAGCAAAGGATTGTTTCACAACACGGTTTCCTAATAGGTACCGCTAAATGGCTTATTGTCTATCCGTGATGCTTTAAAATCATTTATAAACACTCACTCAAAATGAATGAATAAATGGAAAAAATAAAAAATAAATGCTTTGGTGCCTATCAGCAGCTTGGCTGTCATGAATCATCTCTCATCCTTGTACATAAGACATGATCATAAATGGCAATACCCCCCCAAAAAACACAGTTATTATTCAGCTGCTCCTATTATTTCCATAATTGCCATTATTGTACTTGTGTTTGTAATGTGATTAATAACAGGCATTGGCGTATAATACGCTTAATGTTATTTATCTGTTGGCAGATAGCTTGATGCTGCTAATCCTCATTCATTTGCTGTGGATCAATGCAAATCCACAAGCGTGAGTGAAATCCCCTCCCCATCCCCGAGCTGATGGTTCCTAATGTATTTTCCCACCATTAACCAGCCATAATCCCTGCTAATCATCACTAATCCACATCTCCTGTGTGACGATACTTCCCTGATGAAGGAGGCGTCAGCGTGCAGGAGCGCCCGGGCACTGCTGAGGATGGAGATCCGGTGCAAGAGCTGCCGAGGGCCTACTCAGGGAAGGACAACCGCTACAGAGGCTGGAAGAGGAGGATTGGAGAATACAATGAACTATGGTGATTTGTAGGTCAAACAGGCGGGTTCTACTGTTTTGCGATGAGTTCTGTTCATGTAATATTGATTTTTCAGTATAATGGAGGCTGTGTTCCTCTTTACAGTGAAGAATAAAAGCTGAAAATCATAATAAAACAACAACAAATTAAAGCAAGAAACCCCTATTGCTTCCCATCACCAAAAACTCTCATCTATTTGTGGCTATTTTGGACTGTTATGTTGTTTGCATGAGTCAACACTCGCATATCCTGTCCAGCTTAAAAGACTGTGCACACACCAACCAGATATTCAAAAATGGAACTCCATTTTCTTTTGTACATAAATACAATGACTTATTTTGGAGGGCGCTACAAAGTGTCAGGGCCGAGTTTCACGGGAATTTTGTCTCTAGCATCGAAACATAATTAATGTTTATTGATACTTTGATTCTTATTCGAAGAAGTTAGGCAGTATTATGTCCTACCAGCAGGAGGCGCCTGTGGCCCGCTGTTCTCTCGATGGTGTTCTGCTCCTTCATCTCCTTCTGTCCCACAGTTCGACCAGTTCAGCCGGTCCAACAACACTTTCGCCACTTGCACCACAGTGGCCCCAAAACGACAAGACGAAAAGTGAGACTTTTGGTGTGATTTGGACTCTAATATGTCATCTGTAGTGATGTTCCGAAACATGGTAAACGCTGCGCAACTGATCGCTTAAAAACACGAGAGGAAATAAGGGTTTTCTCTGGGACCCCGTGCAACATACGCAGTAGAATAATAAGATAAATGTGAATAAATATCATACAAGCAAAACTGACGTGAGCAGGTTTTCTTATAGCTATTTAAAGCTGGGTTCAACTTTTTGTTGCGCATGTGGCTATATGGTTGATAATGGGCCGGTTACTGTGAGGGCAAAAAGTCTAATAAAAAGCACATTCCCGTGTACAATTATTCAAAAGTCGGTCAGAAGGAATTCCACGTCCTTACAAAAATAATTGCGAATCTAGATCCAGCCTGTTTAGCCGCTCGCCGCAGACTTTCTAAATGTTGAACTTATTCGCTTTTCACTTTTCTACAATTCTAAAATTATTTTAGACTAAACTACCAGGGGGAGGAAATTCACATTTGCCTGCGCGTAAAATGACTCCCGTCCAGGTTTGGGATGTTAGAATATGCGAATGGTTGTAGAAACACTGCGCGCTGCCTCTGTGGACCGGAACGCGGAACACAGAAGGGTCAGATTATAAAGTAAGAATTTATTCTATGACGCAGAGCAGCTTAAGCATTATCTAGGTGCATTAAAATATGAAAACAAAATGTAGGCCTTCAACTTTTGGGCCCGCAGCCTTGGCTTATTCCATATATGCGTCTGTTTTTGAAAAAATGGATCAGATTCTTGCCTTTAGGCACTTTTGTCTCAGATCAAAGATTCGCTAGGAAACGGCTGAAAATGACAAGTGAAACTCGATGATTTATAAATAGGAAGGCTGGAGTTTGCTCAGAGGAGGCCTGTGGTCGGCAACTTTCGATAAATCATTTCACCTGCAATATTGACACCGCAGAAAGTAATAATGGCAGTGGTGATGGTGATAATAGTGATAATGATCAGCACAATAAAAGACACTAAGGCCGTATTAATATTGCACCATTTAATACTGTGATTATTACACAAAGATGTGAACAAGGTCAGACTGTCAGGGAATGCCTGAGGTAAAACTTGTCTATTCCCTTTAACAGCACATGTACACAGCTTCTGCTTGAAACGATCTCCAGTTACATAACGAATCACTGCTTTTTAAACGGAACACACGGTGTGCTGTCCATTTCCCCGATGCTCAGCACACTGAACATCATTAAACTTTATGATCATGGTCACGTTTTTCTTGTTTGCCCGCTGATGCTACAGATAGACAGTAAAAAAGAAAAAAAAAGACGAGAGATTTGGATCTTAATGAAGACAAAAGACCATTTCTTGTATATAGGTTTTATGTAAGTAATAAAATATTACTATAACATAAATATAAATGTGACTTTGCAGTCAACATTTAGCAATCAACATACAACAAATGTAGAAAAAAAACCATACTGAAATCCACTGCAACATAACCATTAACAGAGCTAAACAAAAAAGCTCCAAACACGTTTAAGAAATAAATAGATATATATAAATGGTCAGATTCATAAATGAAATCATATTAAAATATCTTCTTGGAATTAGTAAGTGTACAAAACTGCCCGGAAAGAAACAAAAAAACAAACAAAAATAACAAACAATATCTCGAACAAATACAAGTTTACATATTAGACATATTTACATATCGGAAATAATCCTGGCAACATCTCTAAAATCGTTTTTTTGAAGTATTATTATCATCATTTTCTTGAAAAACAAAAGAGTTTCCCCTCATCTGTACTGAATAGCACTACTGTGGGCTTTTGGACTGATCCAGCATTGACAAGTGTCACACAAACGCATGAGATTTCAGATTTCCTTTCAGGTCAGAAAAAAACCAAACCAAACCAAAAATAAATATATATAATAGTTACGTCCCTTATTATCTTATTGGAATTGGCGTTATTTTCGTTGCTCCGAATCCAGTGTTTGAATATAATACAACAGGACAAAGGAAAAACGCTGGAGTTCAACATCTACAAACACAGAGGAGCAGAACTGGTGCACAGGCGTGATATTCTGATATGGGCACTGAAATTACCTGAGTTCTTATGACTTTACATTTCGTTTTGACCAATCTCTCTGGAAATATTGGAAATACAACAGGATAACAGACAGTACGCAGTGTGAGCTGGCAGCGCTCCGTGCACGGTGATAACCTGTAAACATGAGATTTATCGTGCTTGCCTATGGAGATTTAGCTCCAATCACAAATAAAATGCAATAATAATCATGATAATATCAACAAAACAGTAAGTGCTACATGCAACGTAAATAATAATTAGAACTCCTCTCCTTATAAATAAAAATGAACGTTTTTATTATTTTTTTAATTACTCTTTTAGCGTCTGATGCTGTTTGCAAATGTCGACGTATGGTCAGCTGCAACGCGTTAAATAGTCTCTAAGATGAGCTGGACTCTGCTGTATTGGACTTTTCCTAAGCTGTGTTGGACTTTTTGTTGGTTTCGGATGCCGGAGTTTCCATCACTTTTCATACAAAAACTGTCCCGCCACCTCAAAACAACAAAAAAAAAAAAAAAAAGAAAAGAAAGAAAAAGTTCTATATAAAGGCTGCTCTGATGAGTTACAGTACAATATATCAAATAATAATAATAATCATAAAAGGAAAGATCAGAAAGAGACACTGCTTCAAACCAAAGCATCACACTTATAACAAAGAAAGTATTCACTGATATTCAGAAATCTGGTTAATCAGGTTAAGCCCGCAAAAGTTCATTCAGTTTGTATTATGGGCTTTTCCTCTCCAGGTTTTTGGTGAGCGCCAACAGTTCGTGGTATACACCAGGAGGAGATGGCCTCAGTTGCCACATTTTGCCACATAATTAGTCCCCATTTGAAACAGCCATGGGATTTCAAATTTACTTTATATGCATGTCAATATAATTTTGGTAAATAAAGATCTTTGTTTCACTTTAAATTAGCACGGAATCGGCTTTTTTTTTTAACTTTTCTTTTCTTTTTTTTTTAAAACATTGCCATGTATTTCTTGGACAGAACGATCTCCAGATATTAAGAGCAAAACTCATTTGTTCAACTTTCCATGTCTTTTTTTTCTCCTCTCCTGAAAACAAAACCAAACTTAAATACTGTAAACTCCGCATTGTCCCTTTCTCCTTTTTTTCTACCCCCATGCGTAAATGCTGGGATTGTTCTTTAAAATAGTCATTTCACGGGACTCTGAAGTGTGCGGTGTAGAGGAGGGGTCTCTGCTTGGGAATATACATCCTCCATATTCGGGTGAGGGACCCCCACTGGTGTCATTCGTTTCTCTTTTTGTCTTCTGTTGCAAAACCAGACGCGGACAACCTCTTTTTCCAACTGCAGCGAGTCGGCTAAAGTGCTGATTTCGTGAGCAGACGGCTTTGGGCATTTTAAGAAATGATTTTCCAGCGCCCCTTTCACTCCCACTTCAATGGAGGTCCTCTTCTTTCGTTTCCTGCCCTGCGCAGCAATCTTGTCCAAATTGGTGGGACTGCCCGTGTTTGAGTCTGTCTCCTCCAGCCACTTGTTTAGGAGCGGCTTAAGTTTGCACATGTTCTTGAAGCTGAGCTGCAGCGCCTCAAACCTGCAGATTGTGGTTTGAGAAAAGACGTTTCCGTAAAGGGTGCCTAAGGCCAAGCCCACGTCCGCCTGCGTAAAGCCCAGTTTGATCCGCCGCTGCTTGAACTGTTTGGCGAACTGCTCCAGGTCGTCGGAGCTGGGCGCGTCCTCGTCCGAGTGGTCCTGGTGATGGCTGAACGCCTGCTGGGGCGACTCCATCTGATGATCGTGGCTCCCCGAATCGTCGTGGAGCGGGTCCCGCATGCCATGGTGCAGAGTGCCGGGCTGGGGACTAAGCATTGCGTTGAGGTTTGTGTATCCAGGCTGTGAGTAGACCAGAGACTGGTGGCTGTTGGATGCTGGGGACAGCGGGGACAAGTGGTGGGTCGTGGCGGGCGCCCACGAGCCATGGTGACCACCCTGCGTCTGCTGGTGCACCAGGTGAGATCTGTGGTGAAAGCCGCTGCTCAGGTCCTCCCGGGTCGCCTGCACGCTGGCTTTGTGATCCTGCTGTCCGATGTGGGTGCCACTGGACCAGTCGGTGTTTGAGGTGGGCAGCCACTGGTGGTGCGTCAGGCTCATCGGGTGTCCCGTGTTGGTCGCTGCGAGCCCCTGCAAGTATTCGTGGTGCATCATTTTCTGCACCTCTCTGTAGGTCGTCCCCTGATGCATCCTGTCCGAATCCGGATGCATGAGCGGGTTAGACGGTAAGGAGTTATTCCGCGGAATATACTGAGCTGTTGTCGCCATGGCTCCTACTTCGAAAACTGACGAGCTCATCGGAGGTCTCCAGGCTTTAGAGCCAACACGCAACAACCTGCTCTGGGAGGTCTTGGAGGAGAGCGAAGACACGCCTCCCTTCTGCTTGTATTGGCTCCTCTCCGATCCAAGCCCACTAGGGACGCATTTAATAGGCGCAGGGTTTCAGAGCGTGGTACACAGCATTTTTTTCTCTCCACAAGACGAAAAGAGTTTCGATTTACATATACTATAGGAAAACATATGTTCTTCCTATTTAATACCTTTTGATTTTCTTTTTTTTTTTTTTTTTTGCAATGGCCAGATAACGTCCAACTTTCTGTTCCAATCCTGTCCCGCGCCTCTCGCCGGTGACCGTGAACGCGGCTGCAGCAGAAGGGGCACAATTAGGTTCCTCCAGTTTAGATGGGTTGTTTTGCAAATAACCACGGGGGGACCACAGAGCTCTGTTTTGAATGGTCCCCCTAACACGCAGGCACAAACACGCACACACGCCCCTCCGACAGCCATGCACTTAAAAAAAAAAAATCCACACGCGCGAACCCTTTTCAGAACGGGGCCACTGATGATTTCAGCGACGCTCGTTTTAAACTGATTAACAGGCGAGACGCTCCAGCTTTGAAACCACCCACGCACTCGTGTAAGTAAACGCGATGTCAGGAGTCTTTGGATGCAATTGTAAATGTGTGGAAAATAGGGAAAAACGCATTTGCGCTGTTTGAAAGTCTCCACGTGTGTCATTTATTTGTATTGTCTCGGTAATTTTCAGTGTTGTATGATCTCATCATCACCACCCACTTAGAACATCGGAGCGCTCTCGACACTCCCCCTGTCTCGCACAAACACACGCACACACACGCGCACAAGTAGGCACACAGGAGCAGGGTGCAGGTGACAGATGTCACGCACATTTAATTTATATTATTCAGTGTTTTACCGGTAAAACGTTGACGTGATTTCAGAGACTGATCCATTTTTTAAGGCATGAAAAAGTCATTTTACATGACGTTGTGGTTGTAACGCCAAGCCGCCGCCGGGATTTAACATTTTCATAGACTTGGAACTGTAGATTTAACTGTTTCCACAAAATAAAATTGCTCCCGTGCTTTTGCCGTTTGCCTCTCGGAACATTTTACCCATGCAGCAACTTGCAGAGAGAAGCCTTGTGTTTCTCCCTGCTGCCTCCTTCCTTACCACCTCTCCCGGTTGATCTGATTATTTTTCCCTTCACGTTTTGTCCCAATAGCAAATTACCAATTCTATGAATTGCAAAGCAGCCTCGGAGACGCTGAGGGGTAGAGAGAGAGAGGGGGGATGCGAAGATTGAAAGGGATCTTTGCAAACACAATCACGTTCTTAAATGGAAATGCGGGGCTTTAAACAAATCTTACATCTCTCCGGTTCCATTCGACTAAAACTCTGCAATCAGGCACATGTTCCACTCTTAAAACAGGAGCTTTTTGGAAGGTTTTTCAGGCGCAACAGTCCCATTTTAATCATTTACCTGAAAGCAGCGCTACCCTTTTTATCTTTGTCGCCTGTTTGTTTGTTCTCATCCTCCCACTGCGACTGTTTTCTTCACTATTTACATGATGACTCAACTCCATGTGCTCATTTCAATCCGGGACTACATGACTAAAAGGTAAGTTGTCTCCTTTCTGCCGCGTCCTTGCTCTTGTCTTCAGAGTTAACAATGTAGTGAGTGTGTTTGCGTGCGTGCGTGCGCGTCGCTCTGAGTGTGTGTGTGTGTGTGTGTGTGTGTGTGTGTGTGTGTGTGTGTCTGTGTGTGAAAAATCTCGTCGGGGTCACAGGTGCTCGTCATCATCTCCTGAAAGGCGTGGTTTTTGCCCAGACGTTTTACGTATATATATATTTATTTATTTAATCCACTTGTCAGTAATAACTTTATAAATACAGTTTAAAAGTCGACAAATTCAAAATATATTTGACGCATTTAGCGTTATAAACCTTCAGCTGGTGGCGCATGTACATTTCCGCGTTAGAAACGTCTGGCAACGATTATCAGAGTTTACATTTTGTACAGTTTTTAATCTCAAGAATAAGCATGTGAATTCGAATGACTGCGTAATCAACACAATTATAACAAACCGCACTATTAATTTTTAAGAAATTATGGACTGGCAGGAAAAAAAAGTGAACGGCGCGACTCGTTTAAAATCCTATAACGGTGATGTGTGTATATAGAGAGAGATATAAAATATTGCCAGTGCCTGTTCTGTGCGCATTGAGCTCCTGAGAGACAGCAGTCGCTCCGCTTTGAGGGAGCGCAGCTCCATACGGCTCTTGGTTAATGAAGATGCGTTGGCCATTCACTCATTCTTGTCTGTCAGTCTATAAAAAGCGGCGGTTTCTGCCGCACAGACCAAGTCTTGTTGCGCTTCCAGGCCAGCGAAGAGCTGCTGGAAAGAAAAGATCCCGATGCTTGGCCCTATTGTAAAGAATTTGGCCTTGTGTGCGTCGAGGTGCATTTTTGCCAGGACGTGCGAGGTTTCCATGGTGCGCCTGATGAAAGGGATCACACAGAAGTTAGTGGTGGCAGACAGAGAGTACAGGAAAAGCGACTGGGGCTGAGCGCCACATGATGGGTTTAAAAATATAGCGGGGGAAAAAGGAAACGGCGTGAACTACATGAGTGTCGAGGAAGTTCAAAAACCCTTTTCCCAGAAAAAAGTTTGGATACAAGTGTTCTCTGTAACAAACACACAATTCCCCGATTATTTCTTCAACATTTGGGCAATTTCTTTACTGCCCTGGAGATGACACGCGAAACTTTGGCCGCTGACGTTTTGCCTTTTACTTTTAATGATTTTAATTGACGGAAGGTCTCAAAAGTAGGTGTATTTGCGCAGCTAAGGTTGGGGTTAAGTGTTGTAGTCAAGGACGCAGGCAACCACTTGTTAAACGTCTTCCAACCCTCGTTTTCCGCGACGTTTGCTGGATATGTGTGCGTAAAACGGTGTTTTCAACTTTAATCCGTTTGAAACACAATGGAATCTCGAGTGAAACCATCGAGTCGTCGTCTGACTTAAACTTTTTGGCTCATCTGGTTTTATTATTTCCACAGGTGATCCAGGAATAACACAGCAGCTATAAAGAGCCTCGGCCTCATTTGATTTGTTAAATACAGTAAGACTTTTCCCAATTCCAGGGGGAGCCGCCACAAGCCATGTTTAGATTTTAAAATTCATATGATGTATCTCCAGCTCGAGCCAGTAGAATAATATCTACCGGCTCATTCAATCAGATAATTGTATTTCTTTTTTTTTTTTTTGATAGACATGCGTAATAGCTTCTAAATATGCGCTAGTAAAAACCCTGTTTGCACATCCAGTTTGAAGACCGAACCGTCCCAGGTAACTTTTTTCTTTCTTCCTTTCCTTTTTTTTTTGGCTAATGAACTTGGGCCATTCTGCCAGCATCCCCAGAGAATGCGAGGTGCGGGTGGTGGTGGTGGGGGGGTCTCTTCTGGTAAAAAGGTGCGAGTTTCTTCGTCTATCTTTCGGCTAATTAGGCGGGGTCTGAACACGCCAGAATGAATATTCATGAAAGGCACCAGTAGCAATTAGCAGTGGAGAGAGTTCCCAACTTCAATCTCTAAACAAGGCAGCTCGCAGAGGAACGGTCCCCCCTCCATGCATCTCTGCTGCTGCTCAAGCACTCTTTGAGCCCTCACTTATACTCTCAGTTCTTATCAGCCAGTCTCCTGCTCCCACTTTCAAAGCAGCCACCAGCCAAGTGATTTGTCCACTTCATGTAAATCTCCATGTTGGGAATAACAGCTAATCCAATTAGTTTGCTCAATGACTTCTGAAATGTGCAGTATTTCTTGTGTTGGTTGACATTTTTGAGTTCTTTGGAATTCAGCGACATTCACGTTGAGCAGCCTTTCTGACAAATGGACAGAGGTGTAAAGAGTATTAGAAAGCTCTACCTTGTATGTAGAAATTCAGAACTAAGATGCACCCAGACAAAAAATAAAATAAAAAATAATGGTAAGCCTGTTCCAATGTGGAAAATTCATCTCGGCTCTTAGCTTCTAAAATTTCTTAGTGTCTCTTTTCTCTTTCACACATCAGGATGCATCTGATGATTACAATTGAGAATCTACGCAGACATGATTACAAAATCTAAACCTGCTCAGGTGACAAAGGCACATTCTGCCTGAAGATGCAGAGGTAAAGCGCCAGCAGCTAATCAAGGGCAATAGCTGGTCTAAAAAGTGAGTGGGACCAAACAAGAGCAAAATGTACCTTTAGTAACAACGGCCTCTCCTTTATTCTAAAATGCTAACACGGTGACGTCGAACAGGAGGACGGCTTTTCATCTAGGAAGAACACCTGTGCATGCAGCTATACCCTCTAATGACCCAAACGGTATCATCCACCAACTCACAGTTTGTGTATCACACCTCACGACTCCAAATCCTCTGCACGGCCGGTACCTGGCTCACACATCTGCTCCTTTCCCCTAAAGCCGCTCTACCTGTCTGGTGATTTGCGTGTCACAGTGGTGTGATTCTAAAGCATGTGTGGCTGGCTGACAGTCCATCCACCTGCCAAGGAGCCACAATCCTCTGCTTTGAATTCAAGGTGATTTTTATCCCCAGCCCCCTTCTGCCCCAGCACCTTTGCCTCCATAAAGACGTGTTTATGTATGTATGTATGTGCAGCGGGGAACACAGGAAGGTTTTTTTTTGAGAGTTGGGGGAAGATAAGCGGAGGAATTTGAGGTCGGTGAATATGGATGGGGTCCCTGCTTTGAGAGAGCACCGCTGATAGAGAAGTAAACAGCTCCTGGCCAGGAGAAGGAAGCACAGGGAGAGATGGAGGGGGTGGTTGATGCATGCAGTGGCATACATTCGAGGTCCAACTCCGCAGCCCTCCTTCCCTCGATGTTATTCATCTATCTAGCGTAATTCCTTCACCTTATTCTGTTATCTTGTCCAGCTTTTGGACAATCTAGAGGATTTCAAAAATTAGGTTTTTCTCTCAATACAAACTTGTGCTCCTCTCCTCTCCTCTCCTCTCCTCTCCTCTCCTCTCCTCTCCTCTCCTCTCTCTCCTCTCCCTCCTCTCCCCTCTCTCCCCTCCCTCCTCTCCCTCTCCTCTCCTCTCCTCTCCTCTCCTCTCCCTCCTCTCCTCTCCCTCCTCCCCCTCCCCTCCCCTCCCCTCCTCTCTCTCCTCCTCCTCTCCTCTCCTCCTCCTCTCCCCTCCCCCTCCCCTCCTCTCCTCCTCTCCTCTCCTCTCCTCTCCTCTCCTCTCCTCTCCTCTCCTCCTCTCTCCTCTCCTCCCCTCCCCTCTCCTCTCCTCTCCTCTCCTCTCCTCTCCTCCTCCTCTCCTCTCCTCTCCTCTCCTCTCCTCTCCTCTCCCCTCCTCCCCTCCCCTCCTCTCCTCTCCTCTCCTCTCCTCTCCTCTCCCCTCCTCCCCTCCCTCCCCTCCTCTCCTCTCCTCTCCTCTCCTCTCCTCTCCTCTCCTCTCCTCTCCTCTCCCCTCCCCTCCCCTCCTCTCCTCTCCTCTCCTCTCCTCCCCTCCCCTCCTCCTCTCCTCTCCTCTCCTCTCCTCTCCTCTCCTCTCCTCTCCCTCCTCTCCTCTCTCCTCTCCCCTCCCCCTCCCCTCCCCTCTCACCCCTCCCCTCTCACCCCTCCCCTCCTCTCTCTCCTCTCCTCTCCTCTCTCCTCTCCCCTCTCCTCTCCTCCTCCTCCCTCTCCTCTCCCCTCTCCTCTCCTCTCTCTCTCCTCCTCTCCTCTCCTCTCCTCTCCTCTCCTCTCCTCTCCTCTCCTCTCCTCTCCTCCTCCCCTCCTCCCTCCTCCTCCTCTCCCCTCCCCTCCCCTCCTCTCCTCATCCTCTCCTCTCCTCTCTCTCCTCTCCTCTCCTCTCCTCTCCTCCTCCCTCTCCTCTCCTCTCCTCTCCTCTCCTCCCCTCCTCCTCTCCTCTCCTCCCATTTTTTTGTCCTCTGCATTCTTTTTAACTTGACAGATCTTGTGAGTGCATTCAGTGTATTCTCTCTAACCAAACTAATGTCTCACAGATTACAAATAAATATCAGTATTCCTCAAATCTGACCTGGACCCATTTGATGAAGAAATAGCACATGCAATGTCAGTTGCATCTTTTCAATTTTATTTTCTCCTTTAGATCTTTTAAATCATGGGTTTTCATTGGATAAGAACTGGCTTTGATCAGAACTCAGAAAGTTGCAGCTTTTCTCTGGTCTGTTTATTCAGTTCTAGGCATGATTGAAGTGACAGAAGATCACCCCCTTTGCCTTTGACTAATTTGGGGCACTTGTTCTGTTCCACAGGTAAGCCCTCTCAGGTCCTGACTCTCCTTTGGGGCAGCTGCTTGGTTTTAGCCCACTTGATTCTCTCACACTTGGCCACAACATAACACACACACACACACAGCACACACACACACACACACACACACACACACACACACACACACACACACACACACACACACACACAGAGTAAGAAAGAGAACTTCCACACTAAGGCCCCACCGCAAAGTTATTAATGAGCTGTTTAATTTTAATTAGATAGTAATTCATGTTAATGCCTGCTTAATGGAGCCAAATAATTCCCCTCGGTCACTCAGGGTCTTTATGCTTCGTTTACCAGCCCCTGCAGTTATTCCCTGGCTTTTGTTTTTATATTACATTTTAAGACTTTTAGTATTTATTTATTTATTTGTTGTTTTTTTTTGCAATGAGCAGATGATACAACCACAAAAGGGCTCATTTATGAATGAGGAGAGCGAAAGCTACAGTTTTGCCCCTCCTCAACCCCCTCCAGATTACAGACAGATTTCATTTTAGATTTCATTTTTTTTCTCAAGTGCTTGCTTAAGCAATGTAAATGATTATACTGAATTTATGTCAGCATGTGTGAAAAGTTGCGCTACACACATCCACACATCCCACAGCCACGCGCGCCGACTGCTACAGTAAATGCCTTCAGAAAAGGTCAGACGCAGTAATGAACGCTAAGCAGGGTTAAACCCTCAGGTTGAAGTGCAGGTACCAAGATATTTGCAGGAGAGAGGTCAAGACCTCTTTGTCCAAGTCAGCCTTGAGGTAAATCACTGCTCCCTCTTGTCACCTAGAGGAAGCGTTATAGTCCTGAGACAGTTTCTCTAAGGTTCTAAGGGCCGCGTAGGAGTGACCACAACATAAATGTGTGAGGGGTCAATGCTGTGGAGTCAGTATCGGTTCTGTCTAACGGAGGGCCAAGCTGATTGGCTGAATTGGGTTAGTGGCTACAGACAGGCTTTTAATTGTTGATTGACCAGTCTGAGTGCTTCCTGGACTGGGGTCATTGTAAAGAGCAGGCAGGGAGGTCCCCAGGCCCCAGCGGTAATTTCAGCCACACAGGCTCCAAAGCTGCTCAGAAGTCGTAGGAGATGAAGAGGCAGATAGCACATCGGTAGTTAGGACACGGCGGAGGATAAGGAACAGCCGTGTTGCCGCGAAAAAAAGTTGCATAAAAGTGTCCTGCTCCTTTTATTGCACAAAGTTTGATTCTGGGGATTTACAGAGGCAAACAGAAACACATATTGGCAACATTGTAACTCCGACCCAAGCGTGCTTTCAGATCCACAGATCAGCACATTCAGGGTTTACTCCTCCGCCAAATCTCAGCTCCTTCATGTGTTTGACAATTACAAATTTACCCAGTCCATTCACATCTTTGCCCCCGCACCCCCTCGCTCTTTATCCTCTCTTCCTCCCCTTATTCTGCACACGGCCACAAAAGCCCATTCTGCTGTTTTAGCGGGTTAGCTCGTCACTCCATTCCCCCTCTTGTCTCCTCCCCCTCTTGGCTCACAGCAGGTGCCCGTCCTCAGCTAACATTTGTTATCTCTAATCCTGCAGGTTCGGCGCACAAAAAGAGCGTAGTAAACTCTCTCTCAGGCCTAATCCCGCCACTTCTTTTTTTGATGGCGCTCCCTCGCCCTCCTCTCCTCTTTTCTACTATCACTATCTCTCTTTTAGGCTTCGCCGGGATACTCCACTTCTCTGATTGCCACATAGCTTTTTATCACCATGGTCTTCAATTTGGGGGGCAGCTGCTGGTGGTGGGGGTCTCCTCCTCCCTTATATTCTTTTACCTTCAATTCAAACTCTCCTTCCTTTCTCTCTCTCTCTCTCTCTCTCTCCCCCTTTCGCACCCCTCCTCTCTGTATCATTTACAGTCATTTTCTGGCAATTAAAATAGAGCTCTGCTGCAGGATTTTCGCCTGCAGTGCAACACTACAGCACTGATGAATAATTCTTCACCCTGCAAACTGGAGAGCTAGCCTTTCTTTCATGTCGGCCCTTTGTTGATTTACCATTAAAACTTACTGCACCGTGCTATGAGTTGAGGCCTAGCTCTGCAGGGAACTAACAAATAGGAAAAATTGAGGATGAAGCAGATCTGCATGATTTGGGGGTCATTCAGCATAGGCTGAGTGAGTGTCTAAGCTGTGTGTGTGTGTGTGTCTGTGTAATGTTAATGTTTGTGTTTTATATTTATGGCATGAGTGCCTTTATTTGTGTCTTGTTTCAAAGCTTTTGGTTGTGATATTTCCCCTTATTGTTGCTTTTATGAAGCTTAGCTGCTTCAGACAGCCGTCTGCGTGGTGTTATCGCACACTCTGGCTATGAAAGTCCGGTGACTGTGTGTGTGTGTGTGTGTGTGTGTGTGTAGTGTTCAGGCTGGTTACAGGGGAAAAAAACATTATTTTAGCATTTTCAATTGGTTAGAACAAACTTTGTCATTTTCATTAATAATTATTTGCAGTTTATTGTTATTTAGTGATCAGTTCCTGCGGTAATTGAATGTGAGCACTGGATCAGTTATTTAAATCATATAAACAATATATATTTTACATTGCTCAACTATGGAAATTATTTAAATGTAATGAAATGATTAATCACATGATATGTGATGAGGTGTTTAAAATTCTATGGCAGTAAAATATGGTAGACGTAACTCATATTATTATATGACATTTAGTTATATTATTATATTAATAGTGTATTATTTCATTTTCACTAGTTTGATATTTTTTTAAATGCAACTATTGTTCAACAGTTCAATTATAAAATCATGTTATTTATTTTAAGTAGAACAAGAGTTGTAAGTTGTAAGTTAAAAACTGTCCCATCACAATTGTTGTGTCACTTTTTCTTTGTCAAAAGATCAGGGAGTGAGTGAAAATATTATTAATGAAACATTTCTCAACACTTATTGAGTGCATGTTCTTAAACATATCCATTTATATAATTATTCACATTATAACATCAAAAGAAATGACAGATATATTTTAGTGAAAATTAAATTGGTAACAAAACTTGTTCTTTTTGGACAGATGCTGAGAACCCTGCTTGTGATACTAACAGAGTCCAGATGTGGTCAGTGTCGGCAGCTCCGCTCGCTCAGAAAGCTTCCAGAAACGGTCAAATATTCTTTTACAAGAGATGAAGTAAGTCCACTTTCTTAATTATAATGAATATACGTACCAGCTGTGATCAACCCCACCCCCCAAAAACCCAAAACGTATGTTTTAACCCCGGCTGGAGGGGTGGACTTGGGCCTTGCAGCCATTTCATCTGGCCCAGAAGTCAGAGTTTCACCCAGTCAGTAATATTGGCTTCAGCATACTGAACAACAAATATGAACACACGCTCACTGGGAGCAGACAGGCACACACACGAGCAAGCAAACCTTCACACCCCCATACACACACACACACACAACACACACACACACACACACACTGTAAGTAAATAAACACTATTTTTCACACTGTCACACTCACATGGACACAGTCACACGCTGAAATAATGGTGGCCAAAGGCTCTCTCTCTCTCTCTCTCTCTCTCTCTCTCTCTTTTCCTTCCTCTATACTGTATCTCTGAGGCAGAAAGCGTGCTCCAGTTCTCAGCCTGTCTGTTAGATGTGATCACCATCACCCAGCTGCAAAGGACAGTATACAGCTCAGCTCAGTTGACGGCTCACTGGCACACACACGTGCAAACGCACACACGCACACACACACACACACACACACACACACACACACACACACATACACGCACAAAGCCCCTGTGCCAGAGGATATAACATGCCATGTGTGACACCTCTAAATAACTGTTTACTCATACTCTTTCTCGCTATGGTTTAGTGTATGTATGAAAGCCTGCCTCTGTGTGTGTGTGTGTGTGTGTGTGTGTGTGCATGCCAGGCCTTTTGCAATATAACATGATGATCAGAATTTCACTGATTTTACATTGCCACTGCCTAATAACTTGTACAATGTAAGTACATTGTCTCGTTTCAACTGATGCTGTTTTTCTCATGTATTCTGTGTCATGACAAATCATCCAAATAAAAACTGTAAATGAAGTTGTTTCTGAAGTGAAGCCTTTTTTTTTAAGACCATATGAACAGGAAGCCATCAGCTTGTTTTTTTTTTTGATGCAATGGTCTTTTTCTTCCATCCAGACTGAAATAAGCCCAAAGAAGGTCACATAAAGCCACATCTGACAAAAGATAGCAAAGTGCACGCATGTCTGTGTTTGTAAGAAGTGTGCCTGCACGGACACATGTGCATACATGTATCTCTGTCTGCAGACGTTTTAATAAGACTGAGGCGGGGGAGGTGGGGACAGAGGTACTGTAAATCCTAAAGCTAAGCACGCCCATCTCAGAGACCTGAGGGTGCCTTGCTATGATTGACAGGCCCCCTTTCACTGGCGCGGTGGGATGGGGGACGGATTAGGACTGTCTCGCCCTAAAGGGCCATTGTGGCTCCACGTCTCCCAGCTGCTTCACCATGCTCCCCTCTCCACAACCAAGAAGGGGCTCTTGTGAGTGCCCCTGTGCATTAAGTTGACGTGGTGTGCATGTCACGGGGTTGTTTGACCTTCTGTCTTAATCCCGTGATCCGTTAAGTTGTCCAAAGTTTACATTTTATTAGTAAAAATGAAACTGAGTTTAAAAAAAAAAAAACAAAAATAGAGAGAGCAAATCTTTTAAAATCTATAGTTGAAAAGTAGTTGAAAATGCTCGACATTGCTGTGGCAGCAGATTATTTGAACAGGTGATGCTCACAAAACCATAAATCAGGTGTATTTATATTTGACTCTAGCTCCAGGCCTGTAAAGTTCAACAACTTTGAAACTTTAACCTTCTCTTCCCTGAGATTGAACTCACAGATTCACTGGTTTTGTTGGCTTAAAAAGAAACATGGTCATGATATTACCCAATTTTCCCAAGTTATGTGTTTCAGTTAAATATAACAAAGCATTTTTACTTAAAAGAATTGTGAAAAGTATTTCTTGAATCATAATAATCGCATGATGTCAATAAACGAATACACTTATTTACACATTTTTTAAATGAGGGTATAAAATATATATATTTTTTTTGTTTACATTTTCTTTAGCTGTTTCTGCATGTGACAGAAAATGTTGAACAGCTCTTTGTAACATTTAAATGTGCATGTTGAAATCAAATTGATGGACGAATGTCAAAGAGATGGGAAGAGAGAGAGACAGAGAGAGAGAGGGGGGGGAGAGTTGTATGACCTTTCCAACTTTTTTGTTGCTTCCCTGGGGTTTCCCATCCGTTTCCAAAGAGCTCTTGTGGGGTAGCGCCCATCATGGGGGATCCCTCTGGGTTACGAGACCATAGACCCCTGGCGTGGATTTAGGGCAGGGCGGGCTGTTGGTACTGCTCAGCATCACTGGAGCAGAGGTTTCAGAGGAAGGGAATGCCAGAGGCCTGCCGCACTCCAGCAGAGGAGCTCCCGGGCAATTAGACGGATACGGTACTGATCAGCTGCCTAAACTCTGAAGCAGAAAAAGAATAAACAGGACTAGCGATTAGCGCTATATGACAGTTTGTGATTATACAAGCTAAAATCTGTGTAAACATATTGTTTCAGGTTAAAGTGAGCATAATGTTCACTCCCACCCACAGCATTTTGCTCAAAGCGTGCACAACACGATAAGTCCTTGAAAAAGGAGCTTTGATTTGATATGTGCAAAGGGCTGAAAAAAAGTTGCCCTCCTCCTATCCATGTCCCTGTCACCCCAGCGGAAAAAGGAGTGGATTGCTCCCACTCTCACTGTCTCTCTTCTCCATTTCTTCATTTGATGAAAGCGGAACTATGATCGCTGCGACAACAAAGGGCCGAGCCGCCCGTGTTTGGATGAGGCACTTCTTTCTTCTCTCCTTCCTCCTCCTCTACGATCTATCTCTTCTAACCCTCTCTGATCTCACTTACTCTCTCTTTCCTCTGTGCTACTCCCCACTCCCCTCTCGCCATCATCCTCCCGCTCTATCTCTCGCCGCCTGATGCCACTTGCTGGTGTTACTTCTCCGTTCTTCGTTAGGGCCTCTACGATACAATCAGGGGACGGAATTAAAAATCAGAAAGTGTCCTTGTCGGAGAGACACCCCGGATGGTGCACTTTGATGTCTCCTTGGAAATTTGAAATTCATATGTTGTCACACTTCATTTTAGTCGCCCGCTCTCCTCGTACTCTCACTTTTCTCCTTCTGTTTTCTCCCTTACTTTGCCTCTTCTCCATCAAATGTCATCATGTACTATTCTGCTAGAAAGAGAGGAATGAATAGGATGAATGTTAAATGTATTCAGCGAGGGGTGTGAAAGCCCTTTCTTGTCTTTTATTTTTTATGTTTTCACTTTGTAAAGTAGGCGGGGAGATATAATGAATCATTCAATTTTCTTTTGATTGTAGGTGCTAGGGAGCGTGGGTTAGAGGTAGATGACAGGGAGGAAGGGACCACAGGACGAAGTGGAAATGTGGCACGGAGCCTCTTTGATGCCCTTTCAGTTTGCCACCAAGTCAAAGCTTTTTGAAACGAGGGAAGACTGTGTGTCACACACACACACACACACGCGCGCACACACACACACACACACTTTTACAGGCACATAAACACTGAAATATACCATAGCCTGGCTCCCAGTGCAAATAAATAATTGCCGCCTCACCAATTTTTTCTCTGCTCATGGTTTGCTCAAAAGATCAACATAAAAGATGTAAGTTTGGACATAATCCTGTTAGAATTTCAATAAAAGAAGCATCAAAACACATTCATCTTATACGTGGGTCATTGCGTGTGAAATCTGAAGGAATCCCTCTTGTTTAAAGAGTGGGAGACTAATTAATCTAGATCTCAATAAATGACTGCAATCCAAAAGAAAGCACCTGCACTAGATTTGGGAAAGACACATTTCCGGACACATTATAGATTAGTCTCTTCAAGAAACTGCGGGGACACCGAGCCGGATAGTTGATGAGCCCATCCCTTGATAGTTACAAACGGGCAAGAAGGTGGGGTGGTTAGGGCTGGGATCGGAGAAGAGGTGGGGAGAAGGCAGATGAGTAGGATGGCAGAGTCCCAGTAGTCCGGTATACCCCAGATTCATCATTAATCACTCCCGCAGAGCCCCTCAGACCTGCCCACTCCTCCTTACATCCCTGTCTTCCACCTATAAGACCCACTCCCCAAGGTGGTGGCAACCCACCCCTCTTCCCCACCCTCTCCCACACTCAACATCACCCATAACACTTGCCCCTCCTCAAAACAACAATTTCAGGAAAGTCTTTGTCTCCAAATTCCCTTTTCTCTCTCTCTATACTGCCCCCCTCTTTTGCATACTCACTCTCTCACCCTCTGCTCTCTTCTCTCTCCTCTTCATTTTGTCTCTCTCTTTGTGACAAATGGGTTTTAATAAAAGCTGACAGAGCGATGAAATTAAAGGAGTGCATCCCTGGCTATAGCTCTGGTTTCAGCCTGGCATTGACATATTTAAAACAGGGCCTTAATTCAGTGGCACGCATGTGTCTTACATCACCAGGGTGCCACAATGTTATCAAAATCATTATTATACCCTGACACTGTATTGTTGTTAAAAAAGAAATCATAGTCACCACTTGCCTCACCAAAGGACACAAGCATTTAGCTTCCGTCCTTGTGCCAACAATGACCCCTATAAAGCAGTTTATTCCACTGACCCTATTAGTAGATATTAGGCCCCATCTCCCATGTTGCCTCATTACAACCCTGGTTCATAAAAAGGGGGTTGGGACATAAGAGGTGGTCAGAGACAGATAGCGAGTGTGCGTCTTTTCTGAGGGAACCCATCCATAAGGAATAACTGACATGGAGGACTTACCCACGCCTCAGAAACTCACGCTTGACGTTAGAAAGCATTGTTTTGTTGGATTACAGGGTTAGGAGGGGAAACTAATCCCCTAATTTTTAATCTCTCCTGATTCCAGAGGGATGCATAGGGGATGGGGAGGGGTTCCCTCACACAGCTTGGGTAGGTGGGTTCCAGAGATGGCTGGGGGACAAGGGATGGGTGAAGGGATGAGAAGAAAAGGGGAGGTTTCTTAACAAAGAAATATGCCATTACTGCTGAGACCTGACAATGAGAAAGACATTTTTGCAAAATGTTGCCAGAGATTTTTTCAAATACGCATCACTGTCTTTCAAAAGAAAAGAAAAAAAATCCAAATTTCAAATTTTCAAAAGTAAAAAAAGATTGCTGGAAGGTCATACTGACTTGTGAAGAATTTTCAATCCTGTTTGTAGGCTGAGCACTACACAACATTTAAACTCATTTTGTGACAGTGATAACAGCTCCTTCTCCCAAAACGTTTCTGCTTTGTCATTTCAAACCCTCGCCATGTGTCTGGGTGTGTGGATAATTTCTCAGACAGCTTACAGTGACAGGCTTTTGGGACGAAGGGATAAGTTGTCTGGGAGCTCATCCCTATAATCTGTGAAGGATATACAGGGTCTCCCCAGGCGGGATACAGGGACTGTTCACCTGCAGCATTGACTAAATAAGATTAAGAGCTGGACTGGAACCCAAACATTTGCTATGGGCAGAAATATATAGAAGTATACACAAAATCTCATAGGGAAAATGTCTAAGCTTGAAACCCAGTTAACACCTCTCGCAAGGGGGATTCTGAGATCTAGTCGCCGCAGAAGATAGTATGAGGGAAAAGTTGGGACATCCAAACTCCCACTGGAGGCCTCTTTCAAATATAATGTTAGCTATGGGATGGACAGGAAACGGAGCGGAAGGATTGGAACACAGAAATGGAAAATAAAGGGTGGTCGTGGCAGACACAGGGAGCTAGAAATCAGTGCACCCATTGAGGAGGTAACCTTGGGCGGCCTCCAGCATGACTGAGGGTGAGTGAGCGACGGGGTCTTGGAAACAGGCCAAGGGGAGCCTTTTGTGCCAGCAGCCGCCACATTCCAATCAGCCACGGATATTTATACTCCAGCCCTAATTGAAAGGTTGGCTTGTGAACCATCTGCATGCGCACGCACACACACACTCTCTTGCTCTTTCTGCCTTCCTCTAGAAGCTTTGCTATCGCAGACACAGCCGCAAAACAGCTTTTGACCCCTAGCACAGAAAGGCCAGACATGTTGCGTCTGTTATGGAAAACATCCCACGAGGCCAAATTTGCACTTATTGGAAATGATTCAGTTAAAGGTTGAATTCAGAATTTGTTTGATACTGACTTCTTCTGTGTGAGAAGAAGCTTGACACAAATATTACTTATTTGGCACTTTCTAGAATCCTAAAAACTAAGTCACCCTTTAAATTATTTGCACATTTGAAGTTGAACTGTGTCCCATACAAATGTCTAACATGTGGCAGATAGATAAAGAAAGATTTTAGCCAGCAGTAATTCCAAAAAGTCACCAAACGTGTAGTCAGTAATTCCATGCAATGGAGGGAAGCTGTCGGATGATAAAAGGAACTCAGTATCAGTGTGCGATACCTGACTTGATGATTGATTCCAGCCTGTAGCATAAAAATGAGGAAAACAGGAAACCAGGCAGTGATGTGTGGGTGAAAAGCATTTTCTCACAGAGCCACGCTTACTTTCAGGGTTGTTTTTTGAATTTTTATAATTTAAAACAAGTCTTCGGGAGCAAATCTGTGTGCTAAAGTTTTCTCTTGTGAATATTTTCCAAACCTGACCCTGACACTTCAGGTGGAAAAAGTTACGATTCTAAAAAAAAAAGCTCCTATAGCTCCTCAATTCTGCGTAAAGAAGACATAAATCGTGTCAGCAAAATATAAATTTGTTGTATCTGAATAAATTGAGAATTCATCTATCATGCTGACAATCATGAATAATTGGTTTTGCATTCAGCATATTCATCTTACCCTTAATCTCCATTTAAACTCTGAAAATCGCAACCACACATATATCCAAGTTCCTCCCCACCCGCCAGAAAAAAATGCCAAAATTAAACTCCAGGGAGTCTTGCAAATAGTGAAACACAGACTTCTCCTTCGCCACCACTGGCTCATGGGAATGGGTAACTAAACTCCTTGATTAATGCACAATTATCGTTGTGTTGTGTCGGTTAACAGGATGGGACGATGGAGTTAGCAACAACGGTGAAGAGCATATTAAAGCCCACGGCAGGCCTCCAGCTGGCCCTTCGCTTATCTCTGGGAGTTGCTCGGCTTCCTCTGCCAGCTGGCAATGTAACACACCGTCATGTTCATTCATGACAGACATCTCCAAAAACTTGTGAAACCCTTCGTGGATCTTGAATGCTCCTTTCACAACATGTTTTCAAAAGGGTGGGAAAAAAACAGACCAAAATGATTTTACATGTGTTCTAAGCCAAGGACATTCGGAGCGGCTTGGAAAAGTTTGGTCGTTACGCTGCCTGAGCCGTTATTTTTGTGTGGTGCCTCACACACACGTTTGATGCAAAGTTTACATTTGTAGCCATTAGAGTATGTTTAGGTGGAAAAACAAAATGGCAGAAAAGTGTTACATTAACAAATACCGTTATTTTAAACAGTTTTTACTTTTTACTTTTGGTAGAATGAAAGTGAAAGATATTTTTAAGGACTTCAGTAATATTAATTGGACAAAATATACTCTGACATAACCAAATATTCAGAGTATGTAATTATCCTTTTAATGGTTATTTAAATGATTTTTTTCTCTTTTAAAAGGAGCAAACCTTTATTGAAGATTGAAAATGTTGATTCAAATAAGTGCGCCTCTTTCAGATCTGAGTCCGATTCTTTTTCTTTTTTTTCTTTTTATGGTCGGACAGTTTGATGCAACATGTGGACAGTGGTGGCAGTTGTGTTCACCCCAATGATTGAAAAATCTTCATCAGTTTTATGCTTTTCACAGGGAACCGTTGGCATGTGGCTGCAGGACACGGTGCCAAATGCAACACCATCTTCTGTGCTCTCTTGGCTTGAGACTGTGATAAATCAAAATGCCGAACAACAATTAGCACTCTGTTGACACTCTGCTCGCATCCAACAGTTGATACAAGAAATCGGCCAAATGATGTACAACGCGTTTGATTGTCTCGCCAAGTGCATCTGCTACCAAGCAGCATTTGAAATTGGGCTCCAAATTCCGCCTCGTGCAAGTGTACTGTAAACTGTATTACACAATAGATTAGCGGCCTGGCAAATTTACACTACATACATTCTGTAGAAAAACTCAGGGGGCAATCAATACCCAAGTGATTATATAGCTGAAAGAATATGAACCCACTGCATATGCCTTACAGGTCAGTCATACAGAAGCGTGTCCCCCTTCTTTACATTCAATAGGAAGTCATTTGCTCAAAGCGATCGGATATACTTCAATAACAACAGAGATAAACAACACTCATCCGGTCTAATCTCTCCGCGGACCACCCAGCTCAATCAATTAATTACCTAGCCTCTCTGTTTTACTTCGGGGCGTCAGTAATGATCTTTAAATATTAATTTGGCTTTGTCCAGGGACTAATTCAAGAGACTGTTCTGTTGTAGAAGGTAACCTGAATAGCAAGTGGAGAAGTCAGGCTATTTGGCGAGCATTCTCACAGAGACTCTACTGTGTTGATAATGTGGAGAAAAAAAAGGTTTATCTATATTTATAGATCAATTCGAAGCATTTTCAGATGTAATTGTTTTTCACACATTGTGGGTTTTGGGTCTGCCCATAAATATCTAACTCATACAAACCGTGCATATATTTTAACTGTTCTTGGAATCTCAATTCTTTGCGACCTGTAATCTGTCAAAAGTCCTTAACTGAGACTATTTGTAATTACAATAAAATCAAATAAACTATAATAATAAGGTAATAAGAGCAGATACGTTAACTGATGGTGTGTATGTGGCTCTCAACCAGTGAGACAATCACAACAACATCTAAGCTTTTTCAGATTTAGAGATACCACCATGCCTTTAGAGGATAGCATCTATCTTCATTTAGGCTGTCTTTAATTATTAATCCAATACATTTATTTATTACTTTTCCAACACTGAAATACCCAGGTGAGTTACATTTCTCCTGGGATAAATGCTCGGTGGAGAGGAAGGATCGGAAATTCCTCCCTTCTCCATATGTCTGTTTGTAAACCCCCCCAAGCAGAGGAAGCAGGGATAAAACCCCACATTTGGCTTCTGTCCACTTTACCTGCAAAAAATCCAACATCAGCATGTTTCCAGGAATTCCAGTGGGCCAGAACCACCAAAGAACCAGCAAATATATTTTAGCTGTGAATGTAATTGGCCCATGTGTTCTAAAATAAACAAAAACAACACATAAATATTGAACATTTGTCCAGGATAATTAAATTATTTATCATGCTTACTATTTTTTTTAATTATACCTGCTTCAGTGTAAAAGGAAAAGTAAAGATGAAAGATTACAGTAGATGTTAATATTCAGTATTTCTAATATTGTTGATTTTAAACCTTTTTCAACCCTACGATCAAAGATACCATTAAATTTCATCCTGTTTTTTTTTTTTAAGAAAAGAGGTGATATTTCCATTAATGTTTGTGTTCACTGTAAATGTCACAGCTAAAAGAGTTTGTACATTGTAATTTGGTTGCTCATATTTTCTCCATTTGTTAGCATATAAGTAAAACATCAAGGGCACCAAACTGGAGCTAAAATGTATCATTTCCTGTGATCTCACTATTTGTGATGCTAACCTTGACATCCCGTCGCTTGACCACGTGCCACAGTTGTTGGTGGGAGGAGGGGGACAGTTAAACTGGGGCAGTTTAACAAATTAGCACTTTGCTAGTCTGGGGAGGGAGGAAGGCTTAAAGACTGAACTCGAACCACATGTGAAAGACAGCGAGAACTCCCAGAGGGTGAAGGGTGAGGAGGAAGAGAGAAAAAAACACACTGAGAGAGGAAGCAGAGGGTTAAGAACAAGTGAAACATAAAGAGACAGAGGGAGACGGAAAGAGTGAGCGCACAAAAATGAGGGAACAGAAGAGGCTTGATATGATTTCAATGGAATGTTTGTTGACAGTGCTCCGTGGCCCCGGGCCTTGGGATAAATGATTGAACACTGCGCCTGTCAAAGCCAGAGGATTTCTGTGGGCTTGTGTTTCTCCCTGTGCTTTTTGCTGGAGGGAAGGTAGCAGTCAACTAATTGACACTGAATTAAGCATGAAACGCACTAAGCGCAGCCCTCTTCTGCCAGAGCTGGCCTCTCCACCAAATCGGCAGCTTCCCGCCAGTTTAGGGTTGCACATGAAACACACTCCTGCACACAAACACACACATATGTTCTAAATAAGACGTGTGAATACACAAGCGTGAACACAAAAAGGGAGAAAATGAAGATAAACATCTGAACAGATGGCTCGCTATTCAATTTCACCAGATCAGTAATTCACTATTTTAACAACCACAAATAAGTGCACACAAGCAGGAAGAAACGCAGAGTGCAGGCTATGCACAAAGTACACAAGGAAAGAGCATAGACCCATTCTGTGACAAATTGGACCATTGGAAAGTAATCCTTCAAGATTAACAGTGTCATTCCCTGCCACATTTTGCATATTATGCTCAAGGGGAAGGCAAGCACAAACACAAGGCTTTCTGCAAATGACTTACCGGGTGTGCACGTGCATTTCCTCTCCACGGACTGCAAAACAAAACTCCTGATAGCGAACGACAATTTACAGGAATTAACAAGTCAGAAGGACCATAGATTTACCAGGAGTGTTACAGAGGTGTGACAGCTACGCCACAGTCACCGGCGCAAAATTGACGCCAATTCAAGCGTCCCGGTAACGGAGCCCCTGTGATGAGCATCCCAGAAGCACATCTCCACTTTAGTTTTGATGCTAACCTTAGCAAACCACACTTAACAGATCTGACAACTCAAGGCGTTCCTGTCCAAATGATTTTTCGAATTTACAAAGTAAAATAAACACCTTGCATTGACCACTGCCTTCCAAATTAAAAGAAAGTATCCATAAAATATGTACCATTGCATTGTGAACAGTAAAATGATGGATGCATTCAGCTTGACCTGTGCAACAGCTATCAATAAATAACACCACCTTCAAAGGTCCAGATGAAAACACATTGGTTTATCGAGACCTCATTAAATCTCTGAGCTCTGACAACAAAAGCAACGTGGGCGCTTTGGGTGGGGCAGTTTCAAAATCAGAAATAAAAAGGGAGGGGCCTGTGCACCTCCCTGAAAGGTTGCGGTAATGGACCTCCCTAGTTTCATCCCCAAATGAATGCCACTGTGACGGAGCTGGGGATGGCAAGGGAAAAGTAGAGTAGGCTGCTGGGTGAGGAGGCCAACGCCGTCCTGCTGACGACCAACCAATCAGGAGGTGTCCTGTGCTGTCTTGGAAGTAGCAGAAGGAGAAGCGAGGAGGAGGCGAAGAAGACGAGACAAGCAAGAGAAGTAGGAGGCTGGGTGGACCGCGAGGCGGATCCCAAGGGTCAATTATTCTGGGAAGGAGGTACTGTAACCAACACTCTGCATCTCATTTGCAAGGCAGCAGCAAAGGTGCACCTGAGCACAGCTAGTGAGCGTTGCTACCAAAGCACAGAGGCAATTAATGTCTCCTTTCAATGACATGTGCTTCTCAGTGTGACAGTGGCTGGGCAGCTGTGGGCTGGGCCAGCTGGCTCAAAGAGGAGGCCGCAGTGATGCCTCTTGTCTTCCCAGAGAGACTAATTTCATGTAGAGAGTCTCAGTTTGGGTAGGAGCCTAAACACACACACACACACACACACACACACACACACACATGCTTGCAGGCACACATGCACGCACACCAAGAGTAATGCACAATTTGGATGACCTCTCAGACAGTAAATAAGGCCAGAAATGATTGTTTTCCAAACTTTTTGGTAATTCTGAGTTTTTTTTATTCTGTTTTTCAATTGCGTTTTGAAATTCCTACGAAGAACAACAGTAGAGGTGCTGCAGAAATTATCTCCGTCTGCCGCGTGGACTAGGTATTAAGGAAAATGGGAAAAAATAAAAATGCATTTCGAAATGCACAAAAATTGTGCCAGAAAATGTAAATTAAGCCGCATAACATCTCATGAAGTCAAGTGGAACGCGGAGGCCAGAATCTATAGGGAGAGAGAATGTAGTCGGTCAATATCATACATATTGTATTTCTAGTATGTAAGTAAAATTTTAGTCTCATGGTAGCGCTGTAAGAAAGGTCAGGGGTCATAAGAGCAATGACACCCTCAATTGTTTATTAGCAGAAAATTTGGTAGACATTATAGTAAAGCAATTCTTCATCTGTCTTTATTTTATTTATTGAAACAATGTTGCCAATCTGAACACACACATAGCTGTTTTCTTTTTATTAACGGTCTGCATGAATTACATTAAAAGGACCTACTTTCAGAACAGATGTTATATTTTAAAGAGGAATATCCTAACAGAGTCTCATTTGACAATCGACCTAGATTACTAAAAATTGCATTTTTTTTAATCCACTGTTTAATCTGCATGAACAATATGTCTTGCTTACACGCGGATCTTAGTAAATGCATTACTGTGTAATCAAGTCATAACCTTCTACGCGACCCCATTGCCGCAGGGCATCACAGCTAGCAAGGCTAACACGAGGCTAATGAGTGTCATATAATGCATTTGGTGCAATGGACACACACACACACACACACACACACGCACACACACACATAGAGGGACATATTCAACAGACCAAACCTTCCGATCACTGCTCCCTGTAGCCCTGAAGCTCTTAATAAAACCCAGTACGTCCCTCAGTGGACTGTGTCTGCCCTCCTCCCTGACCATTGCCACTCATGCAAGGCAGGAATCGCAGTTTGCTTTGCTTCTCCGCATTCTTTCACTCACCTTGTGCTTGACAGCACAATGGACAAATGACTAGTTACTACTTGCTACTAATAAAGTTAGGAGTTGTCGAACTAGTCACCTAGAGAAATGAAGAAAGGAAGAAAAGTTGTATTTAGCTCATGGTGCATGACACACACACACACACACACACCACACACACACACACACACACACATACAGCAAAGCTAGCTGGCTTTTGACAGCAGGAGAATTATTATGGCGAGGTGAATATTACCCCCCTGGGACTTCATTTACCTCCAGCATATTCACTGAGTTTCTCTGTGTTTTACTGCTCCTCATAATCCGAGCCAACTGCACATATACACTCTTATCACCATATCACACACTATTTTATGTCCATGAGTGTTGTCAGGGTTATTATTGAGATCATTATGGGCTGTGGATAGTATACGGATCTCCCCTTCCTCCCCTCTCCTTAACCATACCCTTTGTGGTGCAGTTTTGAATCCCGAAGACACCTTGTGAGAGGTTAACAAAGCTTTCCACTTTCAGCTTTTCTTAAATCGATGAAACATATAATAAAGGCACACACACACACACACACGCACGGTGAAATAGAGAACTTCCACACTAAGCCCTCCCGATAGAATGTTTTTAAAGTAATTCTCCAACTCTCCTCATATTATTTAATGGGCAAAGGCCACTGATGGGCTTCTTTTGTTGTACAGTTGAGGTCCCTTTTATCCATTGTGTTAACAACTCATTAAAAATTAAGGGCAATGAGGCAGGCCAGGAGACATTGCATATGTTTGGAAGCATTATTATTATTAAATAATCATGTTTGTCTCCTAAATTGAGAGTGACTCATGCCACAATATCAGTAATTAGATAAATTATTGATGAGCTAGTAGGTGGGTGAGAGGATGGTTGGTGGTAGAAATGGAATTGCCAAAGCCAATTACCATCTTTTTCTCAGAGTAGCCCCATTAGGTTTGTCACTTTGACCACTAAATGGCAGCACTATTAAAACCACAACTAGCACTCGTCCAGCTTAATTAATAGTCGGATGATGAATATTTTAATTGCATCAAATTAATTACCTCTTTGCAATAGAGGTGGGGTTTCAGAGAGAGGAGATAAATCTTGCTCTCTGCTTCAAATTAGTATCCACAAGAGTTCTTTACACAGTGACTAGAATAAAACAAGCGCACAGCAGCAATAAGCCTTTTATAGATTAATGCAGTTATGGAGAGCTTCACATATGTGCTTTATGCACGACAAAGCAATTAAGGAATGGATACATACTGTTGGGAAAGGGGCTAATGGTGGTTTTATTCATTTAAATATAAATTGTATGAGCCATGTCCTAAAATGAAATGTAGATTGTTCTATATTGAAAGACGGTTAAAGTGCAAACACTGGTTTGTTGTAACATACGACCTATCCTACCCTCTCCATGAAAAAGGACTTCAACAGTAGACTGCCCCTAAGCAACACAATACCCCTGGGTATAGGTGTAACACCAGTATTCAGAAGCACCTGCACACACAGACCAACGCGTGTTCTGCCATAAAAAGCGACTATCCCTCTTCCACTAATACCAATCAACCCCCTTCTCTCAGGAGGGCAGAATGTCTTCCATCCCCAACATGAATAAAACAAGTTGTTATTCTTTTCTAGATAAACAGCCTCCAAGTGCCTGGAAACAAGAGGAGGGTGTGACACCAAGCTTTGGTTTTCCTCCAGCAATTGCAATGGAGATATGCTCCCCAGACACTTGCTGGGCTCTGCAAAGTGGTCCGACACTGTACAAAGTGTCTACTTTGCCAGGGGCACAGGATGGAACTTCTAAGCACAAACAAAATCTACTAAATACCTAGGAAGCACGGGTTGCCTTTTGAACAAACCATATTATTCAGTCCCTTTGTCAATTCCTTATGTACATGAAATTAATCAAATTCCCCTGTGAGATTTGCGCTGTTGTTTGTTCATTTGAATCTCTCGCATCACTTTCCAGCTAAGTGAATCATTAGGAAGTATCACTTTGGCCCAGGTTTGACAAAGAGGCTGTGAAGGTGTACATTAGCCAGGAAAGGTTAAGCGTGGTAAAAAGAGGGAGGGAATGTGGCGGACAAATTGAGAAATTAGCAACGTGCGGGTGGGGAAAGTCTCGGAGGACCCGGCGCTGAGGCGAGACCTATTATGGCACATGGCACAAGGCAGCTGGGTTGGTAATTATCATCATGTTTTTAGCAAGGCTCCCTTATCCAGGACAACATATATGACTTGTGCTATAACCATCTACTTGGCCCATTTAGCCATGTACTATGGAGTGTGTATGGGTGATTTGGGGGGGAAGGGCGGTGGGTAAGTGCTAATTCTTAACTGTGTGCAGGTTCCATAATAGATGGCACTTCCTCCAGACAGGTGCTGGTCAGCCATACCTGCAGTCTTGGATTATGGTGCGATTGTGTGAGTCCTACAGCAGTGCCGGGGCGACTGTGGTGGCCTCGTGGGAGTACGCAAAGTCCTTGGGGAAGGTGAGAGAGAATCCCTATGAAGATCCAGATGGTGCCAGACCAGTGCATGTGTTTATGTGAAAGTGTGGGCCTTTTAGTGTCTCCATGTGTGCCCACTGCCAGCTTGGTGCAAAACAGCTGGCTCACACCATCTGCTACCCCTCTGCCTCAGCAGCCTTAGAACATGGCCGTATGAACATTTTCCAGTTGTTGTGTTTCCCCTAGTATAATCCATAATACTGTACCCCTACCTGCATTTAATATAATCAGATTTAAAATATCAGATTATGCTAATTTATTAGTGTTAACCTATTAAATGGTAGGAGTTTTTAAATCTATTCCCTGCAAATGTACACCTCTTTGAAAGCTTCACCAAGACTACTGGCGTGGTTTTTCCCTTGATAGGTTTTTTTTTCTCCTTGATTTGTGTGCTCCAAGCAAGCCCAGAACAGAATCCAGGAAAAGGCTGAATGGTTGAAGGTTGGAATGGGGTGTAGTATGCTAAAATCCACCCAAAACAAGACACATGAGACGTACAGTTCTAGTTTTAATTAGGGAGCCAATATTAGCAGATAAATCAGAGATAGGGGGGCGGTGAAGATGGGAAAAGCGAGCTAGTGAGAAACAGAGAGAGGGCCAGCAGGGTGTTGATTTGAGCAGGGCCTGGGGGCAGCCTATAAGGCAGAAAGGGGAATGATAGACTGGCTAACCAGGCACTGATCAGACCAGTACAGCGCTCTTACTATCATCAATAAAAAAAAAGGCTCAAAAACAGAATGCCTGTTACTTCAGTCTTATCTGCTACGGAGTCGGCATCAAACACCATCAAGCTTCACTCCAGTTTGAATTAATCAATTATGCATTTGATTCGCTGATGGCTTAAATTGCATTTCTGCGGACGAGCATTCAAAATGCATTTTATTTCATGAGAGCTGATGCCATCTGCAGTACTTGTGCACACACTGGCAAGCATCACGTTGCTCACAGAAGACAGTAATGAAAAATGATGTCCCTCTACCTCCCCAAATTTCAAGTCGAACAGCGGCGGCAAAAGTGAGTAATCTGTAATCCGAGCGTTGTGGAGGAGTGCGGCGCTGCTAATGCGACTAGACCCCGCTGTTCTCTGAGGAAGACAGCGCTGGAGGGGAGGAAGAAGTGGAGGGGAAGGAGAGGCAGAGGGGCGTGCAAGGGGATGAACACACGCCAAGGTAGTTGTGGGACCGCTTGGTACAAACATAGCAGAAGGTAGGAAACAAGGCACTCTGTGTGGGCCCCATTATTTTTACTCCCCATTCTCTTTCCCCCTCTTTCCTTTTGAAGACCGGCAGGATTTTTCTCCTCCTCCCTGACATAAAAGTAAACAACGTTGCCTGCAGGCACAATTTTCCCAGCTACACAATAAAATGTGCAGTGAATTTATGATGGTCATCCATTAGCTCTTACCAAGGAAACATCACCCGTATCTGTCGTCCATCATTATAATAGAGGGTTAATGCACTGAATTTACATAAAAAAGTCATATTGTCTGCATGAATTATTTACACCCTCAGCTGTTTTTTCCAATTTCCCTCTTTTTTTCCTCCCTCTGTGTCCTCTCGTTCATGGCGAGGGGCCTTTTGGTCCAGATTCTTGTGGAGAAAATCCGACACTAAATTCCGTCACGAGGTGGTCCTGTCACCGCCGCCTCACTGTCCCAATATTTCTCTCAGTTACTCCCTACTTCCATCCCTCCTGCCCTACCTCCTCTGTCATTGTCTGAGTCTAGAGGGAGCATCGCGATGTGCTTCTAATAGCCTTCCAGTTCCTATTAAGTCAATCAACACTAAAAATCTCACTTCTGAGCAGTGTAACTGCTGGATTAAACATCAGTATTTGACAGCCAGGATTTAGATAAACAGACTTGAAATCTAAGTATGAGAAGGTCATGCCATTAAGCAGTTGAAAACAATAATATTCATTATTTCAGGCCACGGTTTACAAATGCATCTTTACGTTCAACCATTAACTCAGATGCTACAGATGGAATTATTTCTCCATATTTCTATATTGATGTAATCTAATAATGTACACAATATGATTACAATGACAGTATTGCTACTGTAAATGAATTACTCTGATATCACACCCCTGTAATGAAGGCTTGTACAGCGCTAGCAGTTGCTTTTCAGACCCCGGGGAAAGGCACAGTGATTGAGCAATTATGACAAGCTCAATTACTGTCATCATATTATCATAGCTAATCCAAATCCTCACGCTGCGTCTTCCACCGCACTGATCACAGTGCCTTTTTCACTGTCACTGAGGTGAGGAAGTGCCGTCGCTGACACCACTTGTGCTCCCGTGAACACACTCAAATGAATATGTGGCACATATGTCAATCTACCAGCCCTGCCACTGCTTCTATCTTTCTGCCAGATACGTCTGGGAGAGATGTCTTAATTTCTCCTAATTCCGACTGACAGTCCCGCAGGCGATGTGAGCCAAATTTGTGACACGCCTTGACAGACTTGCAGGTTTGGGTAGGTCTCCCCCTGATATTACTAACACGCTTTTAACATGACTTACACCGCCGCTGCACTGGTGGCTATTCAGTGAAGCGTGCGGATGCTCACGTGGTCTGGAAGGAGTGAGAGTAGCTCCAGAGTAGTGTCAGCTAAAAAGAGCAACCTATACAAATCAGCGACCCTGCAAACCCTCAGGTAATCCTCTAGCCGTGAGAGCGACACAGGTCAGTCATGGAGATGTAGATGAGGGGGGGTCGTCAGTGCTGGGGAAAGTCAAAGACAAAGCTTGCACAGAGCAGGTGTTTGGCAAAGACAGTAGGTGCGATGCCAGAGGTGTGAGGGAAGGTGAATGGATCAATTGCAGCAGAGCCTTTGCTATAACCCTTCCTCATCCCTGTAACATCCTTTCATGCTGCCTGTTGTGTTTTCTTCCATCCGCAGTCTTGTTTATTCCACTCACTGGTCCGTGTCTCCTAAGGGGCCTGATCCCTGCCGGTATCCAGACCCATTTCTCAGTCCTGTTAAGGAGGCGGGTAGCAGAGGTCAGAAACATGGCCACCTCCTCAGCCTGCACTGATCAATGTCCACAATGTCCACATGCTTCAGTGGAACACTGCATTGAGGTGCAAGGTTAGGCTTGTGACCTCATGCATGACTTCCTCTCTAGTTACTCTATTTTCTTGTTGACAGCTCATCTTAAAATACTCAAAGTTTTGAGCAATTTTCAAAGGTTTTTAAATTGTAAGAACTTTTTAAAAAAAAGCTTGCTATCACATAACTTCAGGTCATGTTTGTAACCAGATACTATATCTACTATATATAGGCAATAATAACACAGGCTTTCCTGAAAATTTCATTTAAAATCCTTTTATAACTTTTCAAGATATTTTGGTCAAAGCCATATAGATAAACCGCAGCTATCACATAACCTCACTGGTAGAGGCAATAATAAGAATTATTGGCACAAAATTCACTTTGCCAGCGTTAAAATTGCCAACTACAGGACAGCCAGGTCTGTAGTCATGTGAACTTCCACACAACTTGCAGGAAAAGTAAACTAATCACTCACTTTCAAACAAAGTATCCCACAGTGCTGAGCAGCGCTGAGAAGAATGCACGCAGGTCAGATTACTGTACAAATAGGGTGGCAAACAAATTTGCATTTCAAAATTAAAAATCAATGTGTTCCACCTCACCTAATGACCAGTCTCCCTATACTGCTGCTCGTGGGCTCTGATTAACATTCAGGGGGGTTCAGGAGAAAATGTTGGAGCAAAGCATTAATCTCTCTCAGCAAAAAAGCTTGTATCTTCTGACAGGTGGGTCAAAGTTGCCGTTTAATCTACCCCATAATTTCAGAAATGTGCTGACAGTGTGCATTTTAATACATTAAAAGTTGGCTGCGTTTGAGAGAGCACCTCAGCAGGGAGTCGCTGTCCCCGAGTTATTGCAGGTATAAAAAAAAATGGAAATTTGGAGCAATACGAACAAATGCTAAAAGGAAACAGCCTCTTCAAAATATAGACGATGGTGTTTTTTTTTCTTTTACAAATATGCTAATTTAACAGACTTCTCCCTAATTACAGCTAAATATAAAACACAGTATTTATTTTCAATCTTGATTTTTTTTTATAAATACCTGCATTTTTATGAAGCATAGAATCACCACCACTACTCATGTGTCCGATGGCCTGTACTTGACTTTATTGGCCGCTGGCGGGAAGGTGCCTTCAGAGTTGTCCTGCTTGCCTATTGAAAAATATGTCTCTTACCTCTTGCCCAACCTACTGGAAATAATATCGCTCACACTGAGAGATCATGGTGTCAGGGTCAATTGTCCTGCAAAGATGGGGAAGATGGGAGACATGTATTGATTTTTCATTTTGTTGGGGTAAGCAAGCATGTTGCAGCTGGGTGTGAGGGCAATGAGGCACACAAAATGTGCTAGACTGCTCTTATTCCTTGTCATCTGTGAGCTGTGACCGTTGTAAGACATCTTTAAAAAAAAAAGCAAAAGCATTCTCAACATGAGCTAGTTTTTGCATTACAGACCATGAAAGGGAGCTATGTCATAAAGCGTACGAGTGGAGAAAATCTCGCTGTACATCCAGAGGAACCTCAAGCAGCAGTAAGGGGGCGATAGCCAGCGTTAGCAGCTGTAGACCATCCACGGTCTCACAAGTCAAACATACTTCTCATACATGATGCCCCTGGTCACACATGCTCTGCAGCAGTCCAGCATCTCAATTCCACGCAATACATGAATGTCAACTGCAGCAAACTCTGAGAACCTGGTGTTCAGTTCAGCATCACCACACCACATGAAATGAAAACAAGTGATTCCTTGCATGCCTCCGTGTTCCTGTCCTCTTTGCCATTGCAGGTTGGGACACGCATCCGATTTTGGGTCAGAACCTCCGCTGTATCCTTTGAAATATTTCTGTTAAGATGGGAACACTAGATGTTTACAAGTCATTCGGAAACATGTCGGCGTTTGGAGTTCACTTCCTGCATTAACATTTCCTGTTTGGAGGTGGGTGTCTGTCTATCTGTCTCTGCTTCTCATGCTCCCACCACAGTGCATGCATTTTGTCCATCGTCTCCCTGCTCCTTATTTGCAAAGGTTATGTTTTCAATGTTGGTCTGAGGTCTCGGAGGCCTGTCGGATGGGGAACACAGCGGTCATCCGCTGCCCTCTATGCCCCACACACACCTTGATGACTGATATAGTCTACAGCACCCCATACCTCTACAATTCACCACACTCTCTGCTGGCTGTGATGTGTGTGTGTGTGTGTGTGTGTGTGTGTGTGTGTGTGTGTGGGGGGGGGTGGTCAGAGTTGAAAGCTGAGAATATGAGCTCATCAGTATACCCATCACCTTCTGTTCTTCTGCATTGCCCTAAATATTAATACAATCTACTCACTTCATAAAGACAATGTCAAACTCACTTCCTTCATAAAATGACACGTGCATGTCCTGGCCTTCATCCTTCTTGGTTATGAGAACTATCTTTTTCCGACTCTTATGGCTTTAAAGTAATCGGAAATCAAAATCAAAAAGTTTCGGTGTGAGGATTCGCAATTTCTGTGTCACAACTGCTATTAACAATTAAAAAACAGATTGTAAAGTAAAAAAAGACACAATTCAAATCACTGATTTTGTTTTTTGTGTGCCCTTGCAATTATTCAGCAAAACTGTTTTTTTTAGAAGTTTTGTCATTAAAACATATTAGTAACCATTCCTTCAAAGCAGGCTTATACAGATGTGTAAACACATTAGTAATATCAAAGACTGGCTATTAAGCTTAATGTTAACATATTTCTGGTTATTTTGTTACTTACTCATTATTTACATGACAAGCAGAGTCTTCCTGGCCCACCTGCTCACCTGTGAACTCCAAAACAGTATATTTGTGTTCCACCCTCATGTTGAAGCCAACGCAACCAAATCGCACTGCAAAACATGCAAAAATGGGACACTCCCAAGTTCATGTAGGGTTACTTGATCCGAAACCTTCCCGGGAAAATGATCATCTTGAAATGTAAGCACAGCTCTGTCTAAACTGTCTCATTTATTTACTATCCTACAGTTTTATCCTTCCAGCAAGTACTCTGGAGACTTCGTCAGATTCTACTCTCATTTCTTCATCAGTGTCACTAGATTTTTTGTCTCCCAATTTCATCAAACCCAGAGGAACGACAGCTAAAACTACAAAAAAAATGACCACGGGGAGTGTTTTTTCATGGTGAATTTTGAAAAGAATCCTCCATTCTGTGTTGTTGGGGTTGGGATTGGTACAAAGCACTCTTCCTTTGACCCTGACACGTAAATCCACCAGTCTAGCTATAAATCAGATTCCAATCAAACTTTGAGAGGTCTTTAAGATCACAAGAGCCTCCTTAAACACCTGCCAGGCAAGTCAGTGAACGGATGAGGCAAGATCTTACACACACACACATACACACACGCACATGCACACGTATACATGTGCATGTGGTAGAGTCTGCCACGGCTGTTGCAACTATTCACATTTTGTTCAGACGGAGGAGGTGAGAGGGGTGAAAGAGAGGTGACCCAGCAGCTGGGTACCTTGGTTGACACCTCACACCTGTTGAAGAAAAAGACACATATCACACAATATTACAGTCTTAGCATCCTGTAATTAATGGCTGACGCAAGTGTGCAGCAATGGCCTCGGGTTCTCCTTGACGAATCCCTCCATTAGTCCCAAATTTGTCATATTCAAAGGCAAAAACTACAATACAGCTGTTTTAATCATTTCACCACAGCATTTCATTTATGAAGCATTGTATATCACATTTGTCAAAATCTTACAGGTTCAATTCTTTTTCAAAGCAGTGAGGGGAAACTGTCTTAGAAAAAAGGATAAGGCAGCCACCCAGCCATCCACATGGCAAATTTTAATAAGTCTGGATTCAGATACACATGTAACATTAAAAAGAGCATCTATTATTGAATTATCTTGTTTTTATGCACATATGCCTACAAATAGTCTTCCTTCCACATACGTCATAAGCATCATTTCAAGCTAAATTCTGCATCTCTCGATTTCAAAATGATTTGAGAAGTTGCTGACCTTTATTACTATTTGCTCTTTGCAAATAGCTAAGTAATGCATATTGTGGCCAGTCAGGCCCTGGAACAAGGCCCAAGCTACTGTGTGCACGTGTGTGTGTGTGTGTGTGTGGTGTGTGTGTGTGTGTGTGAGTGTGTGTGTGTGTTAAATAATGCATGGCCCCAAGCCCAGGACGGGCCCTTTGATAAAGTACAGCTTCATGGTACATGCATAAGCAGCTCCAGCCATATGCAGAAAAAAAAATTGATGGTGGAGATAAAGTCTTAGCAGCTGCTCTATGTCTATGTGTAGGTACGTATGCATGTGTGTGAGAGCGCAGGAGTGTGAAAGGTTTATGATATTGCTTTATTTGTAAGTATTTGATTAAATGATATCAGGATGTGCTTAATTTTTGAAATTTACTCCAGAGTTGGTAATTGGGCCCTTTCTTAGCTTGATTAGTTGGCATCATCAAGAAGAACTATATGCTTCTTATTATATATTATTATAGACAGAGAACTAACAGAAGAAATGATATAATTGGAGTGAAGTATTGCCAAGAGCAACTGTGAAGATTCTCTGTAGGTGTGTGAACAAAATATATAAAAGGTTGTTTTATGGTGGAAATGTGAAGGGCTGCCAATCAAGGTCCAAGGGTCCAGTGTTTCTGCTACTGACTGACCTGTCTCAACCTAATGTTCTATTCCTTACATCAGGGCAAAATATGGAGAAGATGAAAAAAAGACATGACCCAGACACTTCAAAATAATGCTGATCGAACCTTTGTAAAACTCCTCTGCTTCCACGTATTTTCTCCATACCAGTGTGCTCATATTTCCAAGTTTCTGAACTTTTATATTTTTCATATAGTTCTCTGAATAAAGTCATTCAGCTCATCACCACGGTCCAAAACTGTCACGGCGAAAAACCCAATCTTCCCTCTCTAACTCATTAGACATGTCACTCTCTCTTTATCTGCCACCCACCTTCTTCACCTCCCCCCGTCTTCTATCATCCTCCCACTTTCTTCTTCCCCCCTCGCACCAACTGCAACCCCCTCATGCAGTCATAAAGAATAGGCAGTGGGATATACAGGAAGAGACAGAGAAACCCCTATCTCTTTTTGTTGCCGCTTTAATTTACTTTGTACATTAATATTTCAGGGCCCTCTGCAGGCTTGGTGCAGGAACCAGTGGGAGCTTCGGTGAGTGTTGATGAAATTGTGTGTATGTGTGTGTCACATTCCAGCTGTAGGAGGGGAAGGATTAATATTTTAACGGGCCTTATTGGAGACCCCTCTACCGGCTCAACCGAACCACCATGGCACGGGTGCACAGCAGCTCACCACTTCACCTCCCTGCTCCAACCTTTGTGCTGGGGTCTCCACTCCTGCCCTTTATTTCCATCTTTTTACAATATCTAATTTGTCTTTCGTTTCTGCTTTATTTTCTCTAAATAATCCTAAGAGTGACCTTGCTTTACCTTCTTGAAGCAAATGATAATAAAAAGTCACATCACACGTTAAAAACATGGTTAAGAATTTGTCACTGTTTGACATAATAATGAATGTTTGGATTTCTCTTGTCCATTTTTTGTGCGCAATAAATGAACAGGCTCAAATTCTTTCTTTTCTTGATTGTCTTTTTGCGATAGAATGTCAACAATGCTGAAAGACTCCAAATCAAGGTAGTTTAACCAGACTTACATGAGGAACATCATGTTTACAACAATGAAATATCTGATACACTTGAATTAATATTAAGATTTCAACAAAATAAAAGATTACAGATGAGGCTAAATACAGGCAAAGTCTGGCTGCACATGAAGATGTGAGGTAAAAAAAGGAAAAATCTGTATGCAATTTGGAAGAGTTGGTATTGGATTTTGAAGTTGGAAGGGGATGATGAGGATGCAGGGGGAGCTTTTATCACAGATCAGTGGGTCTCAGAGCGGGGGACTCCAAGTCTCTGCATCACGGGTGCCCAGCAGGAGGCCATATTGAAATGAGGTGCTTTTCCCCGGGCTCTTAGCCACCCCTGACATTTGAGTGTGTGTGCGTGTGTGAAGTGTTTAGCATGAAGGGTGGGGGCTTATGTTTCCGCCCAAAGACCCAATTGCCTCCGCTCCCCTGCTACTTGTTCCTCCTTTTCTACCCCTACCAGCCACCACTGGCCTTCGATTGGACCCAGTTTCTCATTTACCTATTCATTTAAAAGCAAAAAATGCCTACTGAGATCCAATATGGGGTTGAGGTAGGGGGGCGCAAGTGGGCCCTCAGCAGGGGTGAAAAACACAGCAACAACATGATCAAGAGGAGGAGGTGGGAAAAGGTGGAGGATACCCAAACCATGCAAAGGACAGGGTTTCAACTGTCTTTCCAGTCTGCATTTCCCTTCCACCTTCAACCTCTTCTCCTCTCTCTCTCTGTACCTCCATCTATTTCTGACTCTCTTTGCAGTCTTTCTCATCACTTTTTCCTCTGTTTTTCATTTTTTTCCTCGCTGATGCTCTGCTCACTCAGGTGTTGCTGTGATTGGGATGTACAGTCTGTTTGACCCTGCTGCAGAGTCAAAGCAGGTGTTCCTACCAGGCTCAGTGTGCGCAACGGTAGAGGTGCCTGTGTCTGTGTGCTTGTGTGTGTGTGTGTAGGGGGCTGCTTTTTAAAGGAAGCAACCCTTCATCCAAATGCCATATTTCACACATTTACTTTTCCTTTCTCTAGCTCGCCTAAAAGACTTCCAAGACTCTAAAAGCCAGCAGAGCCCAACTTCTTAAAGTTGTTTTTTTTTTTTACGGGTTTCGAAAGTCAGAAGAAGCACTTTGTATAAAGGAAAAGGTGGCTAGCCCTGAGTAGCAGCGCTAGCAATGTATGACATGTTTTATGCATGGCTGTTGGGTCTCTCAGGTCGAGGAGTTTCACATCAACAAAGTGTGGAAGGTGAGAAGCATACTGGCAGAGGGCATTTGGCGGGGGGGTGGGGGTGGGGCACTAGGGAGAAAAGGTGAGGATCAAGTAAACACTTGTGGATTCTAGCATTAAAGCAAAGTTATTTATCTGATGCAGACTAATGCGATTGTAATCAAATATCAAAATATGTGATCAAGTATATTCACTTCTCTGTTTATTAGAATTTTTTTTACCATTTTTTAGTTCAAGAAAGCAGTACTAGGTTTATTCAGGGTTCAACGGTGACAACATATGACAATGGACAAAAGTACCATCCTTCTTAGTATCCACTTTACCTGCTCTTCTGAGGATCTGAGACCAAAACAAACAAAATCGTCAGCATTTCAAGTAATGAACTGTAATAAACCCACAAAACTGTGACAAAAATGTCACTGGATCTTTTCTGAAGAAATCCAAAAACATTGAAGACGCTATTGTGGGGGTTAAAAGTTTCTTCCCTGATGAAAACATCAACTGCAGACCGTCTTACAATGCTGAGAGCACTTAAACAGGCTTTACTCTGATCTACCACCTTTTATCTATTCAAGGAGACACAAGTGCAGCCTCACACACTGTACCATGCTAATTGCAAAGATGACACAGTTTCTAGAATATAAATAAATCAAAGAAAAGAACACTTTATGCCTTATTTAATGTTATTTGCCTGCTACTTCACAAAAATGCTCTATTTAATCTAAGGGAAGACAAGAAAACAAATGAGGGGAAAGTAATTTAGTAACTCAGATTACCCTGACGGCCTTCCACATTAGCTCTTAAATAGCCAAGATCTTAATCAAAATTCTAATATTGAAATGGTCATTTTATTCCTTGGTAAATTAAAATCAAGTGTATTCCTACAAAAGTTTACTAGGGCTTGCTTTTTATGCCTGCTTTCAATCCTCTTCCCCAGTATGGGATTGCTTGTTTCAGTGCTTTTGCTGATGGCGTGTTTCAGGGTTACACTCCCTGTGAATATTTAAGGTGTCAAAATGGTAAAAGAGCAGCGTTTAGTACAACATTGTCCTAAAACACTGCAATCAGGAGACAATTTCATGTATGCAAAACAGGAAGTACAAGCGGACCCCCTCGCTTACAGGTTTGACAGAGTACCTCTCTCTGTTGAATACATTACCGAATGCAAAGAATGAGAGCAAATGAATGCCTCTCACTTCCGTACCACCCTGGCCTCATGGCAGCTTGGATGCAAAACAGGTGTTCATCCCCATTTATTTTTCATCTGTGCGAACGGATATCCACTTCTCTGCCCACCATGAGACAACAGTGAACACATCTTCTACCTGTAGTAGCTGCCTACACACTTTGTTTGTGCCTCCACACAACATGTAGAAATAATATCTGAGGCCAAAGAGTCCCTTTTTTCAGTTTTAACAATGGTTTTAACGTTCACAGACAAAAAACAGGCTGTGAGACGATGATAGATAGATAGATAGATAGATAGATAGATAGATAGATAGATAGATAGATAGATAGATGGGTCAAGAAGGACGCCTGTCCCCCCTTAAGTCCACCGTATCGGCAAGTGGTGACCCTGGACGTGAGGCTATTGTCTAGGCTCCTTATCATAATGTAGGCAGTGTTGTCTTCTCCATTACACCTTGGCCATTCAATTAGCCCCCATTTCCATAGTAATAGAGCACAACGTTGGGTCAAGACTGACAAGGGGAAGACAAGAATGGTCAAAGGAAGAGAGGAAGACGGACAAAGGGATGTGGACTTGCAAGCACAACAACTTCAGCCCTTAACATGGCTGCAGCATGAACTTTTTCAGGGGTGGACATTCTGCATGAAGTGGACACAGATGGTACCAATGCGACATTTAAACATGGAGCTGTGGGCCAAAGATTGCTGTCTTTGAATGTCCTTCGTGTCACCTTGAAATCCAACTGTTCCAACCGATGGATGAACTTTGTAAGGCTTGTTTTTAAAAGGGAAGAATTTATGTAGACGAAAAACTGATGTCTGAAATTGCTTCCATGACAATGGTGGTAATTTAAAATGTCAAATATTAAATCAAAATGATTATTAAAAACAACCAAAGTGAATGGGAAAGAAGGAAAAAAGGGTAAGAAAATGGGTAAGAAGGAAAAAAGGAAGGAATCGGAATGGAGCATTTGGTAAACTGCAGATTTTTAGAGTATTGCTTTAACCAGGATGTTTAATCACTGTGGTGCGTGTTTAACTCTAAATTACTGTATTGTATCATTAAAAGTTTCAGTTGGCAGATTCACCACTCAGTCTGATTCAGCTCCCAAAGTGAACGCATGAGTACACTGTAGCAAATGTGTGACCATTCCCATCCATGCTGTCACCCATATTCTCTTTTAGCAAATATTGCTAAATCTTGCTACGTAGTTCTACTCATATTATCACATTCTTGATATCTACATGGAGGACTGTCAAAGGATCTGCTTTGTCTTTTTCCAAAATCAGGAACCCCAACTGCTGTCAATGCCAATTTTAGCTGTCCCCTTTGGTTTACATTATTTACCTCCCCGATCACATCTTGTGGTTTCCTTTATTGACAAACCTGTATTGAAAACCGCTCCCCAAATAATCTAAGTGTTGGTTTGGTGAAATTGTTGCTCCAACATACACAATACTAGAAAAAGATAAAGGAAGTCTCTTTGGTTGTTCTTCTTGTTGTATTTTTGTGTTCCTGTTCCAGTTATATCATATAGGAGATAATCGGCAAAGATGCTGAAAGACAAGGGCCCTCACACTGATCTCACCCTTAATTTGGAGCAGTTTTAAGTTGTAGCCATAAATTCTCAAATTTTTTGAACTTTCCCTCTCCTTGATTGTACCCATTTAAGAGCCAGGGCCATGTCTCGTGCCATTTATCCAGTGCCTCCCTCTGGTCCCTGTCTGCATTTTGTCCTCTTGCCACTTCCTGGCTTTGTACCTATGTGAGAGGGGGTGAGATTGTGTCAGCAAAAAAGACAGAGAGAAGGGTGAGGACCAAAGAAGAAAGAAGGCTAAGAAACAAGGGAAAGCATGCAGATGCAGGTTCTATCTCGTTTACAATATGCAAATACTGTTGCCTTTGTGATATGCAAATGAGAGATTACAGAGCGCTAATTAGGGTCAAAAGAACTGTTCACGTCAATTAGAGGAGAATGAAAAAAACGATCCCTACTCTTGCTGGCCCCAGCCCCCTTCCCCTGCCATGGATATCCTCAGCTTTTGTCTTAAAAATGGAGACATGAAAAAGACAAATAATGAGAGACATGTGTACAAAAGGCAGGGCAACGTGTGGAGAACCAGCATGCATTTTCCTTCTCTCCCCCCCGCAGTAGAAGGAATACACTTTGTGGTTTTGGATGTGATGTACCGGTATATACTGTAGAGATAGAAATGTAAGGGACAGCATTTTGATTGCTGCTCTTTTGTGGCCCAAAAACTTTTAATTAACCAATATTTTTAAAGCTGGGTGGTGCACGTATTTTACTTACTTTAATTCATTTGCTTTACAGGTATACAGCATGCAGGAAAGGGGATAAGAGAGATCAGGAGGTGGATGACAGAAACAGGCCCACCATTTTTCTTTTTCCACTGTCCCTCTTCCTTCTATCACTCCCCACTTTGTCAGTGTCTGTCTAGAGTGTGCAGAAGGAACATGCTGTTATATTTGCATTCTAATGACCCCTCCAGTGGCCCCCAAGGCAGGGCCCTTTGCATTACCCAGAGATCAATTAGGGCCAGGGCCCAACGTCTGCTGTGCCCCATTTAAAAGCCCCGACCAGCTTACTCCTTTACTGTCACTTCCCCCCGTTTCTCCCACATGTGCCCTTCCTCTGCATCCTACCTAGACATGTTGTCGGCGTTGCTGCAAACCTCAAACACCAGAGAGGACGCCTACAGTTGCAGGTTAAACATCCGGATCCTCCAAATCTTTCCAATTTAGTCTCACGTTAGTAAACAGGTGACGGTTTACTACTATTTCTATTTCTATATATTGTATGTTGAAGCTCAAACAAACTAAATTCCTTGTCACAATTAATTTACAGTATCAATTTACAGTTATGATTATGAGTTCTTTTGTATCTTTGTTACCTGTCAGACCTACACAAAGTCCAGATTGTGAAGTAAATAGCACATCAGCACAGCTCTAAAATAACTTGGGGATACACCAAGTTATTTTACATCTTTCCTCCACATTTTGAATGTCAGTTTTGAATCACAGAATTAGAAGCTGCTCTGATTTTTAAAATAGTAATTTCTGAAGCTTTAGCTCAGTCTGCCAGTAAGTAAAACCAGAGGAAATCATGAAGCAGCAAAATCCCACCTCAAGATCAAGAAAATTCAGCATTAAAGTGATCCATATTCTTGACAAATTGTGAGGTAACAAATTAAAACGGTATTCTTAATCTGACAGTAAATGCAGCCAAGAATTCGTGTTCCCAGTCTTGACAAACAAAACCAAAACTACACATGAAGAACAACTATATATCAATGAAAATAATATACATGCTCAGTGTTTACATAATGATCTGCATTATTTCATGCATTTTTTCAACAGCTGGCCATATACAAATCAGTTTTCTTCCTATATAGCATCACTATTGAACCATTTCATCTTGTAAATGCAGTATTTAAACAGATAGTAATGTGTGCCATTGACATTTGGAGAAGTCAGGCAAACATTTGTTATGTCCAGTTCCATAGCATCAATTAAGTTAGCGCTTCAAAATCAAACGGTTGCTCTAAATCATTTCGTGTTCCTGATTTAGCATCAATTCATTTGACTCAGGAATTCAGAGGGAGGAAAAGGAAAAACCAAAATTATCCACGAGACATTTGATGACCTTTGAATGTAGATTTATTGCACAATGTTCACTAAGATGCTCAAGTTCAAGGATGGATGAGAAAATACATTTGAACCTAGTGGAAAGTATTGAATTGAATTTTTCTATTTTGCCACTTTGACTGTATCTAATGTTTAACCTTGTTCTTTGTGCTATAGCAGGCATAAAAAAAAAATAAGTCTAAGTAAAAGAGAAAGTCAACTTGCCAACATCTTTATCCCGATGAGTCATTCTGACAGCACATTTATGTCAAACGTAATGTACAAATCACCAATTACAGCAGAATTTGCTGCCTTACATGTACTTTTTTGGATATGTCTGCTTTTTAACCACAATGTCACAGAAAATTGTCAGCGGTGATCTTGATGTTGTTTCACATCTGGAACATCTGACCCTGAAGGACATTTTAAGATGCCAAGAATCTGGTTTCTAGACAGAATGTTAAGTTTAAAGTTAATTATAGTTGTTTATTGTTTCAAGAATCATGTTAATTTAGAATGATATTAAAGGTAGTAAACTTCAATCTTGTTTCTCTATTGTTTAACAATAAGGGTTTACAGTAGCATTGCAAATGTTTGAGCATCTCTGGTCAAAATGTCTGTTTTTGTTTAATTAAAATGAATACATTAAAATGTATTAATCAAAATGTCTGTTTTAACTTTATTTTGCTTGATTATAGAGCGAAAAAGTGAATGAAGCACGCTGCAACAAATGCGAAGCCCAGGAGGTTTGATCTCTGAGGTATACTGTTGACCTTTGACCTCTTTTAGCCTGTTAGGGTCAAGGCTTGATCACAGTGATCAGGAAAGCCCATGAATACCCATACTCCTCTTTTACCCCAACAATTAGTAGCCATGTCTTCCTCAAAGACAGTTGTCTAGAGCACAATGTTTGTCTTCTTGCCACCTTTAGAAAACAAAATAAACTTGTCTTTTATAGAGTCTGTAGCATGTGACATGCTATAATAGGAAGAGGAGGTGTTTTTTACTTTAACACATTAAAACTTGATGAAGCCACAGAACTATAAGTGAAACAGTTACTTGTCTTTTATAATTAATAGTCACTGTATCCCAAATTCAAGCATATTTTGAAAACGACCAATTAGCAGAACAGCTAGAGTTGCGTGTTGTGTGTCCTGCACAATGCAGATCAGTATCTGAAACTGAAAGAGGGCTATAAAAGGTGTGCGTTGGCACAGTGGTTTTCTGTGCAGACGTGCCACTCAGACACAACAGGAGCGAAGCTGTTCTTTTGGATTTCCACATTTCTATGTTTGTCATTTAACCCTTTCCAAAACACTTCCTAACACTGTTTTACATTTAGTTTTGACATGTGAGCACTGTCTTTCTCTCTATCTCTCCCCCCTCTCTCCAACACACGCATACACACGCTCACACACACACACATGCGCGCATTTCCTGTCTCGATAATAGAGGTGGTGGAGGAGATGTTCTCCTGTGTGGCTGGTGACTTGTTTCCTGCTTGTCTCCTGCCTTCTCATCTTTACACTACAAGTCTTTTTCCTATTCTCATCAGCCGTTAATCAAAAGCCAGAGATGGAAAGTGTCGAGTAAAGAAAGTCAAAGGGCAAAGTATTTAATTTTGTACATACAGTATATGTACCAGAGGCATAATCCATTGTGAAAACAACATTGGTTGGTGTTACAGGTCTGCTAACATTAATTAATGAATTAATGTTAACCTCTAACAAACTGTCTGTTTTGGTGTATTTTTGGGCTTATTCCTGCATCAAAGGTTGAGTCAAATATTGACATTTTGCTTTAAAAACAATATAGCTTAAAATTCAATTAAATAAACTCCTCCAAAAAAGTGACTTGACAAGAATCTGTGGTTTTATTATTGTTGTCTGATTTTCAAGTTAGATTCAAATCAAATAAAAAGGTATAAAGGTCAATTGGGCCATTTGAGTCTAGCTGTGTTTTTCTAATGAGAGATTATAAATAAAAAATTCTGGAGAGTGATCAATTGCCAGCATTTCTCTTACAAAGACATGCACTCAGGCCGACCCGTTACTTTGTTAAACTCTGAAAAAGGGCCAACATCTGGTTAGCTGCAAAAGTCATTGTGCAAATCACTGGATTTCTGGGGCCTGCTGATCGCTAGCATTGATTTTCACCTCTCCAGTCAATTAGATCAATGCAGCATCTTTAGGGTCTGCTTAGCCATGTGTCAACTGTCACTGTTTGCTCTGCCTTTCATTTGTACACAGCACATGCTGCCACTGCACAGATGGTAACCTATACAATCCATGGCAGCCTAGAGAACAATGATCTAGCTAGAAGGAGAAGGAACACTGACCGAAACTCTTAAAAAAGAGACCTGCAGTAAATGCGTGAACCAATTAATAAACAGAAACTTGTTCTCGAATTTTGTAGTTGCTTGACAATATTCAACATTTGAACTGATTCAATCAATAGCTTTGTTCAGAGTTTGGTTGGCAACTTTAGCCAACTCGTACTGGAGCGAAGCAGCAAAACTCCTTCAGAGAATTCTTTTCATTAAAATATGTTGAGGTGCCTCTCGCAGACAACAGAAGCTCTAACTGAAAGGAGTGTTGCCGTAATGAGTTTCCAAAACAGGCTGCAAATGCGGACCACATGCCAACACTGCAGTGCGGCTACCTTGTGACCTCCTTGCCCCTCAGCAGCCAGCCTGTGTGCACACACTCTCACAGACACGTACTTCAACCTCATCCCAACAACAGCTTACAGAAAGACCCTGGGAGACCGACACCCCCCCCATCTGCCCCTGTACACCCCATTCTCCTCTTCTCCATCCACTCCCACTGACCCCCTCAGCAGCGGGCCATTGTTTACTTTCACTCTCCTTCACGGCCCTGCTGGTCTGGGGGGGCCGGGCCGAATCGTTACATTATTGTCTGGTCCTCCCTTGCTTCCCCCTCCCCTGCCAACCTGGCCTGACCCCATTCACAGACCTCAAAAGCACCATCTGTATGACCCAACAGTCAGGGAGTAAGGGAGAGAGGGACAGTGCAAGAAGGGGAATGAAAACAAGGCGGGGAGAAAGAGGATGACGGCTGAGAATGGAGGGACGGGAACTGGAGAGAGAGAAGGAGAGGCATCTCAAAGGGTGCAGCTCCGGCACTCCTAAAGTATCCATCAAAAAGTTTTCACCATATGAAACTTTTCTGCTACTTTTCTTTCTTCAGACATGGTGCCTATTGATTTTTTCACCCTCTCCTTTTATATATTCCTTTAATTTCTACTTTCCAAAATCTTCTAATCCCACATGCTTTGTGTGTATTAAACTTTCCTCCAGACTATCCTCTAGTACTTGACCCGCTTCTGTGCCTCTCCATCTTTCCCTCCATCACCCTCCTCCTGCATTCGTCATCTTGCTATAGTGTTGCACAAGCATTCCAGGGCCTCTTGTCTGCCCACATATGTGAGGAAGGGGGATTTTCCCATGGGGCCGCAGGTGAAAACTGGGACTCACTCTGTTCGCTGAGGGACGCCATCTGTCCCTGTTGCTTGAGGGGAGTCCTGTCACCCCTCCTTTTCCCTCCATCCATCCATCCCACCCTCTGTCCATCCACTCCCCGCTGCTCCCTCGTGCTGAATCACCCAGGAATGTTCTCCCTCTCTCCCTTCCCCCTTTCTCCTCCTCATTCTCCCCCTGTCCCATCACTAATTCATTCCTTGCTCTCCCTTCATTTTCCTCCCACCGCCCCACCCACTCTGCGTGCTTTCCAACTCACCCCACCCATTTGTCACCCATCTCTCTCTGTTTCTAATCAATCATCCATTTATGACACCAGTGGCAAAATTATTAAATTATCATACATTTACGATGAGCCTAGTGAGAACCTAGTGATACTCTTTTAATTGCCAGCACATGACCTCCAATTATGTGTATCAGAGTATTATTTTAATATTTGAAGGCAATGAAGTCAACTGAGTGTGACATTTTCCAGACACTAAAACACTATTATGCATACAGTGACTGAGATTTATATATATATATATATATATAAATATACACTTAACAAGTAGTAATGGATAGTATGGAGTTTCATGGTTTTCTTTTTTTAGGGTAGATTTTGGACAATAAAAAAAAACACTTTAATATCTTGTCGCCCTGTCACAATAATTGACACAGTTAAAGAAAATGCAAAAGAAGTAAAACACACAACAAACAAATCCTGAGGCGAGCATGGGAACCAGAGGGAGCTCGTCTGAGGTGCCGCGCGCCTCGTGTCTGCAGACCCAGGCCCAGCTGTCAGTGTCCGTCTTTGCCCTGGTTCTGACTGCTGTGATGCCCAACGGTCACAAGAGGACAGTGAGGACAGTGAGGGCGCACTTTCACATGGGAAACCGATAGAGGCGCGCAGACAAACAACGCGGAGCAGCTAAGTGTGAAACCTCCAAACTGTCACAGCGAGTGTTAGAGGGCGAGTGCACGGAGCTCCGTCTCCAAACCCAGCAACCCCACCCCTCTTCTCTTGACCCTCACACTTCTTCCCCTCAACTCTCCCATCCTATCAACGCTCCTCCCTGTCTCACCCCCCCCCCCCCCAAACTCACACACACCATCATCACCCCACAAAGCATCCAGACAGACACACACCATCATTTTTACACCAGCCTAACCCCTCCACCCCCCAACTCCGTCTGAACACACATACACCTCCACGCCCCCTGTCAATCAGCGACCCGGGTGTCACGCAGTCACAGACTCTGTCGGAGAGAAAGGGAAGGAAAAAATGGCAGGAAAAGTGTCCATCAGTCACTTTATCACTCTGAGCCCTCCCTCTGGGTGGTGGCACAAAGAGGGAAAAGAAAAAAGAGTGAGGGAGACAAACGAGAAGGAGATATGGATGGAAAAAAGTAGAGGGATTGATGGCAAGAGGTGGATGTAGAAGAGAATTTAAGTGTCCCATTTTCTCACTGGCTGACCGCACAAAGAACCAGGCGGGACACTCCACTGGGGTTATGCTTTTTTTTTTTTTTTGCTTGGGCCTCACTTCGATCCCTACCCCCCTGCTCCCTCGGTCTCCCCTCCAATGACCCGGCCTCGATTGTTTCCCATTGCTCTGTCAGCTCTGATTGTTGCTGACTGGTTAAATGGCAAATACCAAAATGGCGGGGCTAGGGGTCGAAAAAAAGTGAAAAAGAAAAAAGCTTGGTGACGATTTGTGAAAAAGGACAACGGCGGTGCTCAATACCCCCTAGCCCCCCCCACCCCCAAGATATCAACCTCTTTAACCCAATTAAACAAATAGAAAGGGATTGAGATTATTGGTGGTTTGAGTTATTTTTGCGGATGTGGTGAGATACCACCCCCCCTCTATCAAAGAGCAATTGAAGATTTAGATTTTGGACCAGAGGACAATGCAAAATGATCACCATGACACACAAAAATAAGTGGTTGTAACAAGATTTACTGCATTGGAAAATAACAATAATAAACATTTAAACATTAACACATTACAGTCATATATAATATATCATCATAAGGTGTATGGAGAATAACAATTAACCACGTGGCAGATTCTCTGACCCCTAGCACAGTAGTTTAGTCTAGTGGATCTTTTGCAGACCCTCTTACAGGCCACAATTTCCTCAGTGGAAGCCTGAATGGCCTAACTATCGGACTTGGATGAGAGATAAGTGTTTAAAGACCTGTTCCTGATCAATTATGCAAGCATATCCATTCCCAGCGCTCACTTCCAATCAAACAGCTAAATAAGCCGTGGATGGTTTGGATGGACCTTTTGCTCTAATTGGACAAATGGCTTACCTAATTGATCATCGATCGATGATCAATAGGTAACATGTGTTCTTGTTCTTCACAAGGCAGGTGATTGAAAGCCAGCTATAAAATCAGGGAGATAGTTTGACATAAGCCAATAGGCTCTCATCGCTACTGTAAGAGGGGTATCATGAGGCACACGGGGAATGTGAAAGGCTGCTTATTCCTTCCTTCACTGCTGGCTTGTCCGCTTAAGCCATATTGATACCACTGGTTGGACATTTTTGTCTCCTCCTGAGTATCAGTTTGGGCTTCATGTCGACTTTTGCACATCAAAAATAGCTTCAGTCAAATAGGGAACTTCTGCAGATGACAAAAAAAGATTTGACACACCAAAACTAAGGCCTAGAATAAAACGTTTAAAAATGTTGTTGCTTTGGTTACTTTTGATTGGCCAAGATAATGTCAATTAAACCCACAAACCAGCCAACGGATGTGTTGAATACCAAGAAAACACATTCTGAGAATTAAAAGTGAACTCTTTCCAAACAGACAGTGTTCAGTTGAAGGTGCAGAAGAAGTGGTGCCGTTGAGCTGCTCCACACATTGAGCAGTGAAAAAGTGTCCCAAATGCTGCCAAACAGTTCTAAACAAACAAATGAATACATTGATGGGACTTTATATTACTAAACCCTCTACCTCTGAAATGAAGTGTACCGATAGACTCAGGAACCATTTGCTTAAACAGACAGAAGAGAGTGTGGTAAGACTGGATGCCAAATTGGGAAAGGTAAGGGGGCAATAGGGAGAGGCTGCACTCAAATTTGTTTCTATGTGCCACTAGATATGTGTATCACTTATCAGTCAAGACACCTGTTTGAAAGTGGGCTAGTGTGTGTGTTCGTGGCGAGGGATGGGTGGGTGGGGGGGAGGGGGGATCTCAATGACCAGGCAGTCCTGAGAGAATAGGGAGACATCATTGTGAATGATGTCCTTTGATGTGCAGCTCATGGATACTCTTGAAAGGATCCTGGCAGTGATGCGGACAGAGAGAGGAGACACTTCAACCAGGCATCAGTAGGGCTTCGTCCTCAGGCTCAGGTACCTATACTTGCTCTGTTTCTGAGCCAGCTCTATTAAATATGAAACACTAAGACAAAAGGAGCTAGACTGAAAAGGGAGGGAGCGGGGGCCACAAAGGGCACCACTCAATGCCTTTGAAGAGCCACTGAGACAAGCGGAGTCGTGAGCACAAATACATGTGCCTCGCACGTATAAACATACACACGCAAACCCTCCGAATGAATGGGTACAGCAAATATCCGCATTTGCATCTTCTGTTTTTGATCACTTTTCACAGATATATCACAAAGGGAACATTGTTCATGAAATTAGACCTAAAAGCCTCAATAGGAGATGTTAATACATGCATAATGTGAAGTGGTGGAGGTGTTTCCATGGACATTAAGACAGCTGTGATTAAAGCATCCTTAAAGGTTATGAGCGGGTGAGATGCGTAGCAGCAAAGATAGATGTTTTCCATTGCAACCAATTTAGGAAATAAGCAACTAATTGCACTATGGAGGTTTTTAAAAGGAGGGACCAGGGACATGCCCTGACTTTTCCAATTTATGTCTAATCAGTCATGGCATTTTCTCTATAGCAGGATGAGAAGCTGCAAAATAAAAATATATTGAGCAATTATTGTGTATGTGTGGGTATCGTTTATATCTGAGAAACCTTTTATCAACATGTTATAACAAAACATCCCTCTTCAACACCACCACGTTAAAGGCACCCTTCGTTTAAATCTGTGAAATGGATACAGTGATTACAAACTTCAGGGATTCTCATTGCTACAACAAAAGTTAAGGCCACATTTTCAGAGAACACTTCCGTTATAGGAGGAAACGTCAGTGACACAGACTGATAACTTCACCTCTCAGTGTGTCTTAAACCAAATGACCCCTATCAGAGAACCTTCAATGGGCTGTCTTTGGACAACAATCAACAAAGTGCTCCTCCCTGACCTTTAGCGACTCAGCAGGCTCAGTCCAATCACAAAGTATTGACATTATCCACCACGCGCCATTTATAACTTCAGCTGCTTCTCGCCTCAAAGGTCCAGTCCAAATACCAGCACAGTCATGTTGTATTGTGGTTGAGTTTCAAGGAAATTAGTGGGTTGTACAAGAGATGGGGTAATTTATTGAGTTGGGCAATTAGATGTATTTGTTCAGTTGAGCTTTGCATTATTTAGTCCTCATTGGAACACACAAACAGAAAGACGACTTACTTCTAACTATAATTTGGTTATCAGTATAAATGTCTGGATGAGAATGACTTGTGTATACCCTCCTAATTTCTTGTCATACTCGACGCATTCATCTTCCACTCAAAGATTTTGACAAAACCTACTGTACTCCATCATGTACCCCTCTGCCAAAACAAAATGAAAACCCATGAGGAGCCGTGGCTGCTGGAGTGTCGTGCTTTAGTCCTGGAGGCCTTGTGAATCCTACCAGATCACCCTTTTCAACCCCATCTGGGGGCGATCCATCTCAGCAGGCCCAGCCAGGCTCCATTACCCCCAGACGAGCTGTGAAATGTCTATTATGCATTTGCAGGCGTGCGGTGGGGGGGGGGACTCAGTGACGGTCATCAGCACATGTTTGAATACAGAGTTAGGGTCCCTAATGCAAATACAACCAAACAATATTATTTCATCATGGTGGGAGAAATATAGGCAATAATAAGGTCTACTAGCCAGTGATGGTGGCGTTAGTATATAATGCTTAAAATATTTGTTTCCATTTTTAAAAAAAACAACAGAATTGTAGAGATATACGTAGTTAAATAAGTCTAAAAGTTTAACTGCATGCTAGCATTCAGCTATTGACCTAACTTTAATACTAAGAAACTAGAAGGGGGTATATTTTGTAAGTCTGTGACTTCTTTGCTTCCAAAATTTCTAATGTATTTGTAATTTTAAACATCTGTCAATGGTATGATAATAAAGATAAAGATTAGAGGAGTATCTGAGTTCCAGCACATTAAATAGGAACTCAACAGATGGCTGATAAATTGTATCGCGAATATTAACATTTCATAGGAGTATGTCGTATTAAATTGACTAGGAATTTTGAGAGGAACAAAGAGATAACCCTTTATTTAATAAAGCTATGTTAACTCTGTTTAAACTTTCTATTGCTGACCACTAAAAGAAAATAATAAAAATTCAGTCTTCATCTCCAGTCCCTTGTCTCTGGGATGGAACATAATTACATGTCACAGTATCAAGGATTACATGACATCAGTAACATGGAGGAAGTGATAAAGACCAATACAGGGGAGAAGACAAGAAGAAGAGAGCCGCATCCTGCGAAAGGCCTCTCGTTAGCACTGAAACAATGTCGGCTTAATGCCAAGAACAAGGGCTTGCTTGTCACACCTAAAGTGCTTTGCATTAATTACACCCCATATACTGTACACTCTATTATTAAGACTTCCAGAAGAAGTCAGCACACACTCTTTGATAATTAAAACATGATGTGGCATTAATGGAAAGTATTCAAGAAATTACAAGTCTGTTGTTTATTTATTTATTTAATCCGAGTTTTCGATTTAACACTCCATAAGGCAGAGAGAAGCAATTTCCTTACTTCAGCGGGTCAGTAAAAAGACAGGTAACTACCTCACTGGTGCAAATTACATTTCAAATCTTCTCAGGCTCATGAAGGGAAATTCCATGCTGTGCTCGCCCATAATGAATCCTTTTCCCCCTTAAAACTATTTTGAAGAATGGTGCCTGTGAGTACAGAGCTTGTATGTGTGTTTGAGAGACAAAGACGTTGGATGTTTGCAGGGATGAGCATCATTTGTGTTGGCACGTGTGTACAGTAGACCTCAGTAAAGCCTGCGTATGCCTGTGCCTTGTTTGTGTGCACTGCGTCTGATGTATCTTTTAGCTGTGGATAGATAAACAGTGGAGACAAACATACGCCGCACCAGTTTAATGACCCATCCCTGTAGAGTCCCTCTACATTCAATTAGCAGTGAGATAATTAATCGGGCCAAGTCTCTGGCTGCTGTGCTGGCTGGCAGACTGGCAGCACGAAGCCAGGTGGTCTTACAGGAAAGTGTGTGTGTGTGTGCGTGTGTATGTGTGTGTGTCTGCTATACAGGATTAAAAACTAAGATAGGCATAGCGTGTGTGTGTTTAAGTTTTCTGTTTTTAATGTGTCTCTATTTGGTCATTTCCTTTGTAGAAACACATACACACACACACACACAATCTTTTATTTTTTTGCCACTTTAAGTTGTATTTATTTCCTTTTTCACTCAAACATCCACTTTATACTGTGTTCCATACGCCCCTGGTGGCCATTTCCTGTCACTACATAAACAGAACGCAGGGGGAGCGCTGGCAATCAATCTTCTCCTGACTGAAGGACAAGCTGCAGCTAAACGCTCACTAGGGGTTCTAATGTGGCATCAAACACCTGTATTGTTTTGCATTGGAAACAGCACAAAACAGTGTTTTTCTGTTAATGTGAGTGAAGGCATCATTTACAAGCTAACTGATTTTTAAGAAAGTCAAAACTAAACCTTGGAGCCGGTTCGCTAATTATTTATTGATGATTAGAGTTCCACATAAAAAGGTAGGAAGGGGGAAAAATGCATATAAGACTGTGAATGTAACACTAAATGATATCTGGAAGGAATCACTGAAGGACTAAATATTATTCAAAGGACTTTTTCATTTGTATTAATGTCCAGGGGGGCGGCAATGGGAAAGAGATTACTAGAAAAACGCAGTATACACATATTTCCATCAAGGAAGCAATCAAATGAAAATTTTATACCAATTTTCGTTGATTTTCCTGATTAGGAATCTTTGTGATAATGATTTTTTCAAAAAGATATCTTGATAAATATCTGCTGTGTACACAAACACAAAACAGACATCGTGTAGTTCAATTTGTAATGTGCAAAAAAAGGTCTCTTTATAAATATGTAGTTTCAGAATGACCAGTTTGTCTCTACATACATTTTCTGATTCACTCTGGGTCTTATGTCAAATATAGAGTCCCCTTTTAGGAGACTCCACTTCTCTCTCAGACTCATCCTCCTTTCCCTTCCTTCTTTTTTCAGCTTGTTATGCAGATTCTCAGATTTACCTCCTTCAACACTTAGACATGGAACTGAACACGCGCTCACACGCACGCATGCACGTGCGCACGCACACACATGCACACACACACAGAGCTCTGTCTGTACCTCCCCAGGGACCCCAGGGAAGGGCAGAGCGAAGATGGAAATGAATTCAGCCATGTTGCAAGTGGCAACACAAATCTGCATCTGTAATTACCCCGAGAAACACATGGGGAGCTTTCTTTTTCTCTTCTCCTTCCTCCTTCCCTTTTCTTGATCTCCTTCGCCTCTGTCATACCTTTATCATTTCCCTACTTCTGTCTGTCTCACTGAACCTCTCTTCTCCTCCTCCTTGTCTATCTCACACTCCCTCTCTGTCTCAGTCTCAAAGGCTTCTTAAGTGATGCTTGGCAGGCCAATTAAGGTGAGTAGAAGTATGAGCCTGCACATGTGTGTGTGTGTGTTTGTGCACATGTTCACACATGGATGAGTGTATTTATGTATGCATCAAACACCTTGCACAGTCCTGCTTATGTCCACACTGTCTGTGTTTGTGTCTGTCTGTTCAAATGTAGGTTTGCGTGTGTGTGTGTGTGTGTGTGTGTGTGCGTGCGCGAATGCATGTGGTGTCATCTCTTTGTGTCTGGGTCGGGGCATATTCATGTGCTTCTAAGTGTCCCTTCAGGCAAAATACGGCTAAGCTGTCTCTTGAAACGGGATAATATTCTAAATATTGAGCTAAAAACAACTGTCTCTATCTGTGATTTGCCACCGACACCACAAGCAATAGTTGTGGTTCTGAAAAGAAAACCATACGTTCCTTATAGTGACTGGACCTGTCTGTAAGTGCAGGGCTGTGTGTCATTTTGGTTTTAACTCAGACGAACAATTAAACACGGACGTATTCTCCATCTTTGATAGAGAATATACATTTTTACATGGAACAACAGCTGGAATTTTTGATAGAATGGAAATAAAATTAAAATTTGGGGGTTCAAATTTGCGACCTTTTTTCTTCCCATCGTGATATCTCTCTTTTGGTGTACTCCTTGAATACTCCTTAAATGTGAAAAGCCCCCAACATTAGCACACGTCTATAGGTAACATAACCATAAAGGGAGATTCCTTCAACCAATGTGAGTTGAATTTAACAGGCACATTAATGAAAAAAACAACCGACTTATATGAGCAGTTGGTCGTTATAGTTAAACCTTATTTGAAACACAACAAAATATCCCTTGATCCAAAAACATCAAGTGTGTTAATTCAGTCAACACAGTGACGCATCGATCATTCATCCAAATTACAAGAAAACCCAGTCTGACTTGTGGTCTACTGTAGGGCACATAGACCGCCAGTGAGTGAGTTCACTACACGCAGGCAGTAGTGCAAATGAGAGTGAAGGAGTGTGTGTGTGTGTGTTTGGGCGTGTGTACACTGAGATTGTGTGATATGAAAAAAAAAAAACGGTGGCCTGAATAATGCATGAGCCTTTTGGTCAATGCATTGCGATTTGCTTTAAGGAGGCCTTCTCTCAGCCATTATAAGATTAAACCCAACCTTGGTTAGTCTAGAGTGGCCAGGACATGCGAGAGACCTGTCAACACTGCAGGAACTCGGACCTCACGGAACCCCCACCCCCACACAGGGTAAAATAGAGTACATTTATCTGACATGTAATATGTCCCATCGTGCACACTGACATTCCCCTCCTGCACCACGAAACACACGTGCAGTTGGATTTACTGCGGATTTGTTAACGCCTGTTTATGATTAGTTACAGTAGGCGAAGGCCGTAACGAAGGGAAGGAGAATAAAATAGGACAAGAAATCAAGGAATTTTTACACTTGTTAATATTCTTTACTGAGGTCTCTATTTCTCCACTGCTCTTCTTGTATCATATATCCATCTTCTTATTTCTGATGTGCCAAATCAATAATCAATTTCTTTCAGAAATGATGGACCTCTCCTGTTTTGGATCTTACCCATAAGGCCTTGACCTTATGAGAGGCTAAAAGCAAGACCAAGGAGACTGAGAAGATAGGCGAGTCCTGGGGAATTGAGGGTCATGACATTTGGAATATGGAAAAGTGGGAATGGAAGGAAAAGGCTAAGACTAAAAGAACTAATGAAATCTAAGATGACAAGTTTACACCAAATATGTTCACAGTCTGAAATTTAAATGGAAAAAAATGTTACAAAGATCCAACAAAGATTTTAACGATCGGAAAGATCAAAGATAACAGTAAGTAAACTGAATTGACAAAAATGTGGAAGTGAAAGGAAAATAGCATGAAAGAAAAGCACAATTTAACAGAAGCTATATTCCCTGCTTGTTGGCGTGTCACATGAAATGGAAACCCATGAGAACTCCTCCTTATAAGAAAAAAAGAGGAAGAGAAAAGGCGGCAGGCAGTAAAAGAAGAAGGCGGTACTGTGTGAAGATACACCTGTAAAAAATATAAAGCAGAAATAAGGTGAGCTCTCTGTAATGTAACACATTTATACTTGTTAATGTTAATATGTTCAAAAGTGAAACAAATCTTCACACACTGCCTGTCTATATCCTATTTGGCCTCTGAGAGCGCCGCTCCGCTAACGGCTCAGCTCCACCACAATACGCTAACAGCTAGTAAAGCACTGGCTTTACAGCATATAATAACCATATATACAAGGTTTTATTAGCGGATTTTATCATGAACAATTAATAGCAGTTATTTAAATGGCACTTTATTGCTTCTTTTTGCAGCTAGCTGTAATCTTTAAGAAGGAAAGAATCAAGGAGAGATGAAAAGAGAATCAGAAATGTGAGCAACATTAGTTCAGACTTAGATAATCACTAGGACGGCCTTTTAATCTGCCCCTTTCTGTAGTGATGTTAACCTTAGCCCGTGAGAGAAAGTTAAATATTCAGGATACAAGGCAAGCTACTCAGTGTTCAAACAAAGTGCTCTGCCAAGTTCCCACATGTATGTAGAAGTGCTGTGATGAGACTGAGGGTGGCAGCTAGAGAGCGGGCTGGGAAGCGCGAGATGGGATGAGAGCAATAGAGGAGAGAGGGAAAGTATTTTATTATTCACACAAGGCATAATAAACCAGGCATGCTCGGTTAGCAACGTTTAAACTCCCCATGCTGTAGTGGTTAGCCACTAATGCGACAGCAGTGATTTGGACATGTCCTATTAATAGTGCAGAGGAGGTTTCCATGCATAGTAATGCTGATGTGTGAACGCTATTAATAGAACCATATGTTGTGGTTGTGGTTTAAGGGGGAGTCCAGAGGTGGGAGAATGCTTCTCTGTAGTGGAGAGTGTCAAATTTATGATGTGTGTGTGCGTCGGCAAGTGTAAGATAGCAAGGATAGAAGTGAAGGTAAGGAGGACAGAACCGGGGCGGTGCAGTTTGTTGCAGCTGGAAGATTTCGGCGTTCCCTCTCAGCATGGATATTTAATGAGCAGAGACCATCAATGAGGCCCTTTCCCTTTCCCCTCTCTAATTCAAATACCTCTGGTTCTCCACCTCTGAGGGAGCGGCAGAAAAAAAGGACCCATCAAGGGGAATGCAACGCTAACATGACATATTAATCAAGGATTTTATTTTTGCTTGTTTTCCTTTTTACCAACCAGCCTGTATCCCACAGTCAGTCCAGCTGCGCTTCTTAAAAAGTATTTTGCGCACGTGAATAATATCTCTGCTGGGTCGAAAGATCGTGCAAGAGCAGACAAAGTAGTACCAGCACAGCATAATGCTGGTTACTTTGGTAAAACAAAATAAAAATGCTAAGAACCTCACTAGCTAACCATGTCATTTCATTTTATTTCCCCCTCTTGGTGTTGATAAATCCATTTCAGGCTCTATATAATGATGATATCAATGTCTTGACAAACGGCTCCGTGGCAGTGAGAGGGGTTGAGTGTATGCGTGTGTATGCGTGCATGTGTGTGGTGGGCATGTGTGCTGACAAAGGTGACTGTTTTCTCTCTCCATATTTTTGCACGTGACGAAATCATTCTCACATTAAAAACAGACATACGCAACACACAACACGCTCTGACACATCTCCCTTCGTTCCACATCTGAAAGGTGAAGTCACTAAAAATTCCACATCCCAAAATGCACCGTTACTAATCATTTGTGTGTTGGCGGGAGCAGGTGTGCGCTAACGTGCTGATGCGCGGACACATATGGATCGTGTGGCGGAGTAGTTTTTGTTTCCCCTGGTGCTTCTGATTGAACAATTTGGTTCAGGGAGTGAAGGAAGGGACGCCAATGCAGGGCCGAGGAGTGTGCTGTGAGTGCTAACGTAAGTAGGTAGGCCTGTGATACCTTCAGGGATTCATTTTTTTAAATTGAAATAAATTGTGGCCCCTCCTGATTAACAGCGTCCCTTTAAGAAAGTGTGGGCTCTCGCTAGCTCGATAGTAGCCCAACAAGAACACGGTGGGAGTAATTGATTTCTGAGGCGATGATGGTGATGGCAGAAGGACCACATACATTATTTGTGTACCATTCCATGGGAGACCTACAGCTGAATGATAGGTGACGGTGAGCTAGATGGTGCGTTTACTGATGTGGTGAGGGTGGTGGTTGTCCAACAACCAAGGATCGGAGAATTTGCCACACTAAACTCACCACAACAGACTTGATGAAGTTTTCAGATTTTAGCTTTTTTATTTTGAAGCAATCAAACAAATAATGTGTTTCCCAGTGCCGGCGTTCCTGTAGAGATAAATATCAAAGCACTGTCAGGTTCATGTGCACTATTTCTGCAGCAGAGTGGAAGGTGTGCACATTTGCCAGTTGACTGATCCGTGTTTGATCACAGCCCCTCTCCTTCTTCTTCTCAGGCTCGCTGGTGATGTGTGCAGGTGTGTGGTGGTGGTGGGCCGGATGCCGACGGTGTGCGTCGTCAGGCTGTGCTAGTGGGGTGATCATGTCTCAGCATTGATATTCAAATATGCCCTGAAAATACAACCCCTTATGTCAGGGATCAAGGACTCGCCTGGTTTCAACACAATCACTTCACTGTGTATGCCTCTCTCATAAATAAAGGAGCAGCGTTCTACTTCATATCACTGTTTTAATTATTTAAGCATAACCGTGGAGGTTATCTGACTGTTCACAGCCAGCAACAAGAGAGACGAAGAAATTTGAATTTTTGCCAGCGCAGTGCTTACGGAGCAACACTGTAAGGTGGCACGACTGAAGGACAATAGAATCACGGCTTAAGGCTGACTCAAATAATTAATAATCACAACCATTATCTGTGAATTTAAGGGGAACAACGCAGCATTACATGCACGTTCTTTTGTTCTTCTTTCATGTTGCCGTGTTGGAGATTTATGCCAGTGAATATGTGAGCCACAGGTTACCAGATAGATTCATCCTGATGTGCGAGACTATACATGGCATGAATTATCATTATAGCGAACGCCCACATACATGCGGGAAAGCCAGCCGGCGTTATAAAAAATGAACCTTAGGTGAGGCGCATTTCCTCTCTCATTAATTTGACCAGGAGACATTATTTGTTTTCCCTGCGTTCATTAGTCAGCTGAGGCTGACATGGCAGGCCACCACAGTCGGGAGGCGAGGACATTTCCTCCGTTTGTAACCATCAGAAGGAAGGCGTGCCTTGGTGTTTAGAGGTGCGTTACATATCGGGGGCTTTCAGCGGCGCGGGTGGTGGTTAGGAACCACCACAGCGTGGGCCATGAGGGTTTGAGGAGGCGGGTGGGAAACGGGTGAGGCGGTGATGTGATTTCAGACTTTTCCCTGCATTGATGACCGGGATTTAATTGAGCATAAAAGATATGACTTCCCTTGAACAGAATTCCCTTGGCAAAACGTGGGAAAACTAACCTCGTTAGATGTATTGATAGGACATTTAAATACATATTGGATCTGTGTGGATCAACGGGAGAGTTTCAAGCATTGACTCGCTGAAAAGTGAAAATAATAAAGTGCCATATAGTGTTCTAGTAAAAGGTACCCCTATTCTTCCTCTTCATTTCCTTTTCATCCCCCACACACTCTCTTTAGCATATTAGGTGGGGAATAACGTGGAAAAAATGCTTAGTACACTGGAACAAGGCTGGTGAGTGTAGATGTGGGAGTGGGTCCCCCGAGGGTGCAGTGGGACCCCTATCCCATAAATCCCAGGACCGGTGCAAACAATCAATTTTCAATTTTAATTATTTACCAGGGCCTGCCGGACAGAGGCATTTATTTTCTCTCTGTCCGGATTAAAAATTTAGAATTAAGAGATTAATATTTAGTCGAGAAGCCACAATACACACACAAAAAAAGACATGTTCAGAAAATTGTTTATGGTTTCCTTCCTGCTTCTGCTCAGGTGACAGGCTAAGGTTAGTGATAGCCAAACAAGTCAATCAATAACTTCATAAATTTCCACAGTCCCCCATCGCCTGGCCTCTGGCATTGGTGCTAGGTTCCATCAGTCGGGGTCAGTAATATTAAGCCCGTCTGGAAAATAAATAAATAAAGAGACATCTTTTTATAAAGGTCCATAGTCTGGATGTGGGCCATCAGGCTTTGCGGACATCTCGCTTGTAAAACTAAAAAAGAACCCAGGGACTTTTTGCTAGTTTCCAGTTCAAAACTCTGAAAACAAACAGCATTCTGCAGAAAACAGTAATTTTCTCCTTCGTAAGAAGGAAAGCAAGATACCTACATATTCCCCAGGCACGCTCTGAAGATTTACAACCAAAAATATGCTTAAACCATAAAAAGAAATGTGCTACATCAATTACCATAAAGAAAATTAAGAGTCTGTTAGTCACACGTCTGCAGTCCCACAGTACTGAGTTAAAACACACACAATGACACATCCTCTGACACTTTTCACCAAATGATGTATCCAGTGGTCTATAAGAGGGGCTCTAATGCACCATAAATCTCATTTGCTGAACATACACCAGCTTCTTTACAGTGACGTCTTTAATGCCAATCAATGGTTTGTTGCTGATGATCTCATACATGTTTGGAATCTATAGCGAGGGTATGGTCTTTCAAAAACATGGCTGTACAACATGAATCTGGGAATTAACTCAACAATAATTTACAAGAGTTGCTGTTTTATATGAAACTTTCACGATCAAAAAAATTAAGGTGATAACAACCAAGTCGTCTAATCACTTTTGAAATTCAGCTGTAGTTTTCACTCTTATATTAACCACTGTGGGCGTTATGTAGGTTTTAATTCAGTAATATTCAGTTGTATTGGAATGAGAACAAGTTTTCATTTTCAGAACCTTGTTTTGTTAAACCCTTAAGAGATCTGTTGATAAATGTGTAGAGAATTACCATAATGGTAAGTAAAGAATACCTACAGGAATATTTAGAAGGCAAACAGGCTACAATCAGTTGTGAGTTTGTCATAATTTCCGCGACGAATGATAATTCCATTGGATAATTTTTCAAATACTAGAAAAATATTCATCCTTGACAAAACCAAGAGGTGACAGGCTAATGAGAAAACACCGTTTTTAATAAATGTGAATATAAGTCAGATTTATATTATTCAAATTTAGATGTTTCTTTTTTTAATTCCTGGGAAAAAAATCACCCACATAATATTTAGAAGCATCCAAGTCAGTTAGAACAGCTGCAAAGGCGAATGAAGAGGAGATATTATAATTCAAAGAGAAAAGAAACAGCTAGCCTCTGGCTGTATGAATAGCTGCAGACAGGTAGATGTGGAGAGCAACAAAGATACAAATAAATGTCAAGGCAGCAAAAGAGAGAAGCGAGCAAGGCAGGAGGTGTGTGTGGGGGGAGATCTAAGCAGGAAGGAGAGCAGGAGACGGGGAGTATTTTAGTTCAGAGCAGAATGTTGTTATTTATCTCAGGCTGCTAAACAAATAAGGAGACTCCCAGTTCTGTGATTGTCTCAGCGGGGGTTCTCCGATTTAGGCGCATATCTTCCCCCAGCATGCAACAAACTCTCAACATTCCAGCTGTGCTCTCACTGCTCTCCAAGCAGGTTCTCCAAACATTTCCCTTTTTTTCCCCGAGTTTAACATTGTTCAATATCCTTTACATTTAAAAAAAAAAAAAAAAACTGGATCCTGTTATTAGAAACTGCAACTAGCCTAAATAATCACATTGGTTGGTGAAACACAAGGAAACTTTTAAATTGGTTGGTGAGCACATTTGCCTTCCAATAATCAAGCTGGCTGAGACCCTGACAGGTCAGATAAGGATGCTGCACGGGTGCTGCTATAGCTTCAGATTTCAACATCCAGAAACTTAAGTGTGTATTTTTGGCGGTTTTTTGGTTGTTTTTTTTGTTGATGCTCTAATCCTTAGCAGCACGCTTAGCTTGGTGGAGAATACCCAGGTCTGTTTTTGACAGGTTGGGGTGCTCAGAGAGTGCTGCTGTGGCAGGGAGAAACTTGCAGTAGTTCATTTTGCTAAAACCTGCATGCAGGCCGTGGTTTGTGAAAAGAAAAGCGGACCTTTCAAAAAAACAGAAATTCCTGTTCTCCAAGGGAGAATAGAAGGAATAAAAACAGAGATCACCAGATCAACAAGACGACAGATGCTCCACTCGGATGAAACGATGCGGGTGTGTCACAGCACGAAACATCGTGTGACACGTCTAGAAGCTGCATCAGGTGGAAGCGTGGGTGTTACACTGTGGACCTCCTTTACCCGATGCAACCGCAAGGCATTATTAAACCCAAGCAAAAAAAAAAATGAAGTGATTTTTTATTTTAAAGAGGATGCCCTATTGCACAGAGACCTCTGACCTTTTAGGTATACGGGAGCCTCTGACACCTGTGCGGCCAGACAAAGCAGAGGTGAATGCGGAGGTGGAAAAGGCTCGACCTGTAATTCAGCTTGACTCTGTGTAGAACCACAGCTGAGGTCAAGAGTTTGTGCTCTGGGCCAGTAGGGTTATTGAAAATTATTGACCCCTGCGACAGGCCACTTGACCCTGCCTACCCTTGGGCTCGTGGTGCTTTCCTTGGTCCAGGACTCAATGGGTGTAGCCTATCCTTCCACTGCGCGCCTGAAGTCAGAAATGGTCAGGGCCGAACAAACGAGGTCAGGGCAGCAGTGCAGGGAGATTTATGTCCCTCCGCAGCTCAAACAGCTTACTGGAAACTAGCTTCAAAGCAACGGTTCGTATCCTCCCGAATGAATGATGAATTTGCACACGCTTGCCATGTTGTATTTGTACTTTGCAATGCTGCTGGCAGTGATGCAAAGAGGAGAGTGAACTGTAAAAATGTGAGGAGAATTAAATTGTCAGGTGCTGTATATGCTTTGCATTGAGTTATTCTGTATTTTCTCTCGTGGCACTAAAAGAATTACCTGTGGACGACTCCTTACAAATCAGCAAGTTGCAGAGCCGGTGCTCTCACAGGGCGCAGGAGATCGGAAAAGGAAGCCAAACCTGAGTGAAAAAACAGGTTCTTTCTTAATCATCGAATGCCATGAACCGTGCTTCCCGATGACTGTATTTCAGGTCAGCGGAAAGGGGGGAAAAAAATAGGAAAAAGAAAAAAATTAAATTAATGATGGCACAGAACTGATCATCGCAACTCTCTACAAGCAGTAATGTTACAATAAGTCACCCCGCAACAGTAAAACTTACTAATTCATGCTTCCTTCAGCGGCGTAGCATATAAATAAATAAGTGTAGAACACACATATCAATCCATCTCCCTTTTCCTACGCATGGCCCTCTTTTAAAGCGCTGCTGTGGGCTTTTACCCAAATGGCGTCAGAGCCACTGGTATCATTTATAACAGGACGGCAGCACTAATGCAGCGCGTGGTTCAGCCAGGATGTTTTATTCATGCTGTTTTATTATTAGGGCCCCACTTAAAAAGGTGAGGCGCTCTCCTCCTCTCTGGCCGCCTCTTGCCGGGGCTGACTGAGGCGCAAGCTTTATCTATCACCCTGACAAGAGCGTCTTCCCTGGGAAGTCTTTCAGAAAACTTCAAACACCCTCACTATTGATTTCTCCCCCCCCCCCCCCCCTCTCCACCTGGGCACCGGCATACATCTTCCCCCACCGTGCATGAGACAGAGAGGGTGCAGGGAGGTGGTAGTGGAAGTAGAAAGTGAAGTAAAGAAGACAAAAAGGATAGATAGAAAAAGAGATTCTGAGATAAAAGAAAAAGAAGCCTCGCCACTGCATAACAATATGGCTGACCTCACTTTGCTTCATTGCTCCACTTCTTGTTACCTTCAACTGGGAGCAGACGAGCTCAATGATTGCAGCATCCACGGTATGGTAATTACCCGTTGAAACGATGCTTTGTGACACATGAATGAGTCAAATAGAAAGATCATATGCACAGCGTACATTCTTTGCCAAGTGATTGTTGGCAAAGCCTTTGTAGACAATCAAAGATTCTTGGCCCACAGATGTAGCACCTTGAAAAGAGACAACAGTCCTTGAATTCCTGCAACAATAAAGGTGCACTTCCTCCAACAAGGTGAAACATGAGGAGGTTGCAATTAATGAATTGAATTAATGACTCTATGATCGCAATTTCCCCTTGATACCCTTTCAAGCCAATTGTTTAAAATAACCGAGTCTTTGATATCTGTAGTGCAAGACTGCCAAGCAGGGTGAGAGAGGCAACCAGAATAGCTACGTTCAATAGCATACAATCAGACAGGTCATTGATATAATATGCTTTGGCTTTTCTTTGAAAAGGCTATCCAAATATTCATTATCAGCTCTAACCAGTGTCTCTGATTGATAGCAAATAGACATGACTATATCCGTAATTAGAGGTTATGTTATGACAGTATTTATTACTTTACCCATTTACACTGACAGGAGAGGAAACTCACTGAGACAGGAGGAGGTATGGAGGCTTTATGACTTGCAACTGTCTTTAGATGGGTGGGTGTGTGCCAGTAAAGCATACGACGCCATATTCAGAGATTCATGCCATTCCGTTAAAAAAATGAAATGACATAATTACGTCAAGCTGAAAATCAATTGACACAAGCACTAGAGCACAGGTTGGGTCGTCACCACTCCTCTTACGTTAGGTTACCTTGTAAAAAATATTGAGATACATTGGTTGTATTAGTGCTCAACTTGCACTTTTTTATTTAGCACTCTGTCTTGGTTGTAAATAATGTGCATTTAGAATATCTCTTTCAGTGGTGTGAATCTTCTGTGTGCTTGTAAAGACCCCATGGCAGTCTAACACCTCGGTGAAATCAATATCACAAGGCCCCATAAGAGTAGCAGGGAGGAAGCCATTGATTGACACGTTACTCTCATGTCAAACAGGAGAACATGGCATGGCGGCAACCACCTGCCGTCTTCTCCACCTGCCGCTCACATCTAGGTGACACTACTAGATGACAGTAAATAAATCCTGGATTATTAAGAGATGACTGTACACTAGCTGCGTCTTTTCCACAGTTCCATATCAAAGCATTGCTCTGGCAGTTTTTTTTCTTCTTCTTTTTCCAAGGAACTGTCAAATTGAATTGTTCAGTTTCCGCTCACATTTTAATCAGGAATGGCAACGTGTCCCAAAGAAACCAAACTGTCACCAACCTCACTTGTAGCAAATGTCTTTATTGCTTCAAAGTATTTCTGGATCCTCAAAGGGCCTATCCAGGCAGCGCTCTACTGCTGGAGGTGAGGAGGAGGATCCCGTGTTTTTCTTTTTTTTTTTGTTGCGTTAGCTCTGACAGCCTTCCCCGCTCCACCACATTACATAGCCTCCGGCCATCTCACCCCGGCTTAGGTGGCTTGCTTTTCCTTTTCAGCAGAGAGTACATCTCTGTTTAATTCCATCGATTCTCGTTTGCACTTTGGTTATAAGGAGAGGAAGTGCACCTGAATGTTTTCCCATGCTGCGATGTTTGCGGTGCCTCGTGTTGGGCGCCCTGAAAGATGAATAAATTAGCACCTTGTACAATGGCACCCTGAAGCTCCCGGTGCGTGACATCAATATGGAGCGAGAAGCAAGCTGCGAGTGCATGCTATCAGAGGCCAAATGGTTGGGAGGAGATGTCAGTGTTCAGCAGATGCTCCACAATAGCCCACTATCACCAGTGCTCACACATATTCACCGAGACTGACTTCCAGTCATGGACAAACAAGTCTGAGTAATTTCCATGAAATCAGGTATAAATAGATACACACCTGTACTCCAATTAAGCTTATCCGGGCATTGTTTCTTTCAGATATTTTAAATATACTTGATTGTGCCGGACATTTTGCATCCTCCCCTTTCTTTAAATACCACCTTTACTTTTAAATTTCCCTTACATGACTCTTTTAAAATTTAAAAAAAAACTAAGAGACAAAGCGAAGGACAAACAGACCCAGATGAATAGTTCATCATTGGTGAAATATTCATACATTATTGTCAAGCTAAAGTCTCCTTTCAGACCTTTGTATTGCATTTGTGTGTCTGAGCGTAAAATGTGAGCAAGAGGAGGGTGAATCTGGGTGAGATGGGAGAAAGACAAAAGAGACACAGGACAAAGAGAAAGCCTGAGCCCTCAGCAGTCGCAGTCGGAGGCAGAACGGAAGTGGAGGCTGTCATGGCGAAGAGCATTCTGGGATGCATTTGTTAAAAAAACACATTTATTATAGCTAGCGGTCACTTGTGGAAGAAGGCAACCCTTCATTTACTCAACAGATGAAAAATGAGATAAAGAAAGAGAGAGAAAGGAAAAAAATCCGTTAAAATGTCGCATGACTGTACTCGGTCGGAAGTTGGAGACATGTAAAACGACACACAAACAGTGTGCTTGGTAGACTAAGTGGGGTCCGCAGTATGAGGTAAACACTTGCTCTCGTCTTGAAAATCAATTACCCCTCTCTTCCTTTAAGTGGTCAATATTTTTTTTCTTACTGCCAGCTCCACCTTGGCCCCTTTAATTCAATGGGCCAATTAGAGGTACTGTCATGTCTAATTCTGACTGCAGGGGTGCTTGTTTGTGTTGTTACCTCATCCCTGCTGAGTTGGAAGGGTCAGGGTTAGGAAGCGAATGCAATCCTCCGCCCAGTTAAACCCCGGCATTTTCCACTCCCGTTCTTTACATCTTTGTCAGCCCTTCGCTTCTCTCCGTTCTTTCCAGCGTCAAGGACGAGAACGATTGATGCGAAACTTTCAAAAAATGAATTTGGCCACGCGTGTCACTTACAGAAAGGGAGGGAGGGCTGGCTGGGGCCAGGCCACCACCACTCCGCCGAGATCATTTGTTACTCAGCCCTGATTGGCCCTGACAAAACAATACCCTAAAAACTCACCAAAGTAAATTATGGTCCCGGTAAATGGCTAGCGAGGGTGGGGCGGAGAGGAAGCAGGGAAGGAAACAGCCGTCAGTCGGTACGGGGCCCTTGAGCTGTCTTGGCCCTCTGCCAGACGCAAAACAAAGTAATGTGATTTTGATATTAATAACGTAGATGATATTGATCCGTACCGGGCCAGAGCCACTCTGCCTTTCTCCAGCATGGGCTCCCACTGGGGGAGGGGGTGGAAAAGTGGAAGTAATAAGGAGGGGGTGCTCCTTGAAGAACCAATACCCCACTTTCAGCTCTCCGCCTCTCATCCTCCTCTACCTCCTCCTCCTATACCACCTCCTCATTGCTGAAAGCCACTTTTCCTGAGGGTCGATTTCATTTGAGTGTCTTTAATTATGGGAAATGGATTCCATGGGAAAGAGAGAAATGGCGGCGGCGGTGGGCACTGACAGAAGGAGAGGTAAGGGAGAGAAAGCGAGCGAGTTAAAGGCTGGCTGGTGGTTGCGTGCGTTCTTTTTCTAAGTTGAATTCACAATCCTCTCAGCAGACCTGTCCGTTTCATCTCCCTCATTTTTCCCCTCAGGATGGATTTCCTTTTTCTCCCATGTTCAATAAGTTGATATGAATGTAGCCTGAGTTTGCAGAGCAAATAGTGGAGAGGAGAGAAAAAACGTGATCCCACTAAAACACATATTGGGGTTTATTTGACAACTACTAATAGAAACTGGTATGGTCTTTCAAAGAAATAATTAATTCAACGTATCTGCGCAGTAATGCACGAACAATGCTTAAAATTAGGAAGCTTTAGTGTGTGGGAGGAGTTTTGATGACTGCAAGTTTTTCTGATTTGGGTATTTGGTTCGACTGCTGTTTGGGGGTTTAGCTCTTTAATAGTGTCATGGGGGCAATAAAATGACTAGAATTTTGCTCCATTACCACTGGGTGATGTTGACTTTAAATATTAGAAATGAGACCACAATCACATTCATTCGACCCCCTTTTTGAATCCAACTTGCTGGTACTTAGTGGGACCAAAGCTAACTGATTTATCAATGGGAATCATTCACTTCCATGCAGATGTAAAGCTAACAACAGGGCTGAGAGCTACATGTGCCACAAAGGATTTCATAATGAACTACTACTGACCTTCCTACCTCACCATCAGCTAAATAGAACTTTTATTATCCCCACAAAAACTTGAGAATGGCCCTCACATTTCATTTATAAATCAGGAGCTATTGTCATCCCTTGGGTAAGGTCCCATATGTGGAAACCAAGAGGTTAATTTTACTAGTTTAGTTCATTAGAATCCCCATTAGTTGTAGCAATGCTACCGCTATTCTCACCGGGCTTCAACACAAATGCATAAAATTGTACAGGACATTACATGACACTACAACATAATAAAGCATTTATTTATAAAACATTTGAAAGGAGGAGTGTGTTTGCTGCTTTTCCAACACATTTTCCTGGTCCATTTCACTTACTCATCACATCACACATCATAAAGCCATTCTAAATAAATTTAGATAAAACATTTTCTCTCCACATCTCTTGAGACATATTTATTCTCTGCATAGGTTTGCCTGTGTTTGCAGAGCTTGAAAGCAGCTAAAGGCTGAACTCTCTGTGAATGATACGCACACACTCACACACACTCACAGATAAAGCTCCTCTGGGTTACTGCACAGCTTGCAATTGTTCAACATGGAAACAATGTAAACAAATAAGACAGTGCATTAAATAATTAGTGGGTCCGCACTAACAGCTTTGACTCCGCCGGCAACAGTTTTGCAATGGAACAGGCAGGCTAACACACTCAAGTCATAAATTTCCACCGCACAAAAAAAAATGCAGACACACACATACGCACATGCCACAACAGAATGGCTGCGCAATGCTGTAGGCTGGCTTAATTTTTAAATGGAGTTGTGTTTTTGGTTTTTTTCCACTTCCCTTTCCTGCTATTTACTGTCACTAATGACAACAAAGAGTGTTGCCAATTTATGGTGCTGCACTGTTCCTCCACACTGGGAATTCCTCTGACAGAAACTGACAGTTCAAACCTGAAAAATTAAAGAAATTATGCCACAAGTATTTTTTTTCTTGAAACAGGTAACAAGGAAAATATAGACAGATTCTGTCTAATGTCACAATCCCTGTTTTGGGCATCTCACATAAAGTGATTTTTAACACAACCCAAAAACAGATGCTGCCCTCAGGGCTCTTCTATAAAGGAACCTCAGGGTGTAAGAGTGTCTTCTTGTTGTTGTGTCACCTCATGAATCACACCAGTGTGCAGTGTTTTAAAATATAACACACATTGAAAGACACTGACAATAAATGTTCAAAATGTTATATTGCCTGTTGGGGGGGGGTCACTGGGGAGCCTAGTGCATTGCCGCATCCTTCAACCTCTTTGTTTCTTTGATGTTGTGAAACAGTGCCAACCAAAGTCCACAGCAGAAAAACACAACTAAAACCAGCACATAGCACTAAATAGTGGCATGGTTTTATTTACCGTTATGTTGCTGCACATCTCTCAGTGTTTCAGTCACCGTGCTTGCATGCAACTGTGGGTGCAGCCAGATTCGCCCCATCCGTCCCCTTCTTTGGGTGTAGCTAATGAAGTGCATGTGTAGCATATCATGTCAGGTTAGAAGCCACCCTCATCCCCTTAGGTGCCTGCTTGTTGTAATCAAATGCAGCTATGAGTATGTATTTTCACATATTTGAACAATTGTCATCAACAGAGGCCAGGGGCTTCCTTGTGTTTCCTGTTGGGTCCCATCCCAGTCCTCCTAAGTCCCCCCCATGACGTGCACTTGGTGCTGTGAATTGGCGTCTCTAAATTGACCAAAGGTGTGAGTAAGAGTGTGAATTGTCTTTGTAACTTACCCCTGCTATGAGCCGGTAACTTGTCCAGACTGGACCCCACATCTCACCCATAGATGCATGGGTTTGGCTTCAGCCCTCCTCCTCCCCCCGGGACATAGTTAAGTATTTAGAAGGCGGATGGAGGGAGGTCTTCAACAGCTACATTCTGCATGCATGACGCATTTGATTCTGAATTTTACTTCTAAATGCAAATGAGAACCGATTTGTAAAAACAGTCTGCAGCTACCATCATAACTGGTTTATTTGCATGAGTGTTAGAACATTAATATGCATTTATTCATTTCATCCTATCAAATAAATGTACAATATGAGTAACCAACATGTATTAATGAATAAATAGCTGTAGTCTTCTGTGTGTGTATGGATTACATTATCATAAATGCCAACTTCAGTTAAAGCTAAAACACAGCGTAAGTTGCAGTTATCATCACTTCAACTGCTTTTATAGATTTATAGTACAGCAGGGTGCAGAGGTCCTCTGATACGTGCCAATAATTGCTTTAATTTTGTTTGTGAAGATGAGACCCCAAAGTGTAGTGAAGACATTTGTGTGTTAGACGAATGAATGAGAGACTGCTGATCATTAAGGTAATGAAACCTCATCTCATTTCTTCTGTATTCACAGAGGATAAATTACGCTTAGTCATGATGAGACACCACAAACGGCCATTGTCAGCAATGAAATAATGCACCAGTCATGCTTTTAGGGTGAGTTTCTCCAAAAACTCTTGTTGTAAGGGTAATCCCACAACTTTAGATGGACGTCACCATAACTTTGACCCCTTATCGACACAGAACACTGAGGTGTAACAAGAGAGTAACGTGTCTGTGTTAAACCCTGTAACTCCCCCAAAAGAATAACCAAAAAACAAATATTATTTCACCTCTCTGCTTTTGTTAAAAGAGGCCTTTGATGCAGAAATTGAAGGGTCATATGCACTCTAAATTAAACCATTCCCCACCTCTAAACATCTTCCACTCAACCCATTTTTCCACCAAAGTCTGTGAGCTCTCCCTTTACATTAGGCCGTAATACCAACTAAGGGGGAAATTCAAGTGGGGGTGAGTATTAGAGAAGGCCCTCCCTCCCCAACTGTTATATTAAATATTGAGTCAGAAATGAGCTGGAAGGTGTCTGTAAATGCTAAATAATGGAGATGCTGCATTCGTCTGGGTCAGCGCTCCCTCCCTCTATCTGTCTTCTCTCTGATACATTATTAAATGAGGATGCACTTCCCCATCGCAGCAGGAGAGAACAAGGGGCAGGGGGGCACCCTGTCTTATCCACAGGAATCGTGACTCTGTGTGTGTGTGTGTGTGTGCATGTGTGTGTGCGTGTATAGTGGGTGGGGGTTGGGATGGTGAGGGATACTGTAGCTGCAGAATGAAACTAGGTGTGTCCGTGTGTGTGGCATGAGCCACAATCATACAGCATCCTGGTCCCCTTCCTCACACACACACACACACACACACACACACACACACACACACCACACACACACACACACCACACACACACACACACACACACACACACACACTTCCAGCCTCCTGCAGTGGTACCTTGTGCCCATTTATAAAAATGACCACGCGTGCCTAATGCACTTTCTGGGGGACCGTGCCTGGACATTTATTTGGACGAGGGGTGTGGCGGGGGGATGTGGCACGAGGTGCTCCGCCACGCAGCTTTCCGTCTGCCTGTTTCAGCCGGGTGATTTTTCTGGAGGGGACCGGGCCGGCACTTGTTTTGGCCGTAATGTGATTCATCACAGGTGAAGTAGGAGTGCAGTATAGCTTTCCTGAAGCCTTTTGGAGCTCACGAGCAACCCGATACGCACAACCGGAGGGGGGACCTGATCAATAACTAATCAACAGATTGCAAATACAGCATAAGTCTGTCTGGGAAAGTCTCGTAAAATAACTTGTTTCACAATTACAATTGTACCTTATGTATCAAACTACTAGTGCAGTATTCAAATAATTGATCTTGAAATAGCAAATGCACGGATGAATCATGCATGAATGAATTTAAGAAAGAAAGAAAAATATTTTAGAAAATCTGGGAAGATTATCAACTCATAATTATAGCTTTTACCTCAGAGACAGTCATCTGTCTGAAATCACTGTGTCTTATTCCCAAAGTAGTGAACTAATCATAGATTTCACCATTTTGTACAGCTCTCTGAGTCAGGGGAGTCACTGTACCTCAAACTTCAACATACATGTAGTGTACACCTGATGATTCCTAACCAAGCAGTTTGACCCATCATCATTTGCGGTCAGAAACGAGAAGCTAGAGATGACATTAATTACTTATTAATACGTATTTAGTCACTAATTAAAGGCACAGTAGTAAAACAATTAACAATTGATTTTAGTTACATGCTAAAGATACACTGAACATCTTGGTGTGGTTGTCAGGTGACAATCATGTGACTGGGACAGGAAATGAGAGTATCAACTATATACAAAAGTGATGGAAGGAGCTAATTTCAAAAACTTTTTAATACCAAAGGTATTTTTAAAGGCATTTAACAGTAACCAGGGAATTATTAACCTGTGTATTACAAAAATTCTTGATGAAACCTGAAAAAACTTATATAAAAGACAAATTTGATGTTGTTAACTTTAGACATGTGTTCCCCGTGGTCTAGTCTATGGTATCACCCACAACATTTTCATTTAAGGGGAAATGGATTAACATTCCCTCAAAACCCCAATAGTTAAAATATTAACACATGTAATCACACATGTGTCGATGTGTGTTATAGTTGTGGTAGTTTCTGAGTGAGGCTGATGTGTCTTGTGAAGGATTGACAGCCAGTTTTGGAAATCACACCAAAGCAAGGTGAAACTAATTCAGATCTCTTCTCACTTTTGTATATCTCTGTGCACAACAACTACAGTTAAAGGAAGTTGGCAAAATTTACCGGCGCGGACGTCTCCCACTGCGAAGGACACTGCTGCACGTGTGTGAATAGAATGAACAACTACTGGCCCTGATGACAAATGCACACAAATTTGCTCAACTATGGATTTATTCCGCCTTTTTTCTCTCTCTCTCTCTCTCACCCCTGACCCCCCCCCCCCCCACACACACACACACACACACAGATGAACTCAGCATGAGAATTTGGAAAATGATGATTTAAAGACTTTGCTGCTGTCCAGCACTGATTTTATATGGATTGTACACAACAAAATCTCCCCTTAAAATAAAACTAACAGAAAAAATAATCCAGGTAAGGTAAAAATATTATATATACTATACTATTATAATACTATCGGATGCTGTAGAGTTACATTCTAAATTGAAAATATTGATTCAGTACCGGCATGCATATCCTGTCTATTCCAATAAAGAGAATTTGATACATACATGTGAATGAATTACTTTGCTTGGCTTCTCTGATGTAACATTTCATTAAAAGAACATAAACATGTAATGAGAGGACTTACCACAGAACAATATCAAGTCAATTTGAGGATGATCTATTTTCAGATAATAGATGGTGGTGAGTGTGTCAGATTTACTTGCATCTCATTGAGGGGGTGTCCATCACAAGTAAAACACAACAGGACAACTTAGAGCAACTATAAATATCACAAAAATATGACGATTCATCAAAACACCAATAGTGGGTGTGCCAAAATCATTCTTTATAGCTGCACCTGTAATTACTGCCAATACACTTATTCTTCAATTTATCTGACTAAGCATTAATGAGAATAAGTTAGATTTTAATTGTGCCGACACTCTTAGTTAGGAAGGTAAGGAGGGTCGTGCTTGTGCCTCCCTGCTCTGGGACACAGAACGTAACAGAACACTCATTTTAATGCGTAACAAAAGGAGCAAATTGTTTTTGAAAAACAGAGAAGTGCTTCAAACTATCATCTGAAGGGGGTTATATTTTCACATTAGGTCAGCCCAAAGAGGTTCCAGCAATAACAGCAGTAACTTTGTCTGCTGCATCACACATGTCAAGAATGAGACACAAGTCCGATGTAGGAAATTCGACTTCAGCTCAGCTTAACCCGGCTCTGTAGCCTGAATATTGCCAGAAACTCATGTGGGAGTGAACACAGCTCTGAGACTTCTGGAGCCCCATTTACCAACAGATACAATCCACATGTGAATCACAGCAGCTCCAATGAGAGCTAAATTACAACCGTGACTCCTGAGACAATGAAACACAACACAACTCACAACAACCAACAGTCTGGAGAGAGGCAGACAGCAGAACTGTAGCGCGATGTCAAGCAGAGCATATTTAGAACTCAAACATTTTCACATGAAGATTATAGAAAAGGAATAAAAATATATTCCAGTGTTATTGTTTTTTTCGTTCTCAACTACGAGTCTGTCTCAGGGAAATTATTTTTGTCACTGACCTGCATTTTTAGGAAAATAAGGGTAATAAATATAAATAAGTATTAAATACGACTGGCACGCATTAAATAAATGTAACACATTAAATAATACAGTACATTCAAATGAAAAGGCACGTGCTAAAAGCTGTGACTATTAAAACAAAGAACCGGTAGTTGTGTTGGTGTTTTAGAAAATCACTTTCAAACAACCATTTTCTTTTCCAGTGACATCAAAGCACGCACTCAATGGTAATGAAGTCCAGTCATAAACCATCAAACATACTTTTTAGCCACTATGTAACAGATTGACTTTGAGTGCTGACTTTTGGCCAGTGGCAGATGACACATTTGATCAGTAAATGTTAATCAGCATTAGGTTTGATCCACACACAAAACATACAAACCACACTGTGAAGTGCACGAGGGCTGCCGCGCTTTCTTTCGTCTTTATTTTTTTGCCTGGTGGCACTGGTCCACACCAATGTTCAAGTATTTTGGCAGCATATGTTAGACTGTGTGGGATTTAATCCGCCATGCCTCACAGCTGGAGCCTCGTTGAATAATGTACGATGTGCAAGGGCAGCGTGCGGTTCGATTTTAGTTTTACCCAATTCAAATACATGCTCTTGCCAGTGGTGTTTGCAGAGATTTGTGGGCAGATTATACAAAAGAGATAACCATCCTGCAACTTTAGTGTTCCATACACTCTTTTTTTTTTTTTTGCAACAGGCACATTATGATTTATGCATACACTTTATGTTGTAATTAAAAATGAAGCAACTAGAGCACTGGAGAAGCAGGAAAAGGAAATGAATAAAGGCACAATTAATTAAGTAAAACACAAAGAGACGGAGCATGATCAATGTGTTCTCGTTAATGAAAATAAAGTAGTGCCCACTGTTGAGATAATTAAGAAAATATGGACTTTTGACGTACAAGGATGCTCTTGGTATGTAACTTGAGTGTCAGTGTGAATAATACACAAGCTCCCTTTGGTTGGTTAGCGGGCACAACTACGGATGCTGTGCTTGTCCTTAAACATGTGGTCAATATCAGTGACATATTCTGCTGGATGGCAAATTAAGGGGGTCACTGGTATCATAATATCTCTCTTACAGTACCACAAGCCTTCCATTATTGTCAATCCATCTGCATTCTTACAAACTTTGGCTACTTAATAGTACTACCCCAGCTCATGCCCCTTAAACACCTCACTGGCAGAATTTTTGAATAATCCATCAGTTTGTTTACATGGAATGAGAATTTGCCGACTAATGCCTGGTGTCGATCGCTGTGAGGAAACAAATGGGTCTCCCATGGTTAAAGCAGAGCATTAAGATAAAGAGGTCGTTGGCATTTGCATGGATGTCATCCTTGTGTGTCAGTCAGCTCATGACCAGCCATAGGGATTGAGTTAAAGTCAAAACAAACACAAACACAGACAGGGAATAATGGCGTCTAATCTGGTCTGGGATGATGTCTGGCTGGGTGGTTTGGGGACACTTAAATAGAGCTTAAATATTTACGAATTAATTGTGGCCTTGTGAGTGTTTGCTCATGAGTACATTTGAAATGCATGTGGATCCTGGCTGTATCTGCCTGTACGAGGCCGTTTTTATGTGTGAATATACTGTATGCACGAGGACCATGTGTCCCTTTGATGAGGGCCAAAACACACAAGTGGAAAGCTGCCCAAGGGGTGATTGAAGTTGCTGACATTTTAAGGCTATTGAAAACAAAAGCTAATAGGCAACACCACGTGTCAGAATCGCGTCTGGTTCATGTTTAACAAAACAAGGTCACAGAGGTTGTCAGGCCATGAATTCCATAAATAACTTGATAATGGGATTTTAAAACAAGCCATCCGCCAGTCATCTCCCCTCCTCTCCCACCCTCCCTTTTGCCCGTAACAGGCCCAGAGTATGTGTGTGCATGTGTGTCTTTCAGAATAGAGGCAATATTAGAATGCAAATGGATTCACACCGCATCCTCATAAACAACGGTGTTCATTTAACCCCCGACCCCTGCATTTAACTGCCCATCAAGTCATTTGTGTTGGGCAAGACATGTGGAAGGAGGCTACGAGAGGCCAGTGGGGGTGTGCACGCATGCGTATGCTGAAGGAAGCACATCGGTGCGTAGACTTGTGGGCACTAATGTGCTTCTGAAGACAATATGCAAGTGTCTGTACGCATATATATGTGTTTAACTGTGACGTTCCCCCTGTTTGTCAGGGTGTGTGTATTATTGTGTCAATACTGTGCATCTGTGTGCACGCAGGTCTGATTGCTGAGGTGTGGGTTTCGAGTTTACCATTTGTAATGCTCAATTAATCTTGTCTGCATGCATTTACAGGGGAACTGAAGGTCTTTTAAATCCTCCATTTGTCGCTGCCTTTTCACTTTGGAGACGCTCAGTCCTTGCAGAATTTGGCCGATTAAAATGGTTCGATGCTTCTCCCCAGTATTTTTTAAAAAACTTTTGTAAATAAAATGCAAACATCGATCTCAATTTGGCCTACAGGGACAGATTTTAGGCTAGAGATTAAGACGTGTACTTGGCCTTTCTACTCAGGCACACCTGACCTTTTTTACTTGATAGTGTTGGTATGGAGAAAAAAGGAATCCAGTGCCACTTAACGTATGAAAGAGGGGGATACAAAGAGACGGGGGAATACAAAAGATGACTGTCCAATCATGCTCTCCATACAGGAAGTAGATATTCCCTATTTTTGTTGGATGTGGCAGCAGATTGTAGCTAATTCAGTCAACGTGACAGTTGTTTACATCCAAACATGAGTAAATTCAGACAATTACATCAATAATTGCACATCATAAATCAATGCTCAGTGAAGAGGGCATAGATTTTTGGTCAGCACTAAAACAGCTTAACTAAATGACAACTTTTTACAAGTTAGTATCAGATCAATAATCAGAAAATCATAAATAAGAACATATGTTGCACGTTCACAGAAAATGAAAGACACAGACAAACAAACTAAGAACTTTCATTTCATGGGTTTATAAGTCGTTACAATATAAATATTATGAGGATTGAAACTTTACTGGGAGTAAAAAAATACCAATCAGAGAGTGTTGAATATGGACTGAAAGCCCCTGATACAGTAAAACCCTTGTAGATATTACGATCGTTTTAATAATAAGTCATAATTACTCCATGATTGTAAGCATTAGTAACATTACCATTACTTCTACCATTTAGTGCTTCAAATTTCCCTTTCTTTCAAAACAAAAATGAGACAAAATGGCAGCGTGACCTATTTGCAAATTGAAATTTGCGTAAAATGGCTACAGAGACCACCTCTAAATAACTACTCCAACTAAAATCCTTGTCCTGCTTGGAATATTTTTCCCCAACCAAAATGTGGTGAGAGGAAGTAAAATAGGAAAGTCAGTCAAACAGAGTCGGAGAGAGAATGAAAGCAAGCAAGGCCCGTTTTACAAGGACACACTGTATTTGGCCTGTCTCTTAATCCTTGGCGTTTGTCGTGGCTAATTATGGTGGACAAGCCTCTTTATCGAACCTGCTCCTGCCATCGGCATTAGGATGCATGAGCTGTGCCTGTTGTTTTAAACGCTCTCATTAACCACACAAATCAGTGCTGTTGACAGAGTGCTTTTGAATTAAGCGTCTCGCCCCCACCACTGCGCACCAATGCATACAGGGCCCAGGACAAGGAGCAATTTATAACACCATTAGCCACACTCGCCGAGGTTACAGGCATCAAAATTGTTCCCGTCTAATTATTCTTAATGGATACAGGGAGGGAATGACGCTCAGGACAGCTTTTTCATTAGCCCTCAATCAAGAAGGTTGGGGGAGAGAGAGGGGTGGGCCAAATGTAGTGTTAAGGCAAACGGGAAATCAACAATAATCATGTTTGCTTTTTTCATCACACAAAGCCAATGCATAGATGGAGAGCGTGAGCGATGATGTGGAGAAAGGGAAAGGAAGCGTGGCAAAAAAAATAACCCAAAAAGCAGAAATGTGCCAAATGATTTTGTGTCACTACAGTGTTCTGAGCCTGTGGAATATGTATGTCAGCCCTGCTTATTAATTAATTAATTGAAAAGTGAAGTGGGAATAATACAAGGGGTGTAGATGATGAGGTCCCACCTATGTGCACGCCTCTGTCATTTATCACTGTTAAGGATTACAGAGCACCAACACTGTACCGCAATAATGAAGCAGTCGGCTTCGATGAATAATTTAGTAATGAACAACTACTAATTTCTAACCTCATATATTCAGCTCGTGGTTGACCACACTACATTTTAACAATGCCCCAGTGAGCCACCCGTAACCATGTTGTGACTAGTGCTGGTTTAACAGTCTAACACGCAGCCAAGGGGCCGATCACTTACCCCCCCTCAGCAAACGCAAAGGTGCTCTCTGCTAAATGAACGTCCCGCAAAGATCATTCGATCATGCCGCATTTGTCATCTCGCTATGCTGGTGAGAGGAGGGGGGGATAGGTAAAATAGTGAGTGTTAAACATCTTTTTACAAGCCATTAAACGGGAGGACATTACTGCGCGGCACAGTCCCTTAACGAGGACTGACATATGCGAGCGAGGCAGTTAGCACCTAACATTAAGATGCGGTAGCCCACTGATGAGATGGGACATTGTCCATGGGGGAGTTATCAGCGTTAATTAGGGGATAATCGGCTGTGCTCTACATCTCCCCTCATCGCCATAACCGCTGTTTCCCCCCCACCTCAAGGATAAGGATGATATGGTAAGGTAAGGGGGGCACGTAGTTCATTGGCATGCTGTAATTTGCTGCTGTTATTATAGCGGAGACCAGTACTCTTGCTCTCCGTGGGAAGGAGAGAGAACCAGCTGGCACTACCTACCAAAGGATGCATCATGCCAGGATGTGGCATCGCAACTGCATCCGATTAATCACTTTCCTGCTGTGCTCGAAGCCAGACCTTGTCTTATTACACATATTATGTACAGAAAGTTTAATGATGTTACAAAAATGAGGCAAAAGCGGCTAATTCGTCACTGTGATGAATATTTCTTTTCTTTAATGTGCCAAGTTGGATTATTCCAGTATGAAATTGTGCACCAAAGACATTGTTGGATGCAACCTAATTGGAAAAAGCAATATGGTGAGAGAACAACATAAAATGAGCATCAGAAATTCCAGAATTTCTGGTTTGCTGCAAATCTGCTGCTCGAACAATGCGGGGGATCGTTAACGAATACAGGAAACAATTTATCGATCCATTTTAATGATGACAAAACACATAGTACTGCTTCAATATCGGGCTGGAACGGTCAAATGACGGAAGCATGGCACATGGTGAAGTCTCCCAGGGCATCTCCTCTGGCCTGCAGGGCATCCGAAGGCACTAAGAGAGACAGAATCGGGCTAAGCATCCCACACACGCTCTAGCCTGGCCTGTAGCACTTTGAGAAACAAAAGAGAGGAGCACATGCTAGAACGCACATCGTTTGCACATGTGCATATAAAAGGAGTGAGGAAGCAACTGTTTAAGGGAGCAAAAGAGCAAGTGGACAATTGATATTACCATCAAAGGGGATCAAATACATACGTAATTGTTCACAAGGTATAAGTGACTAGCTAAAATGACTCAATATTAATAGGTCTTTCTTTAATCAAACCCACCGGTGTTAACTGGACCAGGATAACATGCTCCACCTCTCTTCCCACGATGCCCCTGGGCCACAGTAATGCACAGTGCTGGACAGGGCAGAATTGTGCCTTGCAGCATAGTTAGCTAATCAGGTTGAATTATACTCTTTAGGTGCAAGAGCGACGTGTCAGTGGATATTCAGGCTGGAAACGGGAAAGCTTCGTTTGTGTGGTCAGTCGTACCCTGGAGACAAATGCTGTAGCTTCCACATGTGATAGGCTGCCAGTGCTGTCCATCTTTTGGGACAGCCACAGGTAATAGGAAAAAGAGGTAATGTCCCCTTAAGGTGTGCCTATGTAAACCATAAACAATCCAGCCTTGTTTTTAGGTATGATTTGTTACATAACCCTACCTTGAAGTTATATAACCCTGCATTGTACAAGTTATATACAGTATATCCTATTTGTATATAGATTGATATACAAGCACCGTTTTAAAGTTTGAAACATCTAAAGTGCAACATCTTTCCAAAACAAAGTTGCATTAAATGTACAGCCACACCCTTGAAAATGGTTTAGAAAGCAGTTCTGGAGAGCCAAAATGGATATAAATTATAATCAACTGAAGTGGGAATAAAGCAAGTCAGCCTGGTATAACATTATTTATCCGATTTAGAAAAACAACAGCAGGGAGGGGCAGGAAGTGCATATCATTCAGTAGGCTAAAAACGACAATGAGCAGTGACTAATATTCTATTAAAGCCAGAGGAATTTCCCTTCAAAGTGATTAGGTGTCTTTTATGTTGCCTCTGAATGCCAAAATGCATCTGGCATCACATAATGGTCCTCAATTAAATGCGCCTCCTTCATGATGTTTTTCAACACCTAGTAAAGTGATGCTGAATGTGTGCCAGATGAAGATATTTGCCACCATTATGGAACATCCCAGGCTCTGACCGTGCCTCTCAGCAAAACAACAATTTCTCTCACCAAGGTTTTTGCTCCACACAGCAAAAGAGAACATCAGATGTAAGGACTGAAAGGCATTCTCTGGCACCTTGAAGGAAACAATATTCAATAGAATCAGTGGATAAAAGCTGAAGATAACAGAAAAGGAACAAGGACAGGTAAATATTACATGTCAATACATGTCAATGTGAACACACACCCACACACCCACCCACACACAAAGTTCTAAAAGACCAAGTATTTTTCCACCTCAATAAAGAAAGAATGTAAGAAAGAAACAACAGTAGCAGCTAGGAATAGGTCTTATGTGCGCGGCAATACAGTTTTTCTTAAATCTACTGTATGTCTCATTCATTTAATAAAAAGTGGGGCAAAACAAAGACTCCATTGTACTAAAATGACCCCAAAATGTGCTTTTTGCATGCTGTACAGCTGCCAGTCATGTTGATCTTTGTTTGCTTTTTGGTTTCTAAACTGGGAAACTTCACAGATATTGTCAGTGTGTGCATACGCATGTATGTTAACAATGGGGTCATTTGGCCTGACAGGGCACTCCAGGGGGCAAAAGCTAGTGCCATGTCCATCCGCTACACACTTTCAGTGCCTGGCCATGTTCTGACAGGGTCCCGCTAACTTCTTCTGCATAATTTAACACTGCTATCCCAGCCCCCTGACACACAACAACACACTAAACACTATATTCAACTTAAACATCTTGTCGAGCTTCGAAGGAGTTTCCCGTTTAAGGCGTCTCTCTACGATGAGTGTATTTCCAATTTCAACCAGTTTCCCGCTCAAATATACCAAAATAGAGTTTAACCTAGTTTCTGGAATTTAAACTTTGTGGGAATTATTTTCCAATTTCTTCATTTCATTGATTCTCTAGTCACATGCTAGCTTAGCTCCCTTTCTTTCCCTACCTTTGACAGTTTCCTGTAAAACAACCCCTGATCCTCTGTCTAAGCTCTCTGTCTCTGCTATCCACTGAGCTTCCCTGCCTGGCCTCCATTTCCAAGCTCCCTCTCCCCGTGGCTTTCTCATCTCACTGCCATGCTTGACAGCTTCATCTGATCCACAGGACTTTCAGTACGAATATCTGGCATTCTGCCCTACCCACAGGACTCTAAATCCCACATTTCATCCTCTTTGGACTACCTTCCTCTAGCTTCCTGCTCCCACTGGCTCCCAATGTGTGGTAAAGAGTTGTCATTTCACTCTTTTCTAGACCACAGGTAGAGACTCTCGGTTAGCTCGCCTGTTCTTTTCAATCCTGTGTTATGTGGACGCATGAGATAAAGCCCCTCTTTTGTGTGCAGCCAATGGTGTGTCCCCATGTAAAACCACCAAGTTTGAAATCGGAGTAACAACAAAGCAATTCTGTCCTGTTCTGCACCCCTCGCTGACGGCAAAAAGGTTTCTTTTAGCCCATTTCTCTAATTTGCAGTCCCTAATTTCCACCTCAGCTTCCTCAGGCCTTGATTCTGACTGAATTAAGATCCGAATCTAAAGATCCGGTGAATAAAACCAATTTGAATCAATGCAGCTGAAGTGTCCTTGTTTATACGTAATGTTGACCGGAGGCTCTGAATTGCGAGTCCGCTTTGATGGAATGGCGGTTTGTCCCGGGTGTATTCCTGCCTTTCACATTGTAACTGCTGAGGCTACAGCACCGCTGCCGTACCAATTAGGAAATTGGAAATGAATTGTAATTATTCTGTTAGTTTTTTAATTAGATCAGGCCTGACACCATCTAAATTATGAATTTGAATCCAGATCTGAGTTAAAATTAATCATTTTGTCTTTTGTCAAGACCACATTTCATGTTCCATCCAAAGCACTCTTAGTTAGCTTATATTGGTAATGTATGAACACACACATTTAAAAAGTGCTTCTAGCTTATACAGGTATGAACTAGAGAAATAGATAATTTTTCCAAGAATGACAGTTTTCTCATGCAAACTTAAAACAAAATCCAAACCTCGGTGGGCGAGGTTGAATTTAAAAATGAGTTTAACTTATATCTGAATGTAAAGCCTTATTCGGCACATTGTGCTGGCAGCTAAAGAAATCTCAGAGAAAAAAGGTATCAGTAAGGCTGCAATAGTAGTACCATTAAAAAAATAAAAATACAAAAAGTTTTTATCTACAAAAGTAGATAAAGTAAAGGAAGAGCACAAACTGAAAGCATATTTTCAGCCTGCGCTGCTCTACTATCAGCCTGGCTACCTCCTCCCCCTTCTGGTCAGAAAGACGTACCCCCACCCATCACCCAGCCAAACACACCCAGACACACTCCTTCCGTCTCCGTCCCTCCCTCCCTCCCTCTCACACACACACACAGACATGCACGCACCCCCCCCCCCCACCCCCACCTTTTTGTGACCAGACAGCGAGGGTCCCAACTGCCCCTAAGCCCCTGTTAAAACCACTCCTCACCTCCCATGTCACTGGGCCATGTCTGTCATTTTAAATCCGCCCATCCTTTCCCGCTCTTCGCACAGGGGGCCAAGAGGTTAATAGGGACCGAAACAATAGGCCAGCGCAGACACAACAAACAATGGCCCGTGGGAGCAGTTTGCCTGTGGCGGCACCAACTTCCACTATATACTGTATGTCCTGCGTGTTTCTCCTTCTGTTTCCCTCTTTTTCTCCTTGCTTCTGCTTGATCCCCCCCTTTCATAGTCCCTGACAATGACTTCATCTCCTGGACAGTCGTTTATACCCGTTCCCGGGGTTAATTGTTATTTCAATGGATGCAATTTATATTTTAAAAGCTTTATTAGGAGACTAATAAAGTGACTGCAAAGGTGCTACAGGAAAGGTAATTACCACACAGAGTTAACAGGCGGGTGGTGCAAAGTGAAGAGGATGCACATTGTCATTTAAGTGGCAGACCTGAGTATAATTGTTTCTCTCTGCTGCAGTTGGGAGGGTGACAAGGTAGGAAAAAGCTGTTAAATATCCAGTTAAACAGGTGTATGAAGCAATGAGGAGAGTGCTTCACTATACAGTTGTATGTGTGTGTGTGTGTGTGTGTCTGAGAGAGCCAGAGGGAGAGAAAATGAATCCAGTTACAGTTGTCAAGAAGCATTTTATGATAATAATAATTACAGTAATTGAGAATAGATCAATATTTTTTTGATTAGCTAAGAAATGCCATCGTCACAAGGTCTGCTTATATTTTCTCATCAATACTGCAGATGAAGGGTTATCATAACTACACAGTTGCTCCAGTTTCGTGTCGTTATGTGCTTGGACTGTTCTCATCTACATTGTGATGTGATTAATAAGACTGTAATTAGGATTTTTATTTTGAAATGATGGTGATGTGAAAGATGTCTATTTTTAACTGTTCAATTATTTGACTTAAGTACTTAAGAACACTGACAAACTGAAGACCCGGCTCAAAACTTTATTTTTCGGGGTTGATGGGGTACCAGAACAGCTGATGGAGGTGACATGAAATAAACAAACCTGTAATTCAGCACTCCCATTATAGCATCGGTGGAAGTCCTGTCTTGAAAAATAAATCCATAATATGAATAAATTAAAACCAGACAGGGACACTGACCAAAACAGTGTGAGAACAGCAAAAAACACAGGGAGGGGAGAGGTGAGAAAGGGAAGATGGAGAAGAATACAATGAAGTGGCTTAGTAGGCTGAAGCTTTCCAAATCCTTCCATGAGCCCATACAGCAAGATGAGGGAAAGAAAAGAGTCGACTCCCTCGCCTTCTGTTTGCTCAGCAGCCTAACCCGGTGGGGAGGCAAGAGGAAAAGGGGTAAACGTGCCGGGTGGGGTGGGATCGGACAGAAGACTGGTGTACGGATGCAGATGGGCCTAAAGGAGGTCACTTTGTTCATTTAATTCTCTCTTTTTTTAACTGTCTCTACTTCTCATCGCACCTGCTTTCCCCCTTTCCAGCACGCACAATTGTGCTGCGGACGCACCGACAAAAATCCACATTTCGGCAAATCGCCTGGAACCCCCAAGAGAGAGGTGATAACAGGGTGTCCCCCTGCTGACTACACACACAAATATACACACACACATTGCTCAACCATCATATTTTGCAAGAGTCAGCAACAAAACGAAAGGGGCGGTCAAGGAAAAAAGATAGGAAGAAAAAGAAGGGGGGAGAGTATCGATTAGCCTTCAGAGCTCCACGTGGGCCACTTTTATCGATTAGGAACGAGAGAGCAGCAAAGCACCGGCCGTGTTCCCTCCACCCCACCCCAGCCCCCACTCCCTCTGTCTCTCCAGGGTCCTTTGTCTATGAAGAGAGCGATATAATGGCCCTTTGAGAGCGAGTGAAGGAGGGATGTAGAAGACAGAGGAGAGAGGCAAGGGACAAGCAAGATGGAGAAGGGGGGAAGGAGGAAGACGGGGTGACGACTGCGGTGTCTAGAGCAGAGGAGAATAGTTCAGGCCACGCAGCGTGGGGGGAGTGTATGGAATGATGGTGGAAGCGGGAGGGAGGGGAGTGAGGTAAAGAAAGACACCAAGGCGAGAAGAAAAAGTCTCAATGACAAAAGGTCGGGGCAGCTGGGCTTAGGGCGACAGGGACCAAAGGGAGCAGCAGGATAATCTGCTAAAGCCCAGAAAGGAGAGATTCAGCATGCGCGCCACCCTCGTAGGGCCTAAGAGCAAATTTGCACATAAATAAGAAGCCAACTTTGCTTTGAACGGGAGGTCGAGGGAGAAAGCATCAGAAAGGGAGAGCGAGCGGGCGAGAGACAGTGTGTTGCGTTGGAGCCACAGCTGCCCGCTGGCTGGTCGCAACCGGACCTCCACAAAGTTCAGTATTTCAAGTCGTGCCAGCGAGCGTTCTCATGTTTAAAAGAAGTAAGCAAAGATATTTAACATTTCCATCCCTTCCACCTTCGATTGTTTTCCTCTTTTTAGCAACTGGCCCTGAGCATTCTTAACCTGGTCCTCAAAGACTCCCCAGTCCTCTATGTTGACATCTCTGGACTTGGGGGACGTGTGTGTGTGTGTGTGTGTGTGTGTGTGTGTGGTGTGTGTGTGTGTGTGTGTGTGTGTGTTTGAGGACTGCCCACTTTGTAGTGGCTGCAGTGCACATCTGAGTTGCCAAGTCATTAACAGTCACATACTGGGTCAGTTTAGAAATCCAGTAGATCCATAGATCCAACCAACATATCCAAGCAACAATTCCAGAGCTTGAAACTGAAATCTGCCATAACTGTGTTGACAAGTCTGTTTATTATGTTTGACGGGAACTTGAGCATATAAAACAATGCCTCTTAAGCTGTACTGTCCACATTTTTAATGCAGAAGAGCTTTTATTCCTGATGTTTGTCACTTACATTTTAATGATACCAACTAAATTAGCTTTAAATAAAGAGTCCAGGTGCATTGTATCTGCTTATTTCTCACTCAACTCTACCGGCAGTTTATTATAATTAATTTAATTAATGTATTTCTGATCTCTCTCTACCTATTCTCTCCTCTACCTGTCCTCCCCCTTCTCCTCCCTCTCTCCCCAGCTGGCCATCAGCCTGGTCCTTCTCAAGGTTTTTTCCTGTTAAAGGGAAGTTTTTCCTTGCCACTGTTGCTTGTTGGGGGTCAGGTCCTGGGATTCTGGAAAGTGCCTAGAAACAATTCTGATTGTAACAGATGCTATATTAATAAAGATTGATTGATTGAGATTATTTCTCCAGATTAACCGTATATATACCGTATTTTCACGACCATCAGGCACACTGTATTAAAAGGCGCAGTCTCAGTTATGGGTGCTATTTCTGTATTTAAAACATACATAAGGCGCACCGTATTATTAGGCGCATGCTGAAACATACAGTAAAAAATGACAACTGAAGTAAAACAGTGAGTTTCGACACATTTATTAAACAAAATATTCATTCTTCCGCCACAAAACCATCAAAGTTTTCATCTTCTGTATCTGAATTAAACAGCTGCACTATTTCAATGCCCAACATCCCGAATTCCTCTTCTTCATCATCTGAATCGGACTCACCGACCGGTTCCAGCTCAGCGTTGATTTTGTGAACGCTTCCAATACATGAAGACGGTATCATAGCCCGTGCGTCTACAATCCATCTGCATATGGTGGCATAACTTGCCCGCCGCTGCCTCATAGTCTTTGTGAAGGAGTGTTCGCCTTCCGTCATCCAGCGCTCTGTCCGTTTCCGTGGCAGCTGAGAACCACAGTGAACGACGACTTTTCGTGCCCCGTTGTATGTACCGCCACTGTGCTGGTCCGTTTTCTCCACTTTGTGGATCAAAGGGATGTTAAAAGTCAGAGGGATCTCATGCATGTTGGTGAAGTGGCTGGGCGCGGTTATCTTGTCACGGCAGTAGGTGCGGGAGATGGCCACCCTCTCCTGGTTAGGGTTAGAGTTAGGGAAGATGGCCACCCTCTCCTGGGAATCCGCGGGCAGCCGCGGCGCAACAGTTGTCCTTGCGCGTATGGAGAGATGCCGCCGCCTCATAAAGCGAAAACACTAAGATTGCTCGATTGCCATTTTCAGCCACATATTCGATGGCCTGCAGACCGCTTGACTGGCGCCATTCTAGGGGATCCTTACGCATAGGTGTGCCGCTAATCGATTGGTGGAGCGTTTACCGTAGTGCACCCACACAAGGCGCACCATATTATAAGGCGCACCGTCAATTTTTGAGAAAATCTCAGTGATCTACAGTTCTTTTTAATAGGATTTGCTGATGGAAGCCCTTGGAGAGAGGGAGGCAGGTTTTCAGCTGGAACTTGGCTAAGTGCAGGTACTCTGGGCCTTGAAAGTTAGAAACTAGCTGCCATTTTTCTTTTCATGAACGGCTCAATACATATTGACCTCAGATGAAAAGTGCGAGTAAGTGTGGCTGGGCAGAAAGCAGGACAGCACAGAAAGCAGAGATGAGAAGAAGTCACTGATGTATGTCAAGTACCTGCATCTGGGTACTTGACATGCATGGTCATCATAACAGCAGATGAACACACAAAGAATAAGGGCAGACAATAAATTCACATCCACGTACCACGCTTATGTAAGATGTAGCAGAAGCAAGAGTCTGAACGTCTGTAAATTCAAAACACATTCAGCAGCACATCCAGCTTTCAAAGTGGCCCTGGAGAAAGAAGAGGGCTGGAGAGAAAGAGCAAGCCTGGAAACATGAGATGGTGGTGGTGGTGGTGGTGATCGGGGGTGCACATGCATAAGCTGCACTGTGGGAGAGTGGTGGATTTGCGGAGGTGGCGTGCGTCCATGACACGATGCGCAATAGCTTGTGTACAAGTGGACATTGACAGACATGTGTCGCCCACTGAGCACCATCCAGATCACAGCCACCCTACAAGGCACAGATGAAGGGAGGGCTCTGGGCCTTCCTAATCCTGGCTCATCCTTGTTCCATGTTCTGCAGCTCCCAACCATGCTTAGCTGAATTTCATGCTGGCGTCTTTCTGTAAACCTAAAACCAGTGTGCAGCGCTAAAAGGATAAAGCCAGGGTGGCAATAGGATGAGCAACCTTTTGTCACTCACAGATGTCCGTGGATATGTGTTGACTGTACTGAACACAGACTTTTTCATTTCCTATTTCCCTTTCACTTTCAAGCTCCCGTTTCTACCTGCTGTTTTAGGCACTTTTATCAATCTTTACTCCTTTATATAATCCATCGTCATTTCATTATAGCTGTCCTGGTCAAGTTCCACCGCATCCGTAGCAAGAACAATGTGCAGAGATGGCACGCGTAACAGTGGGGGAATGGCAGAAACTCAAAAGGGAAGGAAAAATAATGGAGGACAAGGTATAGCAACCTCCCCCAGCTATCTCCTTTAGTGAACAGGAGCGCCCACAGTTAAGGAACCACGGTATGAATAGCTGCCATCCAATGCCAGCTGATGCCATCCCTCTCGCTGAGATGGAGGCACGTTGCTGCGGGCACGGAGGGAGCAAATCCACACCAGAACTAAGTCTCCCTGGAGAATGCAAAAGCAGGAAAACAACAACTAAGCATGTTAGTTTCACCTCCACAAATATGCATTTGTGTTGGCAGACGCATGAACGATGAGTGGCCCTTTGCGAAATGTAGACAATTACGACAGCACAGCCCCTTTTTGTGCTGTTCAAATAACGCCTCCCCAGGAATCACCAGTGATGGAAAGCAAATGTGAAAGCTTCCATTGGATTTTTTTTTTGGTTTGTTTTGTGATGAGTAAATGAATGTGGGTATTTACTGCGTGTTATCTCAAAACCCAAACACATTAGGGGCTATTCAGAACATAGAGGGTTGAATCTTTGAGCCCATTCATTCTGGGCATTTTCATCATTTTTGTCTGTCTTTGGGCAAGTTCTCCTCTTTAGGTTTTGATTCTGTCTGAAAATCTGCATGATGAAACTGAAATGAAAATCCTATAAGGAATACAACATTAGTTAAAATCCTCCTATATATCATGCTCTGTTTAAATGTAGTTACACCGAATCCTGAAAAAAAAGTCGAGATCACACCTCAGTTGTTTGTGACCCTCGAGTCACTTCCATGTAGCCTAACCACATTCTAATTAAAAGACAAATAGGCCTGGGTTGGCCATACATCGTAATCGCCGTGGCGTTCTCCGTTTATGTGCTTAGGCATACAGCTGACTGCTGAGCAGTCTCCTGCAGCTTTGATTGCGACAGCATCAACAGCACGACCTAATGGGGTGCATGACCGAGAGATCTGAGCAGAGCCTTTCCATATGCATCTCTCCCCTGCATCCCAAATCTCATGTAGTATTAGCATGGGCCTGAGAGAGATGATGGGTAAGCTATGCTACACTAGCAAAGTTCAGTCACGTAACCGAAGAGTAAATGGGATTTTTTAAAATTTGTATCTGTGTGTGCGTGTGTGTGTGTGTGTGTGTGTGTGTGTGACAAACTGTGCATTTGTACTATTGAAGGCAGGAAGCTTCACCTGCGTGTCTGAATGTGGGACAGAACGCGTGTGTGACTAGAATGTCATCGTGCGTATGCTTCTTTGTAACCACGTATGCACAAGTACATAGCGAGATGGTGTTTACTGCCATCAAGGGGAGCATGGGAGGTGGGGGGGTAAAATAGCAGATGGGTGGAGGGAGACAGCGCCAGGGTTATATAGTGGCTAACTGGGGAGCTGTTAAGTTTTATGTTAATTGTAGGGGCTTACACAGAACTCTATTGACAGTTAACATGCCCTTCAAGGTGTTCTTTGTGGTTCAGCACTTCTGTCAAGACAGAGGCAGTCATTTTGTTTCACCTTTATTTATATGCTTGACTACTCAGAACATTATGGAACACTGTGGGGCCCAGTAATAGATGTAGGAGGGGGGCAGGTGTGTGTGTGAGAGGTCAGATGCCTCACAGACAAATCAGCCAGGTGTCTGCCCTCTATGTGAGTCCTCCAATGGTGGAGTCTGTTCAAGAGTAACTAGGGGTTAAAGGAAGAATAGAAAACAATAAATGAAAATCAATGAATTATTTCTGCGTATTATGGAAATTCTACAAGGTGGGCGTGACGTTTGTATTCAAAGGATTAGATATGAAATGTGAGGCACTTTAACAAGCATTATGTACAATGACCTAGATACAAAATTGAATTTCCCATGACAATATCTGTCCATCAGGCAAAAAAAAGCATAATTCATCTGAATTCATGAACATACTCGAACAGTTGAGAAGTGGGGTGTGAGTGTCGCTGCCATTTCATATCTAATTGGTTGGGTATACATTCCTAGACAGGACCAGACAGGGTTTCCCACTCAAAGAACAGAGGGCTCAAATACCAGCCCAGTTTTCCATCACGCCACCAAGGTCACCTGTCACTTGCACCACCACTGTGCATGTTTGATTTGGTTGACACATTAACAGACAAGTGTGACATTTAGTCTTGGATGCTGAGAGGACAATGCCCTTTAAACCCCATTGTCAAACTCTATAGGCTTGTGATTCTTCCAGAGCTGCAACAGGACATGGTTTTAAATTGTAATCACTAATTACTTAGTGATTATAAATGCATTGGAATCAATCCGTGCTTTACATAAAGAGAAGTTAAACTACATGCAACAGTAGTCTCCGTTGACCATCCTACACATGCTATTAATCAAATCCATGTAAAACTAATTATACAGCCACCAAATTAGCATCAGCACTTTTGTGCTATGGTGAAATTAGCTCCTAAAGCTGCAAATGCCATTTTTATTTAACCAATAAAACAAGAAAGTCACCTCAGTGATGATGTCACTGGCTAATATTAACTTGGTTGACAAATGTCAAGCGTTCAACCTCGTAAGGTGTGCTGCTGCTGAGCTACTAGCTACTTTTAATCAGGTAAGGTTAATTGTGGTTTCCAGATTCCTGGCTCTCCCTGTTTCATGTGATTCCTCTTTTGGCAAACTCTCCATGTGTCGCGAGTGAAAGGGAGGCACCCGTTCTAATTATGTAGCCTGCTATTATCGCAGTATGACCTAATTGAAGGAGATGCCAATTGCTGATTCCGTGATGGACAAGGTTATTTTGTTCTTTTTTTGGACTTTACAAACAATAAAGGGACTTCAGAATCTTGGATTGATTGGTTGCATGACAAGATATTGAAGTCTCCTAAATGAAAATTGACCCTTTAGAGTTTATTTTGCGATCATTCTCTTCACTCTTGTTCCTTTCTAAGGTTAGTAAATAGATAGATAGATAACAAATACTAAAAAAAAACCTTGTAAGTCTATGAACATGAGGTGATTGACCGTAAGATAAGCATATAGTCCAGTTTCAATGGGCGCCAATATGTGCAATAAAGATGATTTACACAGCATTGAATGTCTACAGTACCTGCACGCCAACGCTCTTTAGCTTGTGTTTGCCTTTGTGATTAATTGTAGGCCAAAAGGGATTTATTGTACAGGAGATATTTGCCTCAGCGATTTAATAATGGTGGAAGAGGTATGCAATTAATCAGACGGAGTTCACACCCCCAAAAAAGCAAAAAAACAAGTGTACAATGAATGACTATGAATATGTATATTTGTTGGTGGAAAGCAGTGCAAATTATGGGCATACTGATATTTGTTCTGCATCAGTCTTGGGTGGCTCCAGGGCATCACATGAGGAGATTTGGTCATTATTGTGCTCTAATATGGAATCTGCATATCTGACAAATATCAAAACTTCATATGCATGCACATATTCGAACACAAGGCCAAGGCATGTGGAAGCAAACACACGGTTGCATTTTCCTTTTTGGATTAATAGACTCTCAGGCTTATGCAAGCAGAAAAAACCACCTCCCACTCTCGTAATCGTGTACACACAGGATGGCACTATAGAAAAATGATGATGTGCCATCTTGTTGGCTCATTTATCAGCATGTTTTACAACAGGCGGCGGGTGGAAGTAATTAAACTCTGCCATCATTACAATGAGCCAGGCCCCCCTTTTATTGGACACCCAATGAGACACAGAGGCCTGCCTGATAATTGCAGCGCCAACTATCTCTCTTTCTTTCTGTGCGTGTGTTTGTCGACAACTCCCTTGCTTCATGCGTGGTTTTAATTAGTCAGGAAGCCGAGCTGATAAGCGACTGCGCAAAAAGAGAATAAGCAAGTAAATTAATGTAGAGAGGTTAGGGTTTATGCTCTGCTGACAGTTTCTTAGACACTTACTTTAAACACCAGTCTAGGAAAATTAATCCATTCTGTTAAGGAGGTGGATAAAAAGTTGACATCGAGAAGCATATGAGCGAACCAACAGATGTCATGCTATGCTTGATCATGCATCTATCTATCTATCTATCTATCTATCTATCTGTCTGTCTGTCTGTCTGTCTGTCTGTCTGTCTGTCTGTCTGTCTGTCTGTCTTTTTCCTTGAATGCTATTTCCCTTGCCTCCTCCGTGAACCATCACCTTATCGTGGTGGAGGAGTTTGCGTACCCTAATGAGCCTGGGAGCTATGCTGTCCGGGGCAGTTTGCCCCTGGTAGGGTCTCCCAAGGCAGATTGGTCCTAGGTGAAGGGTCAGACAAAGAATGGTTCAAGACCCATCATGGAACATCTAAAATGGAAGCCGCGTACCTGGCCCGGAGGGTTACCGGGGCCCCACCCTGGAGCCAGGCCTGGGGCTGGGGCTCGATGGCGAGCGCCTGGTGGGGCCTACGTCCATGGGGCCCGGCCGGGCCCAGCCCGAACCAGCTATGTGGACACTCCCGTCTCCAGTGGACCCACCACCCGCAGGAGGAGCATGAAGGGTCTAGTGCAGTGTGGATTGGGCGGTGGACCAAGGCGGGGGCCTTGGCGGTCTGATCCTCGGTTATGGAAATTGGCTTTTGGAACATGGAACGTCACCTCACTGGTGGGGAAAGAGCTGGAGCTTGTGGGGGAGGTTGAGCGTTACCGACTAGATATGGTCGGCCTCACCTCCACACATAGCGTCGCCTCAGGAACCCAAGTCCTTGAGGGGGGTTGGACACTCTTCTACGCTGGAGTTGCTCAGGGTGAGAGACGGAGAGCGGGGGTGGGCTTTTTGCTTGCCCCCAGACTCTCTAGTTCGACGTTGGGGTTCTCGCGGTCGAGCGAAAGGGTTGTTTCCCTGCGCTTTCGGGTCGGGGAACGGGTTCTGACGGTTGTTTGTGCGTATGCACCAAACAATAGTTCAGAGTACCCGCCCTTTTTGGAGGATCTAGGACGAACGCTGTACAGTGTCCCAACTGGGGACTCCATCGTGCTGCTGGGAGACTTCAACGCTCACGTAGGCAACGACAGCGTGACCTGGAAAGGCGTGATTGGGAGGAATGGTCTGCCAAATCAGAACCAGAGTGGTGTTCAGTTATTGGACTTCTGTGCTAGTCGCAGTTTGGCCATAACTAGCACCATGTTCGAACATAAGGTTCTTCATCGCTTGGTGGAGGAACCCGTCAGGCTGGTCTTCAACTCCCACCTCCGACAGAGCTTTGATCGTGTTCCGAGGGCAGTAGGGGACATTGAGTCTGAATGGGCCATGTTCCGCTCCGCCATTGTCGAGGCGGCTGTCGCAAGCTGTGGCTGCAAGGCCGCTGGTGCTGGTCGTGGCGGTAATCCCCGTACCCGATGGTGGACACCAGAGGTGAGGGGAGCCGTCAAGCTGAAGAAAGAGGCCTACAGGTCATGGCTGGTCTGTGGGTCTCCGGAGGCAGTACAGGTTGGCTAAGCGGGTTGTGGCCCGCGACCGTCGCGGAGGCAAAAACTCGGGCATGGGAGGAGTTCGGTTAGGCTATGGAGGAAGACTTTCGGTCTGCTCCGAGAAGATTCTGGCAAACTGTCCGGCGCCTTAGGGGCGGCAGGCGGCAACTCGCCCACACCGTGTTAGGTGTGCGTGGAGTGCTGCTGACGTCTCCTGGGGCAATTACCCGGCGGTGGAAGGAATACTTCCAGGAGCTCCACAATCCTACCAACATGTATCCTCAAGGTGGAACAGAGTCGGATGACCAGGAGGTGGACCATCCAATTTCCGGAGCGGAAGTTGCCGAGGTATTGAAACAGCGGCCCGGCGGCGGAGCTCCGGGAGCGGATAAGATCCACCCAGGGTATCTTAAGGCTCTGGATGTTGTAGGGCTGTCCTGGTTGAGACGCCTCTGCAACATTGCGACATCGGGTGCAGTGCCCTTGGACTGGCAGACTGGGGTGGTGGTCCCTATTTTTAAGAGTGGGGACCAGAGGGTGTGTTCCAACTATAGGGGGATCACACTCCTCAGCCTCCATGGGAAAGTCTATGCCAGGGTGCTGGAAAAGAGGATTAGACTGATAGTTGAACCTCTGATCGAGGTGGAACAATGCGGGTTTCGCCCCGGATCCACGGATCACCTCTTTACCCTTGCTAGGGTGCTTGAGGGGAGTTGGGAGCTTGCCCAACCAGTCCACATGTGTTTTGTGGACTTGGAAAAGGCTTATGACCGGGTCCCCAGGAGCATCGTGGGGGGTGCTCCGGGAGTATGGGGTGGAAGGTCCCTTGATAAGGGCCGTCCAGTCCCTGTACCAAAGGAGCAGGCGTTTGGTCTGGATAGCCGGTTGTAAGTCGGACTCGTTCGCAGTGAGGGTTGGACTCCGCCAGGGCTGCCCTTTGTCACCGGTTCTGTTCATAACTTTTAAGGACAGAATTTCCAGGCGCAGCCGGGGAGTGGAGGGTGTCAAGTTCGGTGGGCGGAAGATCTCGTCGCTGCTTTTTGTGGATGACGTAGTTCTTCTGGCTCCATCGAACAGGGACCTCCAACAAATGCTGGGAGGGTTCGTGACCGAGTGTGAAGCGGCAGGGATGCGGATCAGCACCTCCAAGTCAGAGTCCATGGTCCTCGCTCAGAAAAAGGTAGAGTGCCTTCTGCCGGTTGGGTAGGAGGTCCTGCCCCAGGTGGAGGAGTTCAAGTATCTCGGGATCTTGTTCACGAGTGAGGGTAGGATGGAACGGGAGATCAACAGGCGGCGGAGCAGCGTCAGCAGTGATGCGGGCGCTTAACCGATCCGTCGTGGTGAAGAAGGAGCTGAGCCGGAAGGCAAAGCTCTCGATTTACCGGTCGAGCTACGTCCCAGTCCTCACCTATGGCCATCAATGCTGGGTGATGACCGAAAGAATGAGATCGCGGATACAAGCGGCTGAAATGAGTTTCCTCCGCAGGGTGGCCGGGCTCAGCCTTAGAGATAGGGTAAGAAGCTCGGACATCCGGGAGGGGCTCGGAGTAGAATCGCTGCTCCTCCACATCGAGAGGAATCAGTTGGGGTGGCTCGGGCATTTGGCTAGGATGCCTTTCGGATGCCTCCCTTTAGAGGTGTTCCGGACATGTCCCACCGGGAGGGGGCCTCGTGGCCGGCCCAGGACTAGGTGGGGGGATTACATTTCTCGCCTGGCTTGGGAGCGGCTGGGGGTTCCCCCGGAAGAGCTGATGGAAGTGGCCGGGGAGAGGGCTGTCTGGGCATCCCTTCTGAAGCTGCTGCCCCTGCGACCCAGATCCGGATAAGCGTTAGAAAACGAAACGAAACAAAACAAAAGCTATTTCCCTTGCAGGGTCACAGCAAGCAGCCTGTCCCAGCTGCATACAGGCGAAGGCAAGGTACACCTCTGGAAGAGTCGCACACTCAACGAGTGTTTGGAGGTTCGGTGCAGTGCTGAAGGGCACCACGGCAGCGCTGTGAGCATGTCTTGGCACTTCTCCTGCTAGCAGCACACCTTTCAAATTTTGTCCACAGCTGGGTCTTGATCCAAGAACAATCAGCTTCTCAGCCTAGTCCAGGAAACTACCTATGATTATCAAAATAAACATTAAATGTACTGTTTAAAAATCTTTTTATCCTTTAGAGATCTTTTTTTTCAGAGTCTCCTCTATTCGTTCTTAGATATAATCAATTAATTAATCTTTTTGTCAGTAAAACAGTGTAACCATTCTCCTTGAGAAAGAAGCACTGCAAATAAAACAAGTTCACTTTATTGGCTCTTTGCTTCTGTAACCAAATGAAGTGATTTTGGGTACACTGGCTTGGTCAGACGGGGATATTTTAAGCTCTTCAGTCATACTGAAACTGTTATGGGTGCTTATCTCAAGGATACACCAGCTATTAAGATGCCTGATTGGAGATTTACATTAGATCACTTGCCAGCTTACTATATACAGTAGTCACTACCATACCTGCACCATTTACTATCACTTATTGCCCTAATGCTACAATTACCCTTCACCACCAGCACTAATAGTGCTCTAAGAGAACCTTTTGGAGTCGGGTTGATGTTATGACCCTCATACATAGCCCCATCCATATCTCTCACTCCACTTAGCCCCTCCAAAGCCCCTGATCTCTAGATATTGATCAGACCCCACAACCCCAACTCCCACCTTCTAACACCATTTCCCCCCTAATATATCTGCAACCATCCTAGCATGCTCAGTCCTCTCATCCTAATCCCATGATAATCAAACAGACCCAGACTGGCTCTCCGGTGCTGTACTAATTAGCCGGTGAATGGGTCTAACTGGTGATAGAGGTGCCAGTAGCGGTAGCGGTAAACACTGTGGGTATCCAGGGAGGCAGTAAACATCCATTAGCAGCTAACCGTCCCTACTCATTTTTCCTCCCCAAAGCTCTCTCATTAGTGCAGTGAGCCCTGACAGGTAAACAGCACTAATGGGAATGGCCTATCAATAAACGCTTCATGTGTTAACAGGAAGTGCTTGCAAGGGGACCGAAGATGCAGGCCAACAGTGATGCAGGGGGAAGGGTTGAATTCTCTGATATAAATAGCTTTAAACTTGGGAGGTGGTGAGCTATTAGTGAAAGATGCAGCATGTGTGCGCTCTGATTGTGTTCCTGGGCATGGCACTTAAAGGGGAATACTGCTGCACAAACACGGGGGTAAAACAAGATACAACAAGGTCGACGCAATTTTGGCCAGGAAGTCTTTTGAAAGTCACTTTGATGTACTGTAGCTGTGACAATGTTACCATAGAGATGCCAAGTGCCGTTGCCTGGAATGTTTTACACGAGGGCACCATAAACCCCAGAATGGGCAGCTTACCTTTCTCTTAAGGCTCATGATTTGCGTATTGCCACTTGCAAAAAAAGGAATAAAGAAAAGCACAACTCAGAGAGGCATACCAGGGACGGAGTTAAGGGACAGCTGGAGAGAAAAAGAGACTGAAGGGAAAGGAAAGACTGAGATGGCCAGGGAGCGATGGGAGAGAGATGTTATGTATGTTTGGAGCAGGTTCACACTGAGTTCACCTTACCATGCGACGTCCCCGAGCGGTGACAACCACACTGCTGCTGGTGTGTGTCTGTCAGTGCGTGGGGTGTAACAGCTCGTGAGTACACCCCTGCTCGTGTGCATGAGCGGTGGCACATATGTTTGCCTGATCTGAGGGTCCATTATTAAACGTCTTAAAAAGAACAAGGTATGTGAGGTGGACACACAACGCAGTGTTCCGTGTGTGCTCTGCGTGTGCACATCAGGAGCCCATTACAAAAGCTGTGGAGCACTAAATCACCACTGCTACTGCACTGGATAAAGCCAATGATACACGGATTAAAGCCACTCTCCACTGCCCGCATTTATCTACAGCCAGACAGCCAGATAAAGAGACACTACATGCATAAATGTCTGTCTGGCTGGCTGTTGTTCAACATCTAATGTGGGCCTTCATATGGAGGAATTTACTTATATTTACTTGCATGATTTCAGGCGCTCTCTTTTCCCACATAATTAAGCAAGAAAGAGGTAGACAGCATTAAAAACAAGATTGAACTGCCATCGTTGCAAGGAAATAGGCCTAAGCGGTGCTGCTGGCCCCAGGATGTTGGACTCTAATCCACTATCAGCCCGCTCTAATAAACAGCACCTTATCCATGTCACACTGAGCGCACCTTTACCACCTCCAATCACATAAACCCAATGGCGTACATTTACAGAGAAACGACTGTACTACTACTACTACTACTAATAATAATAATAATAAAATTAAATGAAAAAACCTATCTAATGCAGCAAATTTGAATAAAGCACTTGATCTAGAATAAGTAGGACAAATTGTAACTGACAGTTGTGGTGAATTTAGCCTATAAAGTTAAGCATTTGCAATACGTATTACATTATTTTAAGTGGCCCGTGTACTTTGTCTGGCTCTGAAGTCTGAGTGTCCCCTGCATTCTTTTTCGCTCCAGCCCTCTCCTCTAACACCAACATTAAACCTCCACTGGTCTAATTACGCAGGCTGACCTCCCACAGGTCGCCTGGGTAAAGGCCCCTGAAGATCAATATTCATTCTTTTAGATCTGTCATCCGCTTTTGACACTATCGACCATGTTCTGTGTTGGTTCTCCCCCTCTCTGCTCTTTATTCATCTATTTACCCCCCTCCTCAACCCCTGTATCAGTTCTTGAAATGGAACTATACTATAATAGTGCAAGTAGTGGTCTTTAAAAAAAATGCTCATTTGCATAGCTTTATATGTAATTGTATTTTGGTAATTACAGGTGGCCACTGTTTAAAGTTTCTAGTTAATTGACAATTAAATCATCAACCATTTTAAAGCAACAATTTATATTTATCCTGTGTACAAGATACATTGAAGCAGGATTGTAATATTTTTAATTCCCCCAATTATTTCTGCTAATACAGATGTATTTATATTTAAATGAACTGATTACAATACTAAAAAAGTCCTGTAGCTTACTTTAACAAAAAAAATATCTGTCTTTCTTAATTCATGTGGATATGAGTCGGGCACCCAAAGCAGAATTTCCACTCACATGTTGTACCTCATTGACTTTGGCTCGGCCTGCTGGCCCCGGATTTTCCTTTCATTACATTTTAAGCATTATTTTGCAGAAAAGCACTGCATAGATTATGAAAGGAGAGACGGTTTGTTGAAGGTCAGCCTCCATTTAGGGGCCCTGAAATCGGTGGCCCACTCCGCATGTCTAAATGCATCATCGTCATCATCGTCATCATCATCATAATCATCATCATACCAAATACCCACCCTTTCTTAGAACTTCTACATTCTTTTCCTTCTTACTCTAGCTGCATTTCCCGTATTCTATTTCATGAAAAATTATGTTGATTTTCCTCGTTCTTTCTAAAAGGCTTTTAAAGGTCTTGGCAATTATCCTTTTCTCAATGTGCTTGGAGAAGGCTAGTGTCCGTTTGGTATCTGCTGATGATAGGAAAACATAATTTAACACAATCAGAGATGCAAAGCTAAGCTGGACAAGGGTGCTGATGTGACTGGGTGCCAAGGCCACCCAAGGTCATGTTCATCTGCATGATTAAAGGAGATGAATTCTGCCCTGACCTCTGGATTATATCAGAATAAGTACAGGAGGGTATATGAATGTTCATGAGTATGGCCACTAGGTGTATATGTGTCATGTGATTTATTTATTTATTCTTCATTCATGGCATTAGTGTGTTTGTCGCTTCTTTGATGTTATTCCCAAATTCAACAATGATTCATTCATGAGTCTGTAGGATGGTTTCCCTTTCTCTTCTTTCCTCATTTACTTGTCCTACCAAGAAAAAGAGAGTCTGGTCCCTCTGCTCTCTACTGTCCCCTCCTGGAAGGACAAGGCACCTGGTTTCCACATCACGTGAAATGCATGGCAACTTATCGTGATAGAGAGCAGTGCCCTAAGAACATTTATAAAGTTAAAATATTCATTTTAAATGAAATTCCTTGAAGAGCTGAGCATGGAAATAAAAACTTGTTCTCATAGGTGACGTGGGCCTGTTTTTACTTTTAAAATTTATTTCTGCAAATGTCCATTGCAGACCTCCAACCAGCCCCTGAGTGCCATCTGTCTGGGGGAACAGCCAGAAGCTTTAGTTACACCCCCACGCACAAAAAAACTGAGTATCCCCATGAATACTAATGGCCAAAACACTACTGGGGTGCAGTGAAAGAGAAGATGGGAACAAAGAATAGATGGACAAGAGACAGAGACAGCGAGATAGAGGAGTGCAGGTAAATGTAGACCATATAGAGGCGACACATCACAGCTTTCCACTTTCCGTATTATCCCCCAGCTTTCCAAATAAGATGGCACATAGAAGAGCAGCTCCTTAACGTCCTCTCATCTCCGTACCCTAACAGCAAACTGTCTCACAACAAAATCTGGAGACCAGTGCTACTCTTAAAATGTCCAAGTGAATTGTGGCCAGAGAAAGGAGGAGATGGTTAATGGCTACGATGGAGAACAGAAGTGAGAGGCCTCCTCAGATGAGGGCCAGGTGTCAATCACCTCCTCGGGTGAGTTTCAGACACAGACACACTCTTGCAGCCTGCCGTGCATCCTCAATATCCAGGGGAGTTTAAAATACACTGGAAGACAGGAGAGTGAGATGAACAGTCTGTAAAAAAGGAAAACAAGTGGGGGAAAAAGTGGCAGCACAAATAGGACAACTGGGATGCGCAGGAAGCCGGGTCTGGATGCTGCAAATGTCTGGGAAAGAATTCAAAGGCCACAAAGGAGATTCAGTGAAAGCCATTACCTGCCCCCAAATTACCAGGGCAACGAGCTCAAATAAATTAATAAAAAATAAATCAGTTTGCATCAACAACAGAACAGAGCAACGAGAGACGGGAGAGATGCAGACGCGATGCTGGGGGAGAGCTAAGAGGAATGGAGGGAGGTGGGCGGGGAGGAGGCGGGGGGGGGGGGGGGCAGCGGCTGCAGAGGGATGAAAAATCGATGGACAAACAAGTGAGAGGGCGCTTGCAAAAAGGAAGCCAAAGGGGGGAAAATTAAGCATTTAAAGAAATTCTGTGTTGGTACCGCGGAGGAGGATGAGAGAGGGGTGCGGGGGGTGGGGGGTAGCTAGGAGCACAAAAACGCCTGAGGGCGTTGGGGTGAGTCGGGGGGGGGGGCGACTGTGGCAGAGACGGACGGACCACAATGCCCTGAAGCTCGATAGGGTTGAGTGACCACATCAGGTCGAGAAACGAGCAGCAAGACATGGGTGAAACCTGATGGCTTTAAGTCAAGAGGATTAGACTCAGGGTCTTTCTCCCTCCCTCTTTAACCCCGTTCCCCCTCCTCCCTCACCCCCCATCTCTGCACACTCTTTACGCCTGTTAGACCCACTGGCCCATTGCTACATGGCCAATCAGCAACGAGGAGGACCAAAGTATTACTAATAGTCTGGTTTTAATGTTTCAAGTGGTAAACCAGCGAGCTGGCCCTGTTCGTTCGAAACCAAGGTAAACAGGTCAATAGTATCGATCGGGATCCTGACTTTTCTCGCACACACATGCACACACGCGCGCACAAACGCATAGTGTGGAAGCTTCTCGGCAAGAACTTGGAATGCATCAGAAGCTCGCAATGCACCCAAGTTGACGATGAAGGGTTGGCACATGCGCACACAATTTTTCAATATTACTCGCATTCAAGACAAAAAAAAAATGTATAAAATGCAACCGGGCTTATTCAAGCTCAACCTTTCACATATATATTTTTTGTAGTGTTAAGAAAAACACGATCAAACCTGTTTTTAACAATGAAAAACACAACATATGTGGAGCAACTCCACCCAAACACAAGGGCAGAACAAGTCATTTGAATACTGATTCCAATTGTCCTTCTTATGTCAATAAAACTCAGCAGTGCTAAGGAACTAGCATGGTCAGCAACATTATAGGAATAATTACCACTTTCTTCTTTCTTCTCCTGGTTGATCTGTTTAAACAAGCCCCAGGGGCTGCTGTACTTACTGTAATTAAAGCAAAAGAAGCACACGTAACAGTTTAAAGACTTTGAAAGAGAACAACTGGGTCTGCGACGAGGTGTGTGCACATCAAAATATTAGCTGGATGTTAAAAAAAAAAGCATTTTAGTACAAGAGATGTTGAGTTTATTTTTTGCTTTTTGCACAAAGCTTTTTGCACAAAGGTGATCAGATTTGTTCCACAAGATGATCATATAGGGCCCATGGAACCATTTTTGAAAGTTACTTACATCGACGCTCCAGGAGAACAGCAAAGTTGCTGAAGCTGCACCCCAGAAGAGAAGAGAAAATTCCTCGTGGGCAATGCATTAAGGGTATCAAAAACCATAATGAAAAGAACTATAACACAGAACAGGGAGGGGGGCATTTTTGAGCAGAAAGTGAAATATATTGAGAAAGATTTGGGAGGGGGGGATGGTGTTGGCGGGAAAATGTGACAGCTTTACTGGATGATCACACAGACAAGGTCTCTTGCGCGCAGCCTTTTCTGGCTGTGGCTTATGTTCTCAGCGGCAGTGATCACTGAGGCATTAACAGCACAGCAATGACACCAATGTAATGGAGCCACTCGGCTCGAGATTATGACACTTAGCAAGGATTGGATAACCCAATTATGGCATTCATTTAAGCTAACACAAGGCAAATTACAGGCTGTCATGACACTGACACCATGGCTGTTTAGACACCAACTGACATTAAAGAACTACTGTTGCATGATTTGGCCTGGTGGGAATTTTTTCCAATAAAATAGGTCGAATTTCTGTAATTATTTTATAAATATTTAATTACAGATGGAGAAGACACTTTTTGAAGCAGAAGTGATGGGTTGTCTGTCAGTTATTAAATAATTGTGAGTACGGAAAATGCTCTTAAATGTCCTACTCACACACACACACACACAGACATACAGACAGACAGACACACACACCAACCTTCTTCCTCTATAAACTGTAAGCATATTTGCATAAAAACAGTGATTATTCATTTATCTCAAATTGTTGTGGCACATTATGGTTCTTTGTTGACCAAGATACCAAAATGTCAGGACCTCATTCAGGCCCATTCTAAATTCAATAACTCATGTATCAGATAATTATCCTGATGAAGCAAAGTAGTACTCACTTATTTTATTCTTTTTAAATTAATGAAAAGGCTGTCAATACCCTCCCAAAAATACCACTCAAAGTGAAGACAAAATGCTTTTTATTCACAAAGCATGCTGCATGAGGGTGGTGCAGTGGTTAGCATAGTCACCTCACAGCAAAAAAGTTTTTAGTTTTGATCCCTGCTCGGACTTTTTCAGATGGAGTTTGAATGTGTGGGTTTTCAGGTTCTCTCATTAGTTTACAAAAAATTGCCCTATATTGCCACTCATATAGTGAAGGCTGTTATAGGCTCCAGCAACCTGCACGACCTAAGTCAGAATAAGCAGTGGTTAAGAGAATATGAACGGATTGGTATTGGTCTAAAATGCATTGATTGTAATAACCTGCTCCAATCAGTGAGAATGGTTACTGGCTGGATGATTATTGTGCATTCCACACGAATGTCACTAAGAATTCACTATTGCATGTCACACTTTGCTCTGTGCTGCACAAACCTGGATACCTTCAAGCTTTTCAACAGCTGATAAAGGCAGTTTCCCAAAATCAAGCTGAATTGGGGCGGGAGCACAGTCTGGCTTTACAGAATAGCCCATATAACTTGTGACATGCTTGGAAACACACCTGGATGCACTGTTGTCTGTTTCCACATGCTTACTTGATACATGATGGGTGTGCACTGAAGATGTGTGCTGAGACCCCAGAGACAAAGCCGGTCCTAAATTCGTGTGTGACAGCCAGCCATCCTGCCAATTCAAGACCTGTCAGACACACAATTCGGCCCCAGCTACGTCCTCTTGGTTCATCCCCTCCACTTCTGTCCTTCCATCTCCTGCACCTCCATCTCCTCTTTTCCTGTATCCGCGCTGCAGCCTTAAACAAGCATAGCACTTATCACCCGGAAAAATAATTGGGAGGTCTGCCACCTGCAATGGTCCTCCCATCCGTCCAGCCAGGTCATTTCAGCAATGTCAGTAGCCATTAGAGGGAACAAGAACCAGGGCAAAGCTAAGCTATATCACCGATTCCCTTTCTGTGGGTGATTCCTATTCTTATTTTCACTCCAATTTTTTTTTTTAATTTCACCTTACAGTTACATTCTTTACACCTATATCCATGCAATAATCAGCTATGGCTTTACACCCAACAACTTGATAGTGTAACTTGTTTATGCTAAAGGTTTTGACCTGTCATATTTTGAGACTGTGCTCTTGGACCTGACACAAGAACATTTGCACAAGAGCAGTTGGGTGCCTTCAATAAGTTCCTATATAGTATAGATAATTCTGAAATACTGCAAAAGCCAAAGCGGCAAAATTGCATTTGAACCCTTAAAAGGAAAGTGGGAACTATAAACTGTCTCAGGCTAAAAGAGTGATGAGGGGAATAGTGGAAGAGGGGCAAGTGGACCGAACTGTGCTCTCCAAAGCATCAGTATGTGATCACTGTCATGTCACAAGGCCTTTTGATCGTCTTGTGCGGAGACAGAAAGACTGATCCAAGGGGCCAGCGGGAGTTGATATGTATACTGCTGTTGCACCGTGGCTGTAGCAGCAGATCAGAGTATTTTTGTATGTGTGTTTCTACACTGACGAGCCATGACAGGGACAGTGGTTCAGCTGTCGTCTCGGGTACTACGATGTGATTGGCTGGCCGTGACAGGTCATGGGGGTTCGTGTCACAGAGAGCGGTGTGCGGCCACGTCTGTGTGTGCACTGTTTTGTGGAAAAGGGTATTACCTCCCAAAGATCACTTTGCTGAACTCTTCGCCCCAGCACTTCACATAAGCACGACATGTTGTGACCTTACCCAGCCCACTGGTATTTGTGTATTATAACCCTTTATTGATACACAGAGGTGAATGGCATAATGTAAAAGAAGGTCCTGGACGCTGAAATTGAATCTATTTACCTATGACACCCAGGGGTAATTCACTGCATGTGCCTATCTAAAGCAAGAGAAACAGCCTTTAGGCTAGTCTGAACTCTGAGACCTTCCATTTATATTTTCTCCAGTGGTACACTGATATCCTATTGGACCTTTTAAATAGTCACCCACTGCGTCACAATGACCCTGTTACAGTTGACCCTTGCGTAAGTGAGGGTAATACTACAGCCCCAAACATTTGTGAATACATTACACACCCATCTAGTACTCCCACGCATCTGGCCCTGCAGTGTGTGGACACCATTTTGCCCTTGAGCTATTCACAATCTAAGCTTTCCTAGAGCGGGTCCAAGTGGCCGAAACTGCCTCATACAATGCATGTGGTGACATTGAGAGGCCCCCCCAAAGTCTCCATGGATTTGGGGTATCCGTCCGAATACCCACACACAAATAAATAATGGCCAGCTAATGCAGCGGGTCCTGACGCAGTGGCTGACGTTGCCTGCAGCTACCTTTGGGCTGGAAAATAATTACCATGTAAAAGGTAGTGGACTTGGGGGGGAGGGGGGGTGGGTTGTCTATATATAGTGTAATGGCTTAAAATGGGGCTGCAACATTGCAGCCACCCTCGACTGTACTTATCATACAGCAACCACTGCCTGGCAAAAGACGCATCCTTCAGAAGAACTTGGTGAGATGACGGGTTGGTAACAGCACTCCTATGCATTAAGTCCAGTGTGGATTTTTTAAAACAAAGAGAGAACAATACAGATAATATGGATGGTGGGCTACCAGATTAGTGCAAGTGTCTGTTTATAATCAGCCATGATGTTGGGCTGTGGCATTGACATTGGCCTTAGTTTACAGTGGAGCAAACAAATCGGTCGGTATGTTGACTAATCCAGTGCAGGCAGATACATGCTGACCATGATTAGAGGGCTAAATCAATGCACTGATGTTTACAGTGGCCTAACAATGTTTACTAAGACATATTTAAACACACACCCCCTGCACTAATCTGTCAGGGTATGACCAGAATTGTGAAACAGACATTTACTGTACAGTTATTATGGTGCTGCCTCAAAAATACTGTGCTCCTGCTAGTGAAGTACTACAACTAATTCTCGCTCCTACTTGCACAGTAGGGCTTAAAGCGATGAACCAGCAACGCCAAAGCAGTGTGTGCCTGTTGGGATAAAAGCATTAAACAGGCTGTGAGTATAAAGATCAGTAAAGGTTATTCTTACTCCTGCAGACTATTAGCAAGAAATGTAAAATTCTGGAATTTCACGGCGCTGATTTTCCCCCATATTGTAAAGCAACGACTAAAACAAAATGAGGAAAAAAATGAAATTTCTCATTTTCCCACAAGTTAACGATCATAACAAAATCCTACAAATCAGACAGTGAAGCAGTAAAGGTGGTACAAACCTATATATAGCCTCAGAAGCAATAGTATTCCTTATGCATAGCAGGTTTTTATGGTTCATAAAGGTATTTAATAGTAGCATGTAATGACAATGTGAACAATTTTATCTGAAAAATTCACTGTGCTCAGCAAAGATAGTGAATTCCACTTGAAAAACAATATTCTGAAAAAGTTCCCATTAAACCACCTCTTGGACAACAGTCATCATCTTTTTAAGAATTCAAGGCCAAATTTGTTTGTGCTGATGCTGCAAAACTCCAAAAGAATAACACTTCTTCTACAACAGGCACACATTTGGGGTGATTCGTTTTCAATTCCAGCCTTCTTCCTTCCTTTTTAAATCACGTCCTTCACACTTGTGGTCAATGTGTAACGCACCATGAAATACGGAGCCATGATCTATAGCGACTCTTTCACGCATCTTGACCCCCATCATTTTTACCCTCTTTATGTTGAAATATAGCAGAATAGGGTGGGGTGGGTGCCATGGAGACCACAGGGCATCCTGGGATCCAGCATGCCGTTTGCCATCAGGTCCTCTTCACTCTAGGGGCCTGTCAGTCAAAGCAGAGAACTTGCCTTTGAAGATCTGCAGACTCTCTGGAGCGTCTCTGTACCCCCAAACTCAAGCCCCCTCCAACTAGTCTCAACCCTTTAGGAGCTCAACACCTCCATTCTTCTTATCCTTCCATGTGCTGGCTGTCCTCTCTTTCTGTTCCCCCTTTACTCTAGTGACTTGTCTCTTCAAACCCAGTGTCCACTGTCCCTAAAAGTTATTCCCATATCCCCTCCTTATCTCTGCCTCAAGCTATGCATGCCGAAATTTGAACTTGGAAAAAGGAGAGCCACAGAAAGAGCTTAGTTTCACTTTTGCAAACCAAATAAGGTTTAAAATGGTAAGGCGTCATGAGAGCAACTCTTAAGCCTTAGCACAGACATGCTGAGTGAATCCCTTCAGTTGGCACTGTTCAACATGAGTGACAGTGGAGACTTCGTTTCCCCACCCTGTTCCAGAAAATATAAGGAAGTCAAGTAAAACAATATTCATCCCCAAATTTGGCACATGTGGCCTCTGAAACCATGACAACCGCGAGTGTTATTAATTAGGGCTTCTTTGGATCTCTACATCTGAACCGTAAAATGATAATTCATACTTATCTCTCACTGCTTACTGTAGACATGGAGGTGTGGACACAATGTGCTAAGTGCTGATGTTTAAAAACACGCTCCGATGGCGCAAGTATCACAGAGTGGTGCTCTCCCCAACAGAGCATTAAAGTTGCTGAAGACTTGTTTAAGAGGTGATAAAATGTGTATTACAGTTTTTGTGACTCAGATGTGTTCACACATCACGTTGGTGTTGCCAGCAGATTTCAGATGAGTGCTCATTGACTTCCCATTAACCGTGCTAACCACCTAAATGTGCGCGTGCGGGCATGCACAGACATTTTTCCTTTGAGTGTAAACACTCATATTTATGTTTCCTAATCTGCACAGGTTGGTTCTGGATCAAAATGTGGGAAAAAAACACCACACCTCTCACAGAAAAAGTTGAAAAAACGAGGAGGCAGATAGCTCGAGCCAGCAGCTGCTGAATACGGAGTCTGCGGCTTAAAGAAAGGTCAGTAGGGACAAAGATAAAGGCCAAAGTCTCTGTAGTTTTCTTTTTTGGGAGGACATGCCCACTTTTCTGAGAGAGAGCACAATCTATCATGCTTAAAGAAGCAGACCAACAAAGTAATCAAATAATTGATGACCAATTACATTTTGACATGTTAAAACATGCCTGCTAAAAACTAGCATTACCCACAATTATTTATAAAGATAAAGCCAGGCTTTCTTTGTGACATCCACAGTTATACATGATACAGTGTGAAGTGATGTGTTTTTTTTCTTTTTCTTTGAACCAATAGCAACTAAAAACAAGCATCCACACAACACAGCAAATAAGGTGGAAAACACTCAAAATAAATCATATTTTACATGGGGTTGTTTAAGGTCGTCCTCGCCTTTAACGTGTGAAGTTTGATGTAGATGTCCTGCAGGTAGTGGTATGTGGTACTGATGGTCCTCTCTGCTTAGCACACCACCCTTTTTGGTGCACTTATCCCATCCAAGCGGTGATTCTCTGGCACAAAATGCTCATGACAGTGCAGGTGAAAGGTTTCTGAGCACCTTGAGTGAGAGCTTAAAGTCTCTGAGGTGCCTGGGGAGGTAGAGATGCTGCCTGGTCTTCTTCACCACTATGTTAATGTGAAGAGAACAGGACAGGTCCCGTGATATGGTCACTACCAAGTATTTGAAGGTGTCCACTCTTTCTACTTCAGCGCCCCTGTTAACAAGGGGATCATAGTTCCTCTGCTGAAGTGTACGATCTGTTCCTTTGTTTTGCTGACGTGCAGCAGGAGGTGGTTCTACCGGCACCAGTCCTCCAGGTGGTAGTCTTCCATCCTGTAGTCAGTCTCATCATTGTGGAAGATTAGTCCCACAACAGCGATGTCATCAGTGAACTTAATGATGGCATTGGTCTTAGTGTAGAATGCACAACAGAGGGCTGAGCGCAACTATAGTCTATAAACTATCATGTCCACCCACAACTAGGCCAAATATGCACTAGTTAGCAACATTTCCCCTTCTCCTTATTTATTCAAGTCAAAGTAATAGTTGTAGCAGCTGCAGTAGCCATCGTAGTAGTAGCAAATGTACTAATCAGTAATGGTGTACTTCAGGGCTCAGTGATTGGATGGACACCAAAAGCATTATGTAAGAGATAAATGATCACATTAAAGCATGCACTTCATAAGACAATGATCATTTAACCCAGGAGTCCATTCGACACTCTCTCTTCCTGTCTCTGTCTCTCTCTGAGTGTTGCCCTCCCACTGGTGACACGAGGCTGGTGGGCCAGCTCATGGACACACAGTCTGGTCATTTGAATAACCATCAGGTTAACACCTAATCATCTTCAGCATGAAGAAGATTCACTTTGACCTTGTCACCTTTCTCTCCCCATTCTCAGGCCCTGTGAGAGATATAGAGAGACTCAGACAAAGCGAAAGACAAAGAGGGTGGGAATAAAAGAAAATTACAGGGTGAACCCAGAGGCCATAAAGAAACAGAGGTAGTGATTGAGGGTAAGGATAGTTAGCTCTCGCCTTTGATGCTTAACTCTTGTCGACAGTGCAAAGACTGAAAATCACAGAGCTGTGCAGTGAAAACCTCTCTGTGGGTTGCAGTGCTACAACCCTAAGGCTGCAAAATCCTTCTCACATGTTAATGGGCTGCCATTTGGCTCTTAAATCAACTGAGGCCAGGAGACTGAAGTGAACAATATATACTTCATTATAGAAAGTCAGATGAAATAAGAGACGTAAAAACAACCAAAAATGCCCCATTTTTGTATTAGTATTTCAAGAGACAGCATGATGCATGAATGCATCCAGCTCCATAACGCACATTAAAAAATAGGTGTCCCTGTGTAATGGGTTACACAGTAGGAAGCTCCATTGCAACTAATAAAGAAAATTCTTCTCATGTACTCCGTCCCAGTTTTGGACTTTAGATTAACACTTTCTCACCCACTCTATCATCCTCTCTCTTTCTCTCTCACTCTCTCTCTCTGGTCCACTAACCCAGTTTAAACGCAGCCAGACGCCTCCAACTGCAGTTTGTCTGGAACAGTAGACAGACCAGTATCAGGCTTATGACTACATTTTCAAGGTTCCTCTCCTACTTTGACACTTGTGCCTATGAAAGTCTTCACAAAGATAGAAGTACAAAGATGTTTGCGTGTGTGTAAGTGAGTATCTGAGAGTGTGTATGTGTGTGTGAGAGTGTGTGCGTGCGTGCACCAGTGTACGTCTTTTAAAACTCTATAGTGCATCACACATTCATTTACACACTTTTCTGTGAACTGAGCTGCATCTAGACTGCACAATAATCAATTCACATTAATCTAATATGATCAGCGTTTTGCCGTGATCATGGGTCAATTTCTGCTGACACAACCTACATGTCAATTAGAAATGCATCTGACGCCGCCAGTCCTGATTCAAAACTATCGAAACTATAAATTATGGATATGAACTTTAACATATGAGAATGGGAGGGGTAAAACAAGACAAAAAGACTGCAGTTGGAGTTGCAAACAGTGAAGGCTCCATCACTGAATAATCTAAGTCAGCTTTTACTGAAGATTAGTGGAGGTGACGTTTCACAAAATACACAACATAATAAAGTTAGTCACTGATTAGAGAGCTAAACCAAACTACCAATGGGGAGCAATGTGCTACCAAACTATCAGTAATTTGTCCACAACAATGATCAACACTGCAATACTAATTTAATAATTGGGCTGATATTGGAACCACATTTGAGTTGACTAGAATTCTTTAAATTAATATTACTAAGTGTGTCCAGGTAGACACATATGGTGTAATTGATATTAAAAACTTGCTTAATGAGAGTGATATAAAGGAGCTTGTGATAAGATTATCTTTGTGTGTATTTTCATCCTTCGCATTAGCCAATAAAACAACTTTCAAATCGCAACTCTTTAAATTCTCTCTCTGTTTTTTTTTTGCAAAGTTTAATCAAATTCATTTAAAAACAATTACAATAATAGAAAAATTAGTTGTAAATACAGTCTACCAAAGCCAATTTTAAATTCAAATTATCACTGTTTCACTGAATTATCACTAATTTACTAACACTCCTCACTAACACAATTGCTGGAATGACCAAATATTGGAAATCATTAGGATTCTCCTGGTTAGATGAGTCTTCAACTTCTACTGAGTACTCAGTGGTTCACTCATGAATATACACTTAGGATTGCTTAGGATTCACGACTTGACTTGGCATTTTATGTTTTAATTGTCTGCAGGGAGGTCAATTAACCCAAAACATCACTGACCATTTTGGGTAGACTCTACTCAAATACTTCATACCAGCACAGGCAAAATACTGTATAAAGACAATAGTAAGCCAACCACACACCAACTGGATAACCATTGATCAGAAAGACATTTTGAGATAATTAATTTCATTCCTTTTACAGTTTTCCATAGCTTTATCCACCTCTCTCTCTCTCTCTGCCTCTGTCTTCATCAACAGTCTGTCAATATGCCAGATAGCTGCGCTCAATCACTTATCGCCTAAGAAATGCCTCAATCAAACCCCAATCAGTTACTCATAGAGCCCTATCAGCATCCAGCTCTATACATGTTCTGTACACGTAACTGACAGAGCTGATAAATGACAAATGTAAATGCGGCACTTGTACACATCTTTCTTACTGCTGAAATCTGTCTTGGTAACCAATAGATGGCATGATCATATGTCTAATTACAGTAAAACTCCAATTATTTATTAGCTACCTATTTTGACTATGTTGCACAGTGGCTTACGTGCATGACTATTTCCACTGTAAAAGAAAGCACAAGATTAATTTAAGATACAATGTATAATTTGGTATTGATATATGTAGTGCTGTATTGAAATTATGTGATCAACGTCTGATGATGAGCCAAAATGGCTGCACAGTTTGTACCATGGTGCCTTCAAACACTGTTTCTATCAAGCAATGTGGTGTCTGTCATCTTCATACCAATATCCTTTGGGTGCTTTGGTTCCCTTCCACAATGGTATACAGGTTAATCTGTTAATCTCAAGCGGCTAATATAGTTAAGGTGTCTTTTGTTTATGTAGTTTTAAATAAATCCAAATATACTGGACTAAGCGTTTTACATTCTTTGATGGGTGGCACACTGTGACAGCTCTGTACTAAGACCTTGACCAGTGCAGTCTACAGTTCAGAACACTTACGACAGTTAGAAAGCACCTGTTGGGTCAACCTTGTGTCATTTTTCTCTGATGTGTGGACTGGCACGGAGCTTGTGCTGTGGATGTGCACTTGTTCTTAATGTAAGATCACACTTTGCAACTGGCAGTTGCATGCTATTTAAATGCACACCCATAAATTGATTGAGGAAGCTGCATCGGAATCACCATGGGCGGAGCTGAACGGGGCAAGCCTGCTGATGCCAGTAAAGGTTGATTTAGACACTCCTTGAATTTGAAATGCTCCACAGATTAGTGTAAGATAGGAGCCCTTTGTGATCTCTCCAGTATGCAGCCCCACCCATGTCCAGCTCTCTTTCCAAGCCAGCACCCAGCAGCCCCGTTTTGTCATCACTAAACCTCCCCCATGTTTCTTACTCATATGTCACCCTCATGGGGTTGCCGCCGCCAGCAGAGCAGGGGTTAACTCTATTTTGCCCCTTGTGTAGGTAAGAGTACTAGTGCATATGCGTTCATGTGAGTGTACCCATCCACTTTGTGCATGTGTCCATGTCTCTCTGTCCACGCTGGCCTGTTTGTTCTTTTGTTTGTGTATGTCCATGCGGGACTGTGGTCTTCTTTTTATGTGTGTCTGTGTGTGTGTATGTAAAGGAGAAATTTGCCTGTCCTTGCCTAAGTGAATGGCTAGGATTAAGCTGACAGCCCACCTTAGTGATGGCGAAATAATTGGTTGTTCAGCTCTGTCCTTGTCAGAGCGCTGACAGTTCTGCAGATGTCCTGTGCGGTTCTCCAAAGGTTAGGCTCAGCTGGGGCCGCCATTCATTAATCATTCCGCTCTGACAGTGCACCGAGCAGCCTGCAGCTGCCACCCCGTCCCCCTCAATTTCTGTCACCGCCTTGCACCACCACCACCAATACAACCCCCCCACCCCCACCCCCCTCCCAAGTCTCCCTTCACCCCCGTGTGTGTATGTGTTTGTGTTTCCCATCTTACACACAAACAAGTATGCTTAAACATAAATTTGCATGAAAAGTCAAGGGATGTATACAAGCCACAGCACGCCCTGTACATGATAAGCGTGAACTGGACAAGCGGTATGGTTGGGATGTAAACAAAACACACCACCTTAGAAGTATTCTCTACTAATGGTCTCACTTCTTACATTTGCTCAGCCCTGCAGACTTCCCTGTGTCCATGTAGGTATGGATGTAAATCCTCCTACACTTTTCACGGTGTGTTCCACCAACCAGCATTACCCATTCCATATGAAAGATCTCCTAATTTATCAAGGAAAACTGCTTTAGAATCAGCAGTACCATTGCATTGTACTGTAGCAAGTAAACACATCATTATTAATTGGGCATGCTTATTTCATTTTGCCACTAAGAAATTGAGAATTATGAATATACGTGAGCACAGATATGTATTAAGCTTACCTTTTCTGTTCATGTCAGCAACATTGTTCTGACCCCTCTCCCTCGTTCACTAACTAACGACCCTGTGAACCTATTTTGTTCCTCATTCCAACCCATTCTCCTCCGCCTCCACAACTCTCTCAGGAGTGGGGTTTTCATTGCGGCCTCCGGTAGGAAGAACTGTGTGAAAACGGGGAGGGGAGAAAATAAGGAAAGCAAAAATAGAGGAAAAAAAAGCAAAATGGAAGTGTCCATTGGGTACTAAGTGGTGTGAAGAACTGAGATAAATTCTCCGTTATGGTCTACCAGTTCCTCACCATTGATTAACAGCTATAGATGCTAACAAACTTGAGAGGAAAACGCTTGTAACAGCTCTTGTCATCTATGGAAACATTTGCTGACAGTTGGACGCTACAAAAAGTGAGGAACATTACAAAAGATGTTCAAAAATCATGATGTACAGTTACCCTGAAAAAGGATAGAGGATTGTTTTATACACATATAAATATAGGCACGTGCTTTAGCTTTAAGATAAATAGGCCCCTAAACTTAGATATGGCTTAGAGAGACAGATAAATCTTAGTTTGCTTTTATTTACCCTCTTATTTATGGCTTGGATAGCCGTCAATTGCCTTGCAAACAATTGCTCGTTTTGTGCAAGAAAGTATTTGAGCCAAAGTAAATGATCACAAATGAAATCCTCACCTATGAAGCACATACAGGTTGCCTCGGTGTGAGTATGCGTGCAATATTGTGGCATCAGAAACTGCCCGTGAGTTCTGTGTATTCCTGAATGTGACAGGAGGCCACTACAAATCCCAACACAAACATTATCCGTGGCACAGCATTCTATTGTGGGACTATTTCAAAGTGCCATGGTTTGAAAAGCTGCAATTGATATTTCACCTACACATCTAGTTACTCTTTTAATAACAATTGTGGGCCAAGCAACATGGGGAGCAATGTGCTGATATCAGCAGACAGAAGCACGGGAAGGCTGGGGTGTTTAAAAGAGAAGGTGAGTGGGGTGCCCTGTTGTGTAACTCTGAGGAAATTCCCCTCATAATCTGTCAAAACTGCAGTTGTCCCACAGCCACAAACACACAACAAAACCCATGTAGATGCAGTAATAGTGAATTAAATTCCACTAGTAATAGGACAAGTATTATTTTATTACCACTCCATGTGATGATGATGATGTCAATATTTTATTTTATCAATATCACCTGTCATGCCCAGTGAAAGCAAGGGGATTGGAGATTTACAGTATTAATATTCCATACATAATGAGCACGCCAATGGGTAGTATTCTGGCGATCACCCTAATGAATTCTCAGTAGACAGTGCCCTGTGTTAACATTACTGCAACAGCTTGAGGGTGAACATTCTTAGCCACTAAGCTCTCTATCCCAGTCTTCAAACCTGTTTCTATCCATGTCAATCAGTGGTTAGCACAATAATGTCTAAAACTGGAAGATGTATCACCTCTACAGATAATGGCCATGCAAAAGAGGGCAATTTTCTGGGATTCAAAGGGAAACATACTGAGGAGTATCATTGATTTGCCCCTCAGAGATTACCTATGTATCATAAGTGTATGTAGATCATCTCTACCAGTATCCCCTTCTCCCTCCAGTGACTATAGTATTGGAATAGTAATGCAAAGGGGAGGCACATACAGTAGTTGACGAGCTGCAGTCACATGGTAAAGCCCACGGAGGATCTCATCAGCCTCTATGTAGATGTGTATGCTGAGTGAGTGATTGCCCATGGCTGGAAATTGGTGTAGAGGGCTTCACAGGGGAATTGGAGGGACTCTCTCTCTCTCTCTCTCTTTTTTCTTCTGCCATGCACACTTAGCCACACAGTTTCACAACACACACACATGTACACTCACTGCAAGGCCTGCTCACACTAAAATCTCCCTATATGCACATGCACGCCCAGCTGGTATGATTAAGGTCCTATGCAGACGAGATCCTAAGCGGCACTGTGCTGCGGCTGCCTGTTTTCCCAGCTGAATATGAGCCAATAGCGCAGTATTCTCCAGTGGCGTGGAAACCCGTCATCACAAACGCAAGATCAGGGGTAATTACGTTGTAATATGCCAGATGAAATATTTCTGTAACAGGAATGGGATTCCCTTTGCTTCAAATTTAGAACAAATATATTCTACTCGGCAGCGAGTTATTATTTATACATTACAGGCAATTCACCGATCAATTCACAGATGTTTACGCTGCCTTCATTGTTAGCCTGTCACCGTCTTCAGGTCCATCTGGTATTGGAGATCAATCCCGCTATAGTGTTGATCAATCCTTCTGATCAGGTCAGATTATAGGTATCGCAGAGATATCAATGTGTTGATGGATGATTGATAATATAACCGCAGTAATCGATCAGTGGGACATTGCTGATAAGACTCTTGAAGCAGCCTCGGTCGCACTGGCCCACCTAATATTTATGCACAAGATGGGCAAAATTAATACTGCAGAACAATCATCATTATTTCACTGTATTGATTTGTAAGTCAGCGTAATACAACAGTCCTGGAAAGGGTACATTTTTTAAATGAATAATTCCTAGATGAGCACAAATATTTGATCTGTCAAATATCTACAGCAGCATACTGTGACCACTGGTCCATCAACTACCCCCATGGTGGATTAGGGCAAGAAGGGTGATTTGTTACTCTTTTGGGACACTGTCTTTGATGCTCATTTCCCCCTGCTGCATATTCTGCCCCTATGCTGCCATTCCTCACACCACCAGCCCCCACCTCTCCGTTTTGATAAATAGCCGGCTGCATGAAGGCGAGCAGCTGATCTCACCACCAAGGTTACGGTAACCTGGGGCCCGCATCTGGGGGCTACCTGCCTCCAATGAGCAATGCTGAGAGTGGGAGTGTGGATGGTAGGAGGGGGAGTGGAGGTCTGTGCTGCGTTAGCGTGGCAGTGGGGATAAGGAGCAGTCCAAGGATCCTCCTTTATAGGCTTTAAATCTGCATGGCAATTTCTGGATGGGTTTCTGATTACTCCTCCTCTAACACCAGCATGCTCTTCGTGCTACCCACCCCCACACCCCCAACACTCCCCTAAGCAGGTTGATGTCTCCCTGCTTTGCTTTTGTCACTGATCACCAAGCCCGTATACGTCCTGATTACTGTATGAGCAGCGTTATGGATAGCTCTGAAGGACAAGAGGGACTTATCCAAATGAATTGTTCTCTGCGCTCAGTGTGCAGAAGCTGGATTTCACAAATCAGAATATGGATTTTGGTTTTCTTATTGTGTGTTTATTCATCAGATGGATTAGAGATTGCTTTATGTGCAATCAAGTGCTGTCAGATGGAAATGTATTATAGTAGTTTAAGCAAGGTGTGTAAAGGGAGCTATTTATAATATGTCTATTATAAATTCATAACAAATGTCATTTTCTAAATATATATGGATTTGAGACCGATTTAATACTGCAACTTTTTTTTCTTTAGTTCATTAAAAATCCAGAATAACTTTACTATTAAGGGCTGCTTTTCCTTGCATGGGAAAATCCCTATTTGAACCAAAGTCCTATTCATATCAGAAATCTAATAGAAATAGTCAAATAAATAAATAGATACCAATATATTATCTCAATTCTTCTTTCAGTTGAAAAAATAGGCAACTATGTTCTCTTATAGTGTAGCTGTTACAACTGCTGCTTAACATATAGGGATGTACGTTGAGGTAGAAACATGGTCACATATTATTTGATATACCCCATAATGAACTGGAACAGTGGCTGAAACCCGTGTTGATCTAGTGCATTTGTGGCAACTTGGAGGAAATGGGGAACTTTGCGAGGTCATTATGAATTCAGCCTGGTTGAATGTGTTTTAGGTGCAAAAATTGTGACCCTGTGAATCAATTTAGTAAAAAATATAGACGGATAAAAGCCCAAAGAACAAGGTGGGATTTGTCCTTTCTAATTACAGTGCTGAACTTTTCTCATGCCCTGCTGTGACCATCTTCTTGAACTGCAGTTAGACCCTCGGCCAACTCAAGACACCCAAATCTACTTTTATAACAGCCACCACTGAGTGGCTCCACTTTTTCACTGCTGTCCAGTCCTTATATATATATATACTGTATATGTGTGTGTGTGTGTGTTTGTATATATTCACACACACACACACACATACATACATACATATGTATATACACACACACATATACTCATAACCATATCTGGTAAATATCAAGTGAAAAAAACACTTTTACACTATCTCAGGCTCCCACTTTTGTATTTGCACACAAAGCCTGAATGCAGCACTTATTTTCTTTCTTTTTGTGACAATGTCAGGTTTTCATCACATTCTAGCACCACTAGAGAACACTGTCTCTGCCAGCGATTAGAGCCTGAGGTACAAGAGGGCCACTTCACCTCCAAGATTAAAATGAAACAAAAGACATGGGTCTTCACATTGTGCCAAGAATTGTACCAGACAGGAGCCAAAACCAGATCTGCTGAGCAGCTAAATGCACTGACCTGTCCAAAACAATAATAAAGAAATGTCAACAGTGTTTAATGAGACAACTACTCAAAAGGACAATTTAAACATGTACAGTTAAGGATATCATTGGAAATTTAAATTGTGCCTCTCGGGGCTTGAATCCATTGTGTCAATCAAATTGAGCATCCAGATCACACCTGGCTGTTACCTTCAACCAGGATTGCACGTTCAAAACCCTCTGCTAGCAGGGTTCAGGCCTCACTGTGTGGCGAGGTGAAGGCTACGTGACCTGCCTCTGCCTCCACTATTACTGTCCACTGCCGCCTCCCCTCCCGTTTCTCGGTTCCATCCTATTTATTTCTAGATGCGTGTAACTGTATAAGTGTCTGAATGTCCATGTTCCCCTTTTTATTCTCTCACTTCATTTGCTTGCACAGTTAACAGGCCCTTGGCTGCCCACCACTGGTTGCTAATTGCTGCTGACATTGTTTGGCCTCTTGCTGCTTAGTTAGGACAAACCCCTCATTCATCTACTGCAGACTGCTCGTTAGGGCTAACCCCCACCTTCCATATTCCTCTCTCTCTCTCTATCTTTCTCTCTCTCACTCTCCCCTCCTTTCACTGACCTTCTTAATTAACTGGTAAGGCACTGCTGGGAAATTTGCACACAAAGGCCCGATGTCTAGCCTGTTAGCCTCCCACTGTCCAAACACCCCCTTCCGCCTCTTCTTCCCCATCCTCAGCCGTGACTGGCTTCATCCCAGACCCAAACAGAGGTCATGGTACAGTTTTAGAAAAACAAAGATAAAGTGATTCAGTACACACACAGCATTCATGCACATTCAGCCGTTTGTTCATTCTTTTCCTTGCCTGTCACCAGCCCCTCCTTCTTGCTTCCCCTCTTTTGCTTTTTTTTCTGTATTAATGGAAGACCTCATTAAAATAAAGCTTGTTGAGAAGAGGTTCACTAGTGATACTCTCTGCTCTCATCTGGCTTGATTTGTAGTATTACTATTATTTCTTTTTCCTTTTACCTATTTGTCATGCCATTTCTTAGAGCCCACTCTTCCTTTCAGAAAAGCTTTTGAGGCATATGTAATTTTACATATACATTTTTTAAAAGTCCTTATTTTAGGTCTTCGCAGAGCAAGACCAGTGAGGTGGCTGCTGGGAAAGCAGGGTCCTTCAAAGGGCCATGCTCAAGAACGCTTGTGGCAAAAAAGTGTAAACAGGTGGAGCCTCTACACTCCCATAGGCCACCTTCAACTGACTCTTTCTATGTTCTCGCTTCTCTCCCTCATGCACACACTTGCTTGTTCACACTTACATACAATTCTAGGATGTGGTTTTCAGAACTGCATCTCTGATGTTCTTGCTGCTGGACAAGAAGAACACCAACCTAGGTTGTCAATTTTCAATAACATATTAAATTATCTGTTGTGTCTGAACCTGTGTGAATAACTGGCATCATGTTGGTCTGTGGGTCTGCTCATATTCAGATAGAGGTGTTTATATTTTTGTATTTGCATCATATGCCAAAATTCCGGTGGTAATAGGCCACAATTCAAAATATGTATTCATTAACATCTGATAGACATATTTTGCTTCTGTGTACTGTAATGCTGAATGTGTAAAAGGCCTTTTCTCATACAAAGTTAAAATAATGAGGTAATACAGCTTGGTGAAACTCCATTGTAAATTACAAAGCCAACCTATAATTTTAAGTAATACAATTTTGGTGCCTGACGACCCTTGACACCACCCCCGTCACTTTGGTATCACAAAGCTTAGCCCCTCATTGGCTTAATCCACCCAGCATGTGTACTTCCTTAACCTGCTCACAAGATTCATTACTTGAAATTAAAGAGAGCCAGGAAGGTCAAGTCAATAAGAAATACCCAGAAATGGTTTATGACCACCCACCCTATTTAGATGAGCATTAAATTCACTTTTATTTATATATCTGTGTCATTCATGCATGTACCATTGTGTGTATATATATGAATTTGAATTAGAGATCACAGTAAAGTACAAATGAAATAATTCTTGGAGGCAGGTTGCGGCAAGACGAAGAGAAAGAAAGAGAGAAACCCAACTTCTGTTTGCCTGGGGATTACTATGCAGCCCATCTGTTGAAATTGTTACACATATTGTGACCTAGATAAAGTTAAAAAAAACAAAAACTTCAGTCTTATAGGTAGCTCAGCCGTTGTGTTTGACACTTGTCTATTCATATTATTGGTCTTGTTACCTCCAAATAGATGAGCTTTCCATCATATTTTATTAGTCCCTTCTCAGATGAATAATCTGAAACAAGGACTGTTTGAGGATAAAGACTTGGTGTTGAGGTTGAGGTTGTAATTGGGTTTAGATTAGGGGGTTAGTTGGAATGGTTATGGTTACGGGAGGGAGCTAGGTAATATTCAGTATTATGTCTAAGTAGGTCCTTACAAAGATAGAAATGCAAGGATGTGTGTGTGTGTGTGTGTGTGTGTGTTTTATCTCCCTTTTGATTATATGATTTTAGCAGCATGGGGCAGCAGTATTTCAGTCTGCAGTAGACTTGAGAAACACTGATAAAGGTTCAAGCTCTGTTACACTGTTACATACAAAGGTGTCCAGGCAGCAGGAGAGGTTCTACAATGCCTTGGGAGCACTGCCAAGGTACTTGAGCAAGGTACTATAGACCCAAATGCTGAGATATGGCTCTGTGATGACCTGGTGACTCATGGTGTACCCCTGCAGCTGGGACAGCACCCACCCACCCACACACACACACACACACCCACCCACCCACCCACACACACACACCGGCAAACTCTGCAAGGCAAACAGTGGTGAAGAGAATTGAGCAACATGTTAGCTTCTGGTAAAAAATAAAAACAAAAAACCCTGCAATGTTCACTTGTCATTCACCCTAGCATGTGTTCTCTTCTCTGTTTTTAACCTTGACACCTTTGTCATTCTGAAAAGAAGCTGCTTGGGGGGTTGTAAATGACGGGGGATGGAGAAGCTGGGCAAAAGGTTAAAACTGATATCCTTAACATGAATAAGGAGACAAAATTGACTGAGAGAGGGTCTTTCAGAAACCCCAACCTAACCTTGAAGGAAGACCAGGAGGGATTTTCTTCTCTCTTATGGACCATAGAAAGCTAAGTGGGCCATCATGGCCACACATTCACAAACACCAGACAGACAGACAGACAGACAGACAGACAGACAGACAGACAGACAGATGACTTCCCTCTGGGGGGGCACAGATGAATATGCAGTATACTGTATTTGCTCAATCACAATAAATAAACAGTAAATCTGACCCTGCCTTCACCCATTGTGTGCCGTCCTGGGACCCCAAAAGGGATAAAGCAGTTAAGAAGATGAGACAAGATGTGATTATTAAAATCTCATCAATGGATCAGAAATGGTAGGTGCACAAACTGGAGATTTCATGCAATTACTCAAATCAAAATCAAATCAAATCAATCTTTATTGATATAGCGTCTTTTACAATCAAAATTGTTTCAAGGCGCTTTCCAGAATCCCAGGGCCTAACCCCAGACAAGCAACAGTGGCAAGGAAAAAAACCCCTTTAACAGGAAGAAACTTTGAGCAGGAGAGGAGAGGAGAGGAGAGGAGAGGAGAGAGAGGAGAGGAGAGAGAGGAGAGGAGAGAGAGGAGAGGAGAGGAAACCATGACCCAGTGGGGTGACAGAGGCCTGTCAGGTGATCATGTTTCCGGACCCCGGCAGCCTTGGCCTATAACAGCATAACTAAGATGTTAACCTAATGATTAGACGACCCCCTAAGTATGATAATTTGTCTGTCTATGAGAATAACTGGAACTACAGAATTAGTAACAATAAGCTTTTTCAAAGAGGAAGGTTTTAAGTTTGATCTTAAAAGTAGAGATGGAGTCAGCCTCCCGTACCTGGACAGGGAGCTGGTTCCATAGCAGGGGGGCCTGATAGCTAAATGTTCGGCCCCCCATTCTACTCCTAGAGACTCTGGGAACCACAAGTAGACCAGCATTCTGAGAGCGGAGCGGTCTATTGGGCTGGTAAGGTGTCACTAGCTCCTCCAGGTAGGCTGGAGCTAGGCCTCTGAGGACCTTGTAGGTCAAAAGAAGGTTTTTTGCAGCATTTTGGATCAGCTGGAGGCTTCTTAAAGAGTTGTTTGGACACCCTGATAATAAAGGATTACAATAGTCCAGCCTGGAAGTAACAAATGCATGGACTAACTTTTCAGCATCATGCCGTGTCAGTAGCTTCCTGATCTTTGTGATGTTCCTCAGGTGAAAAAAGGCACTTCTAGAGACTAATTTAATGTGTGAGTTGAAGGAGAGATTTTGGTCAAAAGTTACTCCTAGATTCCTCACAGAGAGACTAAATGTTAATGAGATACCATCTAGAGTGATCATGTGATCTAATCTATCCCTGAGAGGTTCAGGACCGAACACCATGACCTCAGTTTTTCCTGAGTTAAGGAGGAGGAAATCTGAAGACATCCAGGACTTTAGGTCTTTAAGACAGGCCTGAAGCTTCACTAACTTCTGTCTCCTCTGCTTTCATGGATAAATAGAGCTGAGTGTCATCAGCATAACAATGAAAATGTATCCCATGCTGCCGAATAATGTTCCCTAAGGGAAGCATGTACAAGGTGAAGAGGATTGGTCCAAGTACAGAACCTTGAGGAACTCCATGGCTAACCCTACTGTATGAGGAGGGAACAACATGGACATGAGCAAACTGGTATCTATCAGATAAATATATAGGGCTGAAGGAGCTTAAGGGCTCGTTGGAGAACCTGTATGTTCCCACAGTCAGCACGTCTGGTGATGGTCCAGTTGTTGGGATGGCCTGGTTAGCTTTTTCTCTGATAGCTAGAACTTTATCAGTGAAGAAGCTCATGAAGTCTTCACCACTAAGGGAAGAGGGGATACGCGGATCTAAAACACTGTGACTCTTAGTTAATTTGGCCACAGTGCTGAAAAGAAACCTGGGGTTGCTCTTATTTTCCTCAATTAAAGAAGAAAAATAAGCTGTTCTAGCCTTGCGGAGGGCCTTTTTGTAAACTAATAGACCGTCTTTCCAGGCTACATGATAGCTGTCTATTTTACAAGAATGCCACTTCCTTTCCTTTCTGCCACTTACTGTGCATAATTGTTTGTATAAATGACTAATTCAGTCCAGTCCAAAAAGTCAAGTTGAGGCAGTTATAGGTATTTGTCACTGGGGAGGATTGATCTCCTATAACGCTCTTCGGAGCAGTGCAGTTGGATCAGTCTGTTGCTGAAGCTGCTCTGTAGATAGTCCACAGTTTTATGGAGGGAATGGGAAGTGTTGTCCATGATGGCCCATAGTTTGGTCAGCTTCCTCTGCTCCACCATCTCTTCCAGGGAGACCAATTGGGAGCCAACCACAGGCCCAGTTTTCCTGATTTATACAGCCTGTTGGGGCGCTACGCTTTGATGGCTGAGCCCAGCACGCCAGAGCAGACTGATAGCATCTGGCTGAATACATTGAAGAACCTGAGCCTCATGTGGAAGTAGAGCCAGTTCAGGCCTTTCTTGTTTACAACCTCAGTGTTGGTTCGCTCACTCTTGTTGTCCAGACTTACACCCAGGCACCTGTAGTTCTTTTCCACACCACTCCCATGGATAGTGACAGGAGAGGGAGCAGTCTTGCTCCTCTGAAAGTCCACCACCATCTCCTTTGTCTTCATCACATTCAACAACAAGCAGTTCTTAGTAGCCTTGTACAGATCTATCTATGAATCAGTCTGCCTGTAATGGAAGTCAGATGTGGTGAAAAAGGAAGGGGAAAGCACCGTTCCTTGTGTTCCGATGTGTGTGACATTCAGACACACAGTCCTATATACAGTACATACAAACTGCAGTCTCTATCAGATAGTCCGTGGTCCATGCGCACCTGCATGTTCTCTAGCTTGTGGCACACACAAGGAAACACTGGTAAGAGCTTTCCATTGTGCACCTCTCTGACAATATTATGTTTGGGAAAGAAGGACATTAATTTGCCCTCTTTGAAGGAAAGAGCACTTCTCAGACATCTTCAGCCCACTTGAGCTATACAATTGGAGTGGAGTACCCCCCACCCCCCTCATTCCCTTCAGCCCTTCTTGCCACCAGCCACCCTCTGATTGTCTCTGCTGCCTCCCCAAATGAGGGACACCTCGTGCACCATATTACAGCAGGATGGTGGCAGTAAGGGGGCATGTAAGACTTGAGTTTGGGTATTAGGTGATCAGAGCTCTTGTGTTTTATTCATGAAAAGTGGAAAATTTTATAAATTACAAGTAAAATTTTCACCAATAGCAAAGAGCTAGGGAGGAGTAAAAAAATCATGTTCAGGATCCGTCTGCCACACTGAAGGGGATCCAAGATGAAGACAGACATTCCCTACTTCGAGGAGAAAAGTGGAAGATGCAGTTCTTTGAGCTAATTGCAACAATTAAACTACATGACTTGGCCCTTGTCCCCCTTGAATCTGAAAGCTCTTCTAGGGTCATGACGGAGGAGTCACCTTAAAGTGGGAAGTACAGGAGACCCAGTCATAATTACAGTGCCCTACGCTGCCTTCTCTTTGTCAGCCCCAGCATGCCAACATTAAATTTTAAGTGTGAATGTGATTATCGTGTGGCATTCATTTTTAATAGGCTTTGCCTCTATGTGTTTTAGAATGCAGCAAACCCCAGCAAACGGCTGACTCAGGACCTTTTCTGCTGATGGCACATATATTTCGCATATATACACATCCACTGCTTATTCCTCCTTCTTCCTCCTCCTCCTTCTGCTACTTTTTCACTCTCCTTCATCTCCATGCCTTTATCATTCTAGAGGGAGGAGATGGGCCAAGGAGATTGAGGGGGAGACTGTGCCCTCAGAGGTCTATTCAATACCCAAACCTTTCACTATAGCACACAAGGCAGCACATCTGCAGACTCTAAACCCACAATTAGTATGTTTCTCCTTTATGCTTTGGTTAACATCTTTACTGTATCAAGCAAAGATTAACTCTTTATATTATATGTGGATGCCATTTCTTATTTCATTCCAATCTAATTTGTTAGGACATAACCGAGCCCAGTACCTCACCCAGTCAGTCCATTATCCTGTCTGTCAAAGAAACGATGAAGGCTGACTCTGTCCTCATACGAAGTAACCAGTCAGGCTGTAGAAAAAAACAAGTTACCTATATGCCTTCACAGTCTTAATAATGCCTGTAGGGAAGAAAAGGGGGAAAAAATGAAATAAAGGAGGGATCTGGTGAATCAAAGAGAGAGAGAGAGAAAGAGAGAGCTAGCGATAAGGCACTGAAATTAAAATAGATATATAGCCAGTCCAGTATGGAAATCAATAACATATTATTAAACAGGAGACCACCCAGAGAGATAGGTGAAGCTTAAATGCATATATATTCATAATAACAATATTGAGATATATTATAAATGAAAGGGAAAAGAGAAGTAAATACCAGGCTGGCTTTTATTAGCTGCCAGTCTCCCTGCCAATATGTGCCGTGACACTGCTGTCCAAAACGGTAACTGTCCACCGCCGGATAAAATTAGAGAGACTGACAGGCAATAAGAAATTGGCAAAGTTAAACGTGATTCCCGACACTGTGCTCTCAGAGCTCTTTGAATATTAGAGGCACAGTGTCACGGGGTTGCAGGGGGAGGGGGCGCAGAGGAGGAAGGCAGAGCTCAGGTAACTCCTGATAAAGTTTTATTAAAGCCCCTTTTTTTGCCCCCATTTGGCTTCCCCTTCTCTCCCTCTGACGTGCGTTCCATGCCCCTAGATTGTGATAAGCCTTGACAATGACGCTGGCATTCCAAGGACATACAAACAGCTCCCTGTCACTCTGTTTCTGTGCCGTGTCCACAAAAAAAGGAGAGGGGTTAGAAAAAAGGGAGGAAGGAGGGTCTCCAGTATATCTTCCTATTAACATATTTGTTGGTATCTTTGCTCTAATAAATTTCACAAAAGGAAACTGAAACCATGCAACATCAGGAACTTTCACAATCATATGGTAAAGTATGAATAAGATTTTTTTTTTTTTTTAAAACATGTGTCCCCTGTTCAGTCTCTCATACAGTGTGTATATCCCTTGTTTTTCTGTATAGAAGAAAGAAGAAGTTTTTAAAAAATGTGGATAGAGGATTTTTTTCTGAATGCCTAAAAATATTATTTATTTTATGAATGTTTCCAGTTTTAACACTTATTTTGCCCAGTCTTGTACACTCGTAAATTTGTACCTTAAATTCAAAAAGGGTAAAATCTTTTCCATATAGGTCAAACTAAAGCAAACAAGACAATGAGCCAATGGTGCGCTTTCTTTCTCACAGAATCTTTTTCTTTGTCTCTACGCCTCTGTTCCTGCATCCCCTTTTACCCTGTTTACCTCCCAATCTCTTCCTACTCCACTTATTTTGCTCTGACTTTCAGCACAGGGCCACACATGGAGCACTGTTGGCCCTTTTTTTTATTAGAGGTTCAACAAAATCCACTTCAAGGCCAGTTACAGTTTGACAACGCCTGCCTGTCCCACAGTTTTTTTTTTTCAGATGAGGAGCTGAAAAAACTTGGTGGCCTTTTGCCCACCATACACACCGGTCTTTATTCTACTGTTAAAACTACTATGCATCCCAGCAGGTCCATCATTTCCATTCTGTCTTTCACTCTCTTCCCATTTCTGACTGGCCCTTTGAACCGAGCATGGGGCCCAGTGCCATTGTTAAGCCATGCCTTCTTCCTTCCCAAGTTTTGGCTGTGTTCTTCAGCCCCATTGAGGGCTCCCCAGCCCTTGTACAGCTCCTTTGTAGCCTCCAGAAAGACCTTCATCTCACACTTGTTTCTTCAAGCCCCCCCTCTCCACCACACATGCACGCACTCTCTCTCTCTCTCTCTCACACACACACACACACACAAACCTTATTTCTTCTTTCCTCTCCTTCCTTCCTTGCTTCAGAAACAAGGCAGGAAGGGAATGCAGATGTTGGACCCACCTGAGCTCATTGCTCATTCCCTCTTTCTGTTTTTGTTCTCCTGTGTGCTCTCTCTTTCTTGCTCACTCATTTTTCCCCCTCTGCAGACCCCTGTGGATGGAGCAGTTGCTACATCACAGGCTGAACACGCTGACATACTGAACCACACAGAGGAAACTGTCCATCACAATACTTGCATGCTTGTTTGTTGTCTCTCTCCCTCTTGCTCTGTCGACTTGGTGTCTAAATCTGTACTTGTCTAAAATCTTACAGGCTACACTGACAAGCTTCTCTTAGTAATAGTGAAAAACAGAAGCACTGATTTTCTTTAATTGATAAATAAAGCTTTTTTTAATTTCACAAGCTGTTGGATTTGCTCATTTTTTCTTTAATTAAAGCCGTCAAAGGTGCTTTAAATTCCAGAGATGTGAGAACAGAAACATTTATTGTGCCTTAATTTCAAATTTTGTCTACACACATTTTGTCTCAGTGTTCAAGGCTGTGCAATATATATATATATATATATATATATTGGGGTTGGATATGTCTTGTCAGTGTCTCTTGTCAGTCAATGTAAGGATGTTGCATCTACTGACAGTGTGTTTTTGGGGTGTTTGGCTGTCAGGATGGAGAAAAAAGGATGGTGATAGACAACCCTTCTTAAACTTAAAAAAAACAACCTCCAGGTCAGATCACTCTCAGCATGTTTATTCATAATTATCAAATAGAGTATGTATTTTTTTTCCATTATCATTTATGTTTTATTCCTTTTATAGTGATATTTATAATGCTTCTCAGTCTCAGCCCATACACCGTTGGTCTTTCTTAAAAATACAACAGTATTTCACGAACCAACATAGGTAAATTGATGACCATCGTATAGAAAAAAAATATTAAAACTGAACCAATCTTTGTAGTTCTCTACAGGTTCCACCTCTAACATTTGCCTTCAATACCTATCAGGAGAAAGGATGCCTAAGACAAGACAGAAACACAGCAAACACCCTTTGCCAGAATGATTCCCTGGTGACTTGATGCTGTTACACAGTAACAGAGTGAGTACTGTTGAGCAACAACCCTCCAGTTATTGGCACATTCATGCAAAAACACAGGACATGACCCACACTGCTCCAGGGATCAGGCCATGAAGACACGTGGCCTGGTACAGACACATGATGGGCATCTGGCTCCTGTCACCATACCCACAGCCTGGGTCGGCATGGGTAAAAAGGAGGGGAATGGGCTGGCACAGGGATCTGGCAACTGCTAATTTTGGCACAAGTGGCATATAGCATTCTTTCACATGCCATTGTGGCATTCAGGAGGGCAATTTTTTGGCAGGATACCTGGGTCCTGCTTCTGTTGTTGTTTCAGGCTGTCCCCGGTTCCCTGAACTGCAAATGAGCCTGGAATTGAGTAGGCTGTCTTTCAGCAATGTGTTGCCATGACTTCTAATGGAGGGCAGAAAAGAAGGGTCAACAAGACTTTTGTAGTACAGCGCTTTAATTGAAGGGCAAAATCAACAGACCTCCACTGCTAATTGCACTCACTGCTCCCCTGGCAGGAAATATGAGCCTAGTTCAGTGTGAGTGATAAAAAGGATGGTCAAGCAATCGTTCAAGCAACTGAAACATGTTAAGTTGAAATGTTGGATTCAAGGGAATTCTTCCAGAATCACATTTCTAAACTGTTTCCGTTATACAGTGATTTACTACAAGGAAAAAAATCATCAAGGACTAAAGCTAAAGCCAGACAAATGACATTATACTTTTTAACGCAGGTAAAAAAAACACTTGTTGACACCTGTTGTGCCTGTATTATGTCAGTATCTCTAGAGCTTGATAATAAAGTGGGAGACTCTGTTATAGCACAGATAAAAAATAATAGTGAATTTTTGATGCCCCTGCCGCCGACTATGATCCAAAAATGATCAGCGACCTATCCCACAAATGTGTGCACAATGGCTCTGATATTTGTTTAAAAGACCCCGTGCTTTAAAGGCACACTTGAGAAGAGCATATTGCATCAGTGGTGTGTCGATCAAGCAGCAGCTTTGTGATTCGAGCATTTTATAGTGCCGTCCGCAGACAGATTTATGAATGTCAAAATGTCAAACTTTATGTTCACCAAACATAAATAAGGGACTAGTCTTCCATATATCTTTTATATTACAGTAACACACTGTAGTAAGCTGTTTTCCACACAATGCACCTGTAAAATGTCACTGTGATTGGACAATATATAGTAAAAAGCATAGGAATTGACACTGTATTGAAAAAAAAATAGACATTATTGTGAATATTTGACCTTTTTGTATGCTTTTGTGAGTTGCTCTGTATTTTTTCTTGTAGACGCTCTGTATTATCCATGAATGTTGATAGTTGATAGTGCTGTAGAGGTACGCACCGTAATGTCTCTAGTTTAAAAGAGGAAAAGGCAGTGGAGGTGGAGGCAGAGAGAAGAACAGAGAGAAAGATTGTACACAGTGTGTGTGTGTGTGTTTCTGTGTCTAGGTGCATACAGACTCACAAGCCTGTGTGTTTGTTAGAGAGTTTAAAAAAGGATAAAAGAGGCAGTGTATACTCCTGCGTGTGTGTGCGTGTGTGTGTGTGTGTGTGTGTATTGGTGGAGAGATGGATCACCAGCACTTGTATCTTCTCCGCGGCCATGCCTAGCAGCACGTCAGCAGCAGCCTCCATTTACATTAGGGAGATTTAAGCTGTCTCGGGCAATGGTGACAAGTCAAGGTGTTTCACTTTAATTACACCGGGCAAGGTCACCCCCCCCTCCCCCCAGCTGGCTTACCCTCTCACATGAAGGAAAGGAGGACGACGAAGACGGTTTGGGTGGGGGTTCCTGGATTAGCTCACGCCTGTATTTTCCAGCCAGCTCACACAATGTACAAACACACACTCAAGGCGCGTGCACCCAATCAGGGGGCCATGGAACACACACCAGACGTTGTGTAGCACTGAGCAGAATGCAAGCACGCACAACCACACTATCCCCGGCAAGCCTGTTTGTTCCAAATAATCCCTAGTGACAAAATAAACGCCACCGTGTATGAGGTTACAGCCGTAATGGGCGATACACCATTGAGGTGACATAGTGCATTACACACCTTTAATATGACACCTATTGCCTACTGTGCTTTTAGCTAGTTTTTTTTTTTTTTTACCATCTCCACTCTTGCTTGTCTGTCCTAAGGGCCACAGTTTTATACAGTGGAACTGACAGGCTGGGAGTTCACAGAGTGCCTTTATGCTGTGAGTTAAGGCTGTCCTCGGAGGCCCAGAATTTAGGATGAAATACACTCCGCTACGAGGATATTTCACTTAGACGTTACTGAATGCCTATTGATTATGGATGTAAATATCTGAACACATATTTCACTCATATTTCCACAAGTAACTTGCTTAATCTAAGAATGGATTTGTAATGTGTATTTATCAAATTAAAATTTGAATAAAAAAAACTAATGGATTGCAAATAAGGGTATTGTGAGTAATTTATGTGATAAACAAAGAAACTCATTTTCTGACAAAACAACAATGTTACTTAAGGACAAAACATATTAATACAAACTCAGGTCTGCTAGAAGATTCTTTTAATTTGTGTTTTCAGCCATCAGTTTGTTTTTTGCGCAGAGCTGATGTGAGGCAGTCAGTTAAGAGCAGTCTTACCTTTCTTATCAGCACCACAGCTTTACCCATGAAAACTGCAGTCATTAAAAAAAGGAGAGGGAGGTGGGTGGGAGTGAATGGGAGTAGCAACAGAGAAAAGAGGGAGAGGGAGAGAAAAAGGAGGAAGTGCCTTCGGGGGAAGTTATTAAAGAAGGTGCAAGCTGGCTGGCTTGGCAGCAGTTCAAAGGGGGTGGGTCCCCTTCCCTCCCCTGCACCCAAATGGCGGTTGCTGGCACCACCGCTAAACACACAATGCCTTGTGGCAAAACTGTGTCTTTCATTGACAGATGAGTGGGGCGAGGAAAGGAAGACGGGAGGAGGGAACACAAAATGCTGCTATTCCCTCTCTTTTTGAAGGTGCAATAAAGAACCATCCTGAAAGAGGTGTTAGCCCCCTGCCCCCACCACACACACACACATACACCTAACAATAATAATAATAATAACAATAATAACAATAATAATAATAATAATAATAATAATGGCTTTACTGGGTTGACGGCCTCCCGTAGGAGCCTCTTCAGCTGATACTGGAAAATAGTTAAATGGATTTCAATGGATTTATTATAGAAAGCTGAACGTAAATCGTGTTGCTGTTGGAGGGCCTTTGTTAGCAGGTCAGCATCCAGAGGATGAGCATTCCTGGACAAAGTTTCCACTTGAAAGATTGAAACGCTCCGTTGTGGTTCATCTTTGGGTGAGAATGCTGACATCCACGACAGCCAGTGCTTACGTAACAGCGCTTCACACACACATTACCTCCCTGTGCAAGTGCTTCGCTGTAACTCAGAATGACATAAACATGCACTGAGATCCGCACATATCATCAGGGCAGCGTATAGATTTATGCATGCATACATGTCATCAGCAGCCTGGATGGTAGCCCTGACCCTGTAGGTCATGAGCAAGGACAAAGATGCAACAAAGAAGCCTAAACTCTGAAGACATCAAATAACCAATCTAATCCAACCTCACAGGAACTTTGATCAGGTATGAGGAGGCTGGATGATGGGATGAGTGATGGATGAATGAATAAAGGCCTTACACAATGCCTTAATGTTGCATGAATGACCAATCTGCTTAGATGTTAAAATAAAGTTGTGTTTTATGCATTTTAATCCCACTTTTCTAATTAGAGTTGTTTGACAGCTTTACTTAGACCATCTAAAATTATTTCTTGGTTTGAAAAAAACCTATTCCAATCACATTTTTTTATAATTGCAAGTTCTATGTTTTGATTTATTTTATTTTATTTAAAGCATATGTTGTAACCCTGAAGTCAAGAAATTGCATGTCAAGATTAGACGCAACAGTGAAGATTGAAAGGCTTCACAATTCTCATAGCCTGTTAGGCCTGTTTATTTGCACAGTTTTGTAGTATGTAGAGTGTAAAATATGGGTTGTGTAGAGTGAAAATGTGGGGGCACGACTTGCACGACATCCAGAGGCAAAGATCAAGAAGCTTACTGTATGTCAGCATCAACTGACCCCTGAATTGATGGAGTTCAGATGTCTTCCCTTCACGCCTATACAGTCAGATTTAGCAGCAGACTGCATGCTTGATGCTCACTCAAGAGCATCTATAGCTTCTACAACTCACACATGGCCACCATCTCCAGAAATGTATAAAAAGTTCTGTAATTACCAATATTTGTATCTCCACACCTTAGCCATTGTTACAATGATGTATTTATGTCCTCTAGGAAGCATAATTCATCTATTTAATTGCTTTCCTCCATATAATGGGCTTCAGTTTGAATTGTTTGTAGTGGATTGGTGGCCAAAGTAAGAGAAAAAAATGTGACAAGTGCACACACCATACAAGCAGATACCCTGAAGGACACTTCTATTCTTCTTGAGGTTGAAGGGTAAAAGATTAAACATCAGTTATTATGCAGATAGTATGCAATGTAACAGATAAAAGAAGGATTATCGTGATATAATGGGGGGGGGGGTGATTTCAGCTTCTTCCCTGTCTTCATGAAGCAGGGACAGTTGTCAAGCTGTGGCCGACTCAGTCACGCTGCCACTGAGCTCCAAACAATGACCTGAATGTAATGACAGATGACACAGAGTGTGTGGATGCAGCAGAGAACAGAACCTCACCTCCATCTGTCACTCTGCCATATTACAGGAAGATGGAAAAAGAAAAGAGAAACACAGCACACCATTTAAATCCAACAGGACACATAAAGAGCATTTATTTGTAAGAATAATAATAATAATGATAATAAAGACAATATTAAAGCTTGTCAAAAAATCTTGTTAGTGTGGACTTGGTGACAGATTGTTGATCTGAGTTGAAAGAAAATTCCATTTTGAAGGTGGAAAATATAGAAACCACCGGTAAGGCTGTGAAGCAACGGTTCACAGTGTAACGGAAATGAGTGTATCTGATTATTAAATGCATATTACACGTCCGAGACTTGACTTTGACCTACGTCAAAAAAAACATTTAACATCTACCCATTTATCAATTTATTTAACAAAAATATCAATACCAGTAAATACCAACGATTACAGTTACGGTGAAAGTTGTTTGCAGGTTTTCTCCTTGCATTCTGCTTCTGGTCTGTTAATTGTTGTGTAACCCTGAGATTTTTAGCTTATAAGACAAATTACATGGTTTATGCAACAGCTATGCAATAAATCTATACTGTACTCTATGTAAAATGTGACGTTATTTACAGAAGTGTGGCTGCATGTGTTCCTGTACACTTTATATTACTGCATTTTTCTCTGCTCAAAAAATAAAATAAAAAGAAAAGCCATGAGTGACGGATTTTAATCAAATCAGCCATGACGAGAAGCTCCTCACAATGAGCACAGCTGCCAATGCAGGAGGATGGGAAGAAGGGTAACAGGGGCTGTTTTAAAATTATTTTCTATAACACTTTCTAAATTAAAGGCCCCTTTTACACATACTAGGCTGCTAATAACATAATGGCGAGTAGAATGTCATTGAGTGGTGTAATGTACCTAAATCCTTCCACGGCCTTTTTAATGCCTTCATAATTGGAGCCCTCTTTGGAACATGGTGGCACGCAAGAGGCAGCGGTGGAAAGGCAAAGAGAAATAATTTGTAAAGATGTCCGCGCTGGAAATAATAACCAGCCTTGGTGCTAATGTAGGGCTCTTTGCAAAAGTGGAGGTGGGGGAAGGTTCTACTAATTGAGTTTGCCTGAAAAAAGACATTTAAAACTCATCATTTCATTTTACATGCTTTTTTTCTGGCACATTGTTTTTAGAAAGTGTAAGAACACTAGCGGTGTTTCATATCCATTTGGAGGTTAATGGTCAAGTTTCTGGCTTTTAAATATGGATTTTAAAAAGCTAAAATGAAAAGATTTACTTCAATTATTTGCAAAGTGATTTTTGTCCCTAAAACTTTTGAACTCTTGCCATTCAAAACTTGCCAACAAAAGAAGTTGTCTCTGCTTATGGAAAATGGTGGGTTTTCTTACACAATATTTCTCTACAGCTAAGGCAAAACAAAAATGCAACCAAAATATTTTTGCTCTTTTCAAAAACGTTTCTTTATAATGATTACTATACTATATATCTCTTGGCTAAATTGCTAGAGAAAAACAATCTCAGATCTTCTTTATTTCTTTAGTGGTGCAAAGGAAGGGGGGAAAAAAGTGTTTGGTGTGGAGCGAGACGATCCATCACTGAACAACACAATGACCCCAGGCCAAGTCTAAACACAGACTTTAAAGACTCAGGCGGGCTGGTACAGTCCTTGGTTATAGGGGTCCGCAGGCTGTGGTTAGGGATAGAAAAGGACACCAGGTACAAGGATTGAGTGGACTCCACACAGACATTAGTACTGTTGCTTCTGGTATGTGTTGCATCAATGTCATTGGGTAAAAACATGTCCTCCATCTTCCAAACCTTACCTCGAGGGATAAGCAAAGCACCTGCAGATGTCTTATCTATCAAAAGATAATAGCCAAAGTCAAATCAGTCTTCCTCCGAATGCACTCAGCTGTTGCCCTCCAGCAGACATGGTCAGTGGTACGAATGGGAGGAGGTGCCATTGTTTGTAGATAAGGTTGTCCTCAAAGAGTTTAACCTCCTTTTTTTTGGGGGGGGGGGGGGGGGGGGCAAAGAAAATGGAAGATTTTCTGCAAAGAAATCACCCCTAAAAATGAAATAAAAAGAAGGCTTGAGGTGAGGGGAGCAGTGATGTGGAGGAAGCATTATGAAGTGTCCCCTTTTAGATGGCAACAAAGCCATTTCATTGATTCTCAAAGTTTTTATGTGTCATTCAGTTGATATATAATATATAGCATCATCCAATTGCATAATCATTAGTAAGAAATGATTCAATTCATCCATCCTTCAACCATTCTCTTTATAACTCAGATTATATTTAGGGACCCTACACACACATACACACACCTGTTTGTACTTCTGTGTCTGTGAGGACTTTCATGGACATAATGCATTCCTCAGGCCCTTACCGTAACCCTGACTAAAGCCAATTCTAACCCCAACCTTAAAACCAATCCTCAAACAGGTCTTTGAAAGTGTGTGGACCAGCCAAAATGTCTTCACTTCCCAAAAATGTCCTCACGTTGCTAGTAGAATGTAAACTTTTGGTACTCAGTGTGTGGCGAACCCAGAGCCCAGAAATTATTTGATATAAAACTGATTGGAGAGGACTAGATATACAAATTTAAGATTTTATGTGTCATTCTTCTTCACTAATATTTAGCAGTATTAATTTAAAAAAGACAATGTGTAATTGCAAATTCAGTCATGGGAAAAAAAATCTATTCATTATCTCTGCAGGCCCATTTTTTGGTCAACAATCCAGAAAGGATGGGACTGAAGTTAGATATTTAAATACAGATTGGTGGCCCCACCAGAACTTTAAATGACCGTTTTGCTATGTAATTTAGCACAAAGAGATTGCTATAGTGTTGTATTAAACTGGGTCTCTAATGTTACAAATGACCTTTTCCATAGGTCATTTAGTTTCATCAGAACACCAAGTAGTTTTGTTTAGCTCACCTCGCAGGAGGAAGAGAGGAAGGAGTGGTGGAGACTTTGACAGATGAAGAGAGAATGTCACAGAACCCTTAGCAGCTGGTAGTGGACATGGCGCCAAATGCCCATCCAGGCCTGGCAGCTTGCTGTAAGATGCCAGTCGAGACCTGTGACAGCTCAGCTCATGACCAGTATACAGCCAGAAGGCATCAGATGCCAAAGCTTCACAGTCGACTCTCAGATGGAGCAACTGAGGCATTACATCTAATGAGAGGGGACAAGAAATAGACAATTTTGCCAGACTTAATATGTAAGGAATTAAAGACTTGCACTATATGTAAGTGCAAAATGGTTGGAAGAACTTCAAAACATATAAATATAATAACACTCGATGTTCCTGTAATTATCTGCTCAGTTCATTTAATTTGTCGAAAAATTGTGAATTGTAACAGCACACAAATGCAGAAAAAATGAAAGTAGTGAAAGGAGAGCAGTGGAGACATAAAAAGCCAGAACGGAAGTCCAGCGACTTGTCAGTCATTTCAGCACACGCTGACAAGGCAATTGTAGATAATGTTTTTGTCAGTGATCACTCTAATCACAGTGTTCCTAGTCCAAAGCAGTCTTTTCATGTCTGCATGCTTGCAAATTGCTGCAAAGTTCATATCAAAAAGCTAAAAGACACATACAAAAAGAGGATGTCAAGAGGTGCAAAAGTAGTCACATCTCTACTACTGACAGCCAATGTGAGCAGCACGGCGTACAAGATGGAACAGGCGAGATAGCGGGTGCTCTCCTAAGAGAAAGAAAAAGGACAGAAAGTCAGTTTTAAACACGCCCCACCAGGTAGTGCCTGTCAGAACACGTTGCCATCCTCTAATTGGGTCATTTTTGATACCCCCTACAACATGGTGCCAGTGTATTGATGGGGGGGTGTCAGGGTGCCAAGAGCCTGCGAGGCCTCCCTGGCACCGAATCAAAGCAGGCACAAACGCTGCCCGCAGACAATCTGGCAAGCCCAAGCGCGCGCAGGCACAAGAACATCCGAAAACACGGCCCCGTAGCTCCTGCCTGCACCACCGGGGTGTAATTGGTACATGGGCATTCCGGCGCAATTTCAAAGGAGGAAACTTAATCCACATGTGTACTATGAAATTGGCCATTTTGTACCCAGCCTCCCCACCTCTTTCGTGCAAGCTCTTTATTGCCCTCCCCCAAGTTTGCAACCCAACCACAGATTTAGCGCCCTACGACTTGTTTCGTTCCTCTCCAACTCTCAAGTGTCACTCTGTCTTACTTTCTGAAACCGCCCAAGGTTTTGACCTTGACATCAGAGGCAGTGAAGGCGGACAAGGCTGCTTAATCCTTGCTGGATGCTCTTGACAAGATTTCACTCATTTAAGTTTGTTAGCGGCCGTGTTTGCCACTGCATCTCCGCGTGTTGGTACGATTTTCTCTGCTCAAGTATACGGCTCTGGCCTAAAACAAATTCAATTTGTTTTTTATTTGCTTACACAGAAAGCTGTGCAGTTGGGTTTAAGGCTGTGGGTTGTGGATTGACGCTTACAGGAGGATGTGGGTGAGCAAAAGCAAGCACATCCCACTCCTGTCCTTAGACTCGGAATCTATAAATCTAAATACTCTTAAACAGCAACATCCCATCATTCTTTTCTTGTGTTACGTACACTCTACATTGAAAAACAGTGTCACATCCTCTCTTCTATTGTGCGGTGGAGTGTGCCTTCCAGCCAGCCTGGCACTGACTGGCACATGGAGTAAACCAACTCCAGCTGCTTTCTGACCGAGGGGAACTTGTTTAATTAACCACGCTCTGGTTCCAATGAAAGGGTTGGTTTTGCTCCCAGCTGTTGACCAGTCTGTGGCACCCCGGGGGCCGTGACAGGGACTGGCATATCACCCCTGGTCCGGTCCGATCCACGTTTCTCAGACAAAGATGGACTCTGCCTGTCATGCCAGGATGTATCACGCCTGATCCCTCCTTCATAAATTAAACATGAGATCTGGAGGAGTTCTTTTAAAAAAGGAAAAAGACCCAGAGGATGTTTCTCTGCCTAGATTCACCCACGCTGTTTTTCTTTCCTCCTTTTTTGCCTATGACTCGGACTCACTCAGACATGGAAAAAGGAAAGAATGGGGAGAAGGTATAAACAGGTGCAGAGGTGAATTAGAAAACAGCGTCCTCAAAGACTTTCTCAAGTGTCTGTGAGTGTGTGCGTGTGTGTGTTTGTGTGTGCATCTGTGTGTGCGGGGGGGGGGGGGGGGGGGGGGGGCAATCTATGGTCGCCTAAAAGAGCTCTTCAAAAAGTCTTCTGATGGTTCTCTGACCGTTGCGGCTGCGGTTGGCACAACAACGGTGTGTACAAAATGGACTCAGCCTTTATTACTCAACTGGCTTTGGCAAATTTTGAAACATTTCCCTAAAATATGTTGTCTAAATCATTAGAGCAGGCATGTCCAAACCCAGTCCTCGAGGGCCACATCCAGCTGGGTTTTCTTTCCTACCAAACTGAAAATGCATTCAGTGGGATAGAAAACCTGGCTGCAAGTGGCCCTCGAGGACTGGGTTTAGAGGGTCCGTGCAGCTATTGCTATTGACATGCATGTCCTTTTAAAATAAAATCAAGACGCAACAGGGTAATTGAACACTTAGGATTGAACCTATTTGCTTTTCTTTTATTAAACATACAGCAAGGTTATTCAAGCTGAATATGACCCTCAGGGGTAAATACATGCAACCGCATGTAAAAACATTACGGCAGCAGCAGCAGCACCATCTCTTCATCTACCATCACAGTATTCTATAACCCAGCCCCCAGCTTGCACTTTTACTCCAGTCATGAATCACAGGACTGGACACCAGCAGAGCCATCGCCTCGTCTTTGTTTCTCCTAGTTGTTGTGGGCTCGCAATCTGATGAAACCAAAAGTCAGCAGTGACAGTGAGCAGAGGCCAGTGCCAAAAACCTCTAAGCCTTAAAAATCACAACCCCCGACTAGTTTCTGACAATATTCAGAACAGTTTTCTTATTTTATTTTTGCTATGTGCAGAATCGGAACGGTGCTAATTGTTCTATCGGGGGTGCGGGGCATCCAAAATAAAACCGGTTTCACAGGAGACTGCCACAGTGACACTCTGAAAGTTAATGTCACCAAATGTCACCAACGTCTGTCAACCTCCAAGTGAAAGTTGAAGTGCTACCAAGTGAGCTCGCCCACATATGCATGACAGGTCGAGCCACCACCAAGCACAATTGTCACCTTTACAAGTTGTCACGCATCTTGTGTCCTTGATGCTGTGACAGTGCACAGCAGAAGAGTGTCGTGTCATCACCTGCACCCCCTCAATGAATAACGTGTGAACACAGAAGACACAAAACATCAACGCCCGTGAAAAAAAAGAAAGAAGTGAGTTACTTTATATACACGAGTCTTATAATATAATCTGCTTTTTTTATGATTTTCAAAGCTAAGCTGACTTTTTCTGCTTCACTCTATTGCCGATCCACCACCATCCCCTATCCACCACTTCATGTCATTATTTCTCCTGAATCCACGCTAGAGTCCACAAGAGCCCCATTTGCCGTGACATATGGTGAACAAGGCAGGGACTGCAAGAGAGTGGCCCTGTCTGGGGCTGTGACTTAGTGTCGTCCCTCAGTGCCTCTGGCAGCACAGGGACAGAGGGACGAAAGGGATGGAGGAGAGGGGAGAGAGGAGGTGCGGCATCAGTGAAAGGGTGGGAGTTGGGGGCAGAGGAGGTTGGGGGTTGAATTCATGCTGCAGTTTGGCCCTGGAGACAAACTGGCAGTCCTGAGATTAGAGGGGTAATCAATCTCAGCGTGGAGCCGGCCAATCCCACCGCCCCATGTCCTGGCAACCTGGCCAGCTCAGGTGGGGGTAGGGCTGAGACGAGCAAAGAAAGAGAGGGAGGGAGCCAGGGAGAGAAATGAGGGGATAGAATATGCTTTATTAGGAGTCATTTGTCCCTTTACAAGCTTTGGTGGTGGACAGGTGATGAAGCATAATGCTGGAAAAACATATGATTACTGTCATTATTGTTTACCATCCCAGTTGTTTCTGTCACCTTACTCTAAGGACACCTTATTTTTGGTGAGCTTAACTCACACAAACAATCACGCACATGTCACGAGAACTACAGCCATGGTCATTGTTAGGGCTGCCTGATTGAGTCAACGGTCCAATACAACTTAACTCCAGCACCAATCAGTCGCAGTAAATACGTACCGAAACAAACTGGGGCAAAGATATTCGTTGCAACATACTGTAATCTAAACACTTTTTTAACAGCAGTCTAGTGCAAACAGAAGTGGCAACATGTCATTTAAAAAGGAAAATGGCCACAGCAGCTGCCTGCTGTCATAATGTCAGCTATGCTGCTTTGTGCTAAAGGAGAGGAAAAAAAACCCCAAAACAACACAATACTATTGTTGGGGTGCAAAGACTGCCATCTGGATTTGACATGAAAGAAATGAACCCAAAAATGTAGAAACATTAGCATCAGCGTCATCAAGTGATGCTTTTAAAAGTTAAGCTACTTAACTTGAGCTTTGTTTATGGGGGTATGTAGGCATAAAAATACAATACCTAACCTTCCGACCGTGTTTGAGATTCTGTGGATTTACTTGTGCATTTTGTAATTTAATGATATTTGTAAAATAATAATAATATATTTTTACAGATTTAAAATGTATGTAACACTGGAGTTCTTATATCTGGCAGGAGAGCAACAGATAATCACGCAGTCATTTTGAGCTACAAATGCTATGTTAATTCATTGGACAGCAGATGTTGTTATCAGGTTTTTAGTGATATGATTAAAGCAAGAGTGGGTTTTCTTTATTCTGCCAGAAATTGAATCCAATGTTCGTTTGTTTCAGGATCATAAGTTAAGTCTGAATTGCTCACAGTCTCCTACTCTACTGTAGCATCAGTGAACACTAATACAGTGAATGTATGCAATTCAATTAGTACACTCAAAGTGTCTTTCAAAGGCCTGCTATAGAAAGAGGTGTAATAGAATGCAATAAAAAAGAGGAATGCTAAAGGTGTAAAAGAAAAACAGAGGCAAAACATCCTCATGAGACCCTTTACAGATAAATGAAATAATTAGTACAACTCCCCAGTGGCCTTTAGCGTTTTATTTTATTTCTAGGGAAATAATTAAGAATTTTTTTCTCCTTTTGCAAAGCCTCTGTTTTTCATCTTTAATCTTTAATCAGTATGGAAGATTTCCCTTTGGGCAACAAGGTGCTATATGTAAGGCTGTAATATTCTGTGGTAATTCGCAGTTGCGTTTCATCATGAGGATGCATACATCATGTTTCAATCTGTGCGACTGCTTTATAGAAAATAAGGTGTTTATGGTGTTTTAAATCAAACACTACTGAGATAGAAAAGCCTGTTTTAATTGGGCAAAGAGGGCTGACTGGAATCCCACCTGTGTGTGATAGGGATTTAATTATGAGCCAACATGGCTATCTATCGATACACCACAAAACCGCAGCTAGAGAGAGGGTTAGAAATAATCTTAAAGCCCTGCGGGTCATCGCACACTGTAAACAACATGGATTTATCCAAAAACAAGACAGAGGAAAAAGAGAACACAAGTTGTATGAAATCGATAGGAGTCAAAGCAAAAATCAAAGCTGGAATAAGGAAAATCAGGCTAAATTGGAATTTCTGTTGTGCTTGGTCAAGTAGTGCGGCTAGAAATTAACCTCTGGAGGCTGAGGCAACAACAACATTATACTCAAGAAGAGATTGAGGGCCCATTTCTCGGCAACGTCAATTCACAACCCTCCACATTGCACAGAGGTTTGAGGCACACGCTTATGTCCCTCTCATGAACCCATAAAGCCATCTTAAAGTGGAGACAACCTTAAGTGCCAGGCCAAGGGATTGAGGGAGAAACTCAATGTGTTGTTTGCCTCCAGTTGTGGTCCATATCATCTAAGGCTAGCTGCCTGGCTCATCTGTGATCTGTGCTTCCGGGCACTTGCATTAATTGAGCTCATAATTGAATAGTTGTCTTCATTAGTTCCAGTCCCTTGCTTTCAAGTCTCGGTTACGGATTACTGAGGAAAGGCTCGTGCTCCTTCTCAGAAAGCTTATAGGACATTCTCATCTTTGTGTGCACGTTATTGTGTTCTTATGTCATTGATGAGAAACAATTGTCAATTATTGGTGACCGGTGACAGTGTTTTTGTTCCGGGGGCAACTCAGGCTTTTCAAAATACCAAAGAGATGCAAAACAGCCACTAGGAAATGCATTGCTTGAACAGAAACAATCAGCCAAAGTCATTAATATTCTTGTCGATGCTCCAGATTGAATACAAAACCTTTAGCTGCAAGAATGTTTGTGTAGGAACTGCATGTGACATTAATCATGCCACAGAAATAATTGTGAAGAATCAAAATTAAATTACTCCTTCTGATTTCAATTCAGCCACAGCGACGTCATGTTAGCGCTCCTGGCTTAGTGTGGGATGATCCAAAGCTTGGAAGCCTTAGCCAGGTTCTTCCAAGGAAATTCCATTCGATTGGGAGGAAAAAGCAGGTACACAAATAAACAGCATACACCCAGACAGGCCAGACATCAGCACTGTGATGTGCTCGGGGTCATGCAGCATGGTAGAGAAGATAAAGGCAAATTAAAGGAAAGGTCCCTGACCCTCTCCGATAGCTCTAAATGCCTTGCAATTTTCCGCGAGAGACGAAAATCCTCCTCCACAAATGAATGGCTGCATCTGACCTCTTCCAAGAGCATAGGAAGTTAAAGAAAGGTTGACAAAAAAGGAAGATTTAAAGTGAGAAAATGGTAATTTTACCAGCGAACAGACATTTGTAACCCCTTTAAGATGCATTTTAATAAATCCCGAGCAATTTGCATCTCCCGCGCCCAGCCGATTATTATGGCATACGTCAGATTTTGGCAACATCTATAGCAAGTCTGACACTGAACAAACAGGCAAATAAAATGAAGCGTCACAGCAAGCACTCGTAGCTCTCAAGCAAAGATTTAACAAAAGCCCTTCCCTTCATTACAGCATCATTTTGAAATAATTATCTTTAAGTGCTCTCAAATATCTTGGAAGGCTCAAAGAAACTCTTCAGATCTGAGAGAGACAAAAAAATTGACAGGAAAATAAAACCGCAAAAGTGGAACTCGGGCATGCTCTGCATTGTCAGAGCAAGTCGTTGATGCTGAATGACAAATTAAACAAATATAATCAACAATCTCTAGGTGCAATTTAGATATAAATGGAACTGGAAGGGGAAAGAAATCACTGTGCGATCTAGCACACACATCTCACATATGTCTATTTTAAAGCACATCTTTCTTCTTTCTCTCCTTTAAAAACCAAAAAAATAATAATAATAACAGATTCACCCAATTGCTCATAACTAACAGGTTCACAAATAGGAAGTGACTTTGCCTCCCTGGGACAAACAACACCCGAAAGCATCAAAAATTGATTTTATATGAATATTCAACAGGGGAGAAACAAAGTGAATTTCTCATTTTCACCTTGCTTACTTTCCACCATTGCACCTTTTCTTTAACTGCATAATTAATGTGTGAACCGCAAAGTGTAAATTTGTTTGTGTTGCAAGAATGATGGGAATTTAAAGTGAGAAAACAACTCAATATATATATATATATATAAATATATAAATATATAGATATAGATATATATATGTGTGTGTGAGTGTGTGTGTGTATATATATATATACTGTATATATATGCACATACAGTGCATGTGTGTGTGTGTGTTCATTTATTTATTATTTATCTATTCACTTTGGGGGCCAGTTTGTACCCAGCCTGTTGGGGACTTGGCTGAGAAGCAGAGGGTTCTTGGTTTCTTGGAATACGGAAGAGGTGCCAGGGTACTGCCGAGGTTCCCTTGAGCAAGGTACCAAACCAAATGCTCAGATAGGACCCTGTGAACATGATGAGATAATACCTTTACATTCATTACTATAATATAAAGTATGTAATAACTTTAAAATATTATGAAAAGCGACTGCTAGTTTGTTTCGATGACAGTAGTTCAGTGGCTCGCCGTATATTTTGTGAGTTAAGCTCAGGAAGACACACACACACATACACACGCACAGTGTCCACACTCCAACATTATCTCCTATCTATCAATCGGAAGATCTCTCAGAAACGCCGGCACAGAAGTGAAAAATCTCCAGGCTCTTGCTCTGATTTGTTTGCCTGACATCAATCATGGTTCCTGTAATTTCTCCCATCTTTCAGGGTTTTGGCCACAGTCTTTAGCAGTTTGAAAATGTGTGCATTTCCCATGAAGTACACAATTGGGTAGACACGTATAAAACAGGGGAGAACGGGTGGTAGGGATTTTTTTTTTTAAGGTAAAGGATTTTTTTTTTCCAAAGGTACATAGATACCCTGAGGACTGGATTTACTGGCCTAGAATCATCTGTCAGGTTGTGATACTTTCAGAAGTTTTGCGGAGATAAATGTAGACAAATTAATGCAACTGTGATTCCTTCTGCGCATGTGTATGTGTGTGTGTAGGAGGAAGTGAACAGAGTTAGTATGCTGAAGGTAAGTCAGTGGGCCGGCAGGTAAGTAGGAGACAGAGCAGAGTAATCAGGTTGCCCACTGGCACTGAAATCACACACACACACAAAGAGAGGGAGAGACCCTCCAATCATTCATTTTCTTAATGATCCACAGAGCAGTAGGAAGCAGGGAGCCATGTTGACTGGGAGACCTCTGCCTCACCCTCAGTCAGAGCACCAGCATTGCTAATGATACTGTGTCACTTTTACTGAGCTGAGCCTACTTGTTAGTTTTTTAACGTACTTTCTGACGTGAATTCCACGAATAAAACTTTAGCGCATGAACTACTTTACGCTCAAAGTCGCAGAAAGTTCACTTTTGATGACTGAGTCTCACTAAAACGGCACAAAACAAGAAACAGCATTGTGAACCATTACCAGTCTATAAGTAATTCCCACTACTCCTAAAATCTGATGTATCGATTCCTAATCCCACACTTTCACTGCTCTGACCTTATTTCTGATTATTGCAATTTCAGGTGTTCAACTTCAAGGATTAAAAAACCTGCTCCCACATGTTGGGGCAAATATTAGGATGGCTGTGGGGCCCCGCGTGGCCATTAGGATTCAGCGAGCAGCAGTTCCATGCAGACACCATCTCTACATGGAAAGGTCACCTCCCTCCCTTTGCGGGTAAACACGCAGACATATACAAATGCGGTTGCATGCTGAAATGGCTCACCTTAAAAAGGCATTAGGCTCTCTTCCACTGAACTTTACATCCCTGTCCGCCATTGCCAATGGCATTTAAACATCTTTAGGCGAACGGCAGTGCTCCTAAACAGCATCAAGATTTAGAATTATTCTCACCTCAACTGGGAAAAAAAAAGATGATGACATTGATGGTGTATTTCCTTTAGGGAGAGACCTAGTTGAAGACTGAAATGTTCTTTCAAATTATAAAACTAACACACGGTCTATTAGGCTGTCCACTGGTAAAACAGCACAAAGATATAAAGCAGTGCTGATTGAACAACAGTTCATCCTGCTTGACTGGAGATGTGAGTCAGTGCTCTTCCCTGTGCTCCACTTGCTTTTGGCTCACTATGGGCCCTGCAGCAGCCAACCTGCCTGCTCGGCCCTGCGAGCTGCACCACTGTCAACTCGCATTTAGCCAGAAGACTAACCCGTCCTGTCAGAACCCTGCATCATCTACGACACACCTGAGCTGGGGCTTCCTCCACTCCAGCTCCAGGCGCATCGGGCCTCCAGTCTGCATTGACTGTAGTGGAAAACGTGCATCAGGATAAGGTCATACAGGAAGCTTGATTTGGATTGAGATGTGTGTAAAATGTTATAACAGTACTGTTGGGGTTTTCTTAGCAAGGTATTAAAATATATAATCCCCCTTTTCTTTTTCTTGACTGCTTTATCCCAATCGGGGTCATGGGGAGGGTGCTGGAGCCTATCCCAGCTCCATGTGGGTGAAGGCAGGGTGCACTACCGAATGAATCGCCAGCTCATTCACGGCCCTATGTGAGCATTTGCTCAAGGGCACCTCGGCAACAATCTGAAGGTATCCTGTACAGCCCCTGCTACCATTACACCTCCCAGGTTTTTTTACACACTGGACTCAAACAGGGGACCCTCAACAGATTAAGCCACCCTTCTAAAATAGAGAATCATAATAATAATAATCTATCAATCTCCTAAACACCATGTTGGAGCCTATCCCAGCTGTCTTCCACTTAAACCTTTTACAGATATGCTGCCATCTTGTGTGACTGACATAATTTGGTTTGAAAGTAGAGCTGTGGTATTGTCTGTTATCACATCCAAAACAAGCTGTCAATCATGTGGTTCAGCTCAACATACATTTCAGTTCTAAATAATAGGGTAAATGGGAATTGCTGTTTTAATAAACTTAGCAATTACTTCTTATCTTGACTCACTGCTCTGGAATTTTCACGCCATCTGCCTTTACGCAGTTTATATGTTTGAGGAAAATTAGACATATACTGGCCCAAATAACATGTTGTGGAGTTACACATAACAGTAGAATAGCTTCATATTTTGTCCTTTTAGTTTTATGCTACTTTTAGGGTTTGTCTCACCTGGAGCTTGCTGCTCTCTCTTTCATGCCCTTCTAATGTTTCCCTTTGACCACCACCTCCACTCAATGACCATCGTACATCCCAGCACCAGTTCCCAGTGGATGCACCGAGGCCCCACCAATGCTTTTCTGCATCCTCTGAGCCTTGTTCCGGTGGTTCTCCCTCCCAAACGGAATTCCTATCATAGACAATGGGCAGCTTACCGGGGTAAACAACAACCCTCTCCATGCCAGCCTGCCACAAAGGCACAGAGAGAATAAAGAAGTATGAATGTGGTGCAATAATGGCTGGTAGCAGAAAACCAAGCTAGAATACAAGCCAAGACAGACACATCCCTTGCAATGCTTTAGACTTTTAGAATCAATGGCAACACAATCACCCTCACAATATGTAATTGTGGCTCCGGCTGCCTCTTTGATTTAGTCAAACAATTGCTTTAGTTTGCAGCTAAATCTATAAGAACTAATTTTCAGTGTCACAATGGGAAGATTAGAAAAAAGTCTCATCAAGAAAATGCAATGAATTACGGGGCCGTCTGAGCTCAAGTGTTGGAGAAGAGAAGGCATGTCTGATCTTGCGATTATGTCAAAGTGTTTGTGAAAGGGACTGATATAAAAGAATGGTTCAGGCTGAAATTCATATCCACTTACTGCCAGAGCTGGCCTGTATACCTCTGCATGTAATGTCTGTTTACAATATAACAGAGCAGGAAAAATAGCCACTTTTCCCTGCTCAGACATGAAATCCTCTCATGAAATTAGGCTGATAAAAGGGCCTTGTGACGTCGGCCATTTTTCCAACCATGCCCCTGAACATTATTAATGGCATCCTTGTGGCATGTCATTTTTCTATATCGCTAGCATGCTCCCAACAACAACGGCTGGGTCTGCTCAGCACTTTGTCAGAACAGCAGCAGAGCCACCGTGAAGCCTCGTCAAGTTCCTTTGAAGCACACACAACCACGAGGAGAGCCAGAAAACACACTTTGTTGAGCGAGCATGAGCCAAGGGTTAATTTTTGTTGGTTCCTAGTTGGCTTCAAAGTGGGAAGAGTGGAAAAATGAAGCAGGGTTGAAACAAATAGCAGCGTCGGGAGAGACGTGTGGCCTTCGCTTAAACAGAGCCATAAATCAGCAGGCTGACATGGAGAGAGGGAGGGAGGGAGAGACAGTGGAAGACAGAGGAAAAAGGGACACAAAGAAAGCCTAAAATGAGACAACAACCACATAACATTAAACATATTTAGCCCCATATAGGATTATTAATGTTCTTTTTTAGTTCTTTCCTTTCACATACGTGAAGTTGGATGAATGCAAGACTCCCTAGACATTACATGTCAATGAAACATACATCAGCTGTGTAATTTTGATGCTCTTGGGACACTTCTAGAGAGCGGCAGAACAATAAAGACTCCAACAAAACACATTTTTCATATAAATAACCTCTGCTAAGCTATGAGTGTGTGCTTAAAGGTGTTGGAGTAACAGGACGACAAACATAACAAGCTTCCTTGGAGTTGCAACACAGATGGGGGTTGAACGTACGTGTAGATTTCATACGGTGTAGATGATCTTACAGTGATGTTTTTAATGACGTCCTCTGTGTTTTAAACCTGTGTGTGTGAAAAGGCCCCGTGTAGTACATCTCTTACATGCCAGGCCATAAGGCTAGTCATATCACTAATACATTCCAGCGCTGTTAGTAAGCCCAGGCAGGGGCAGAATCCAGAAGAATTTTATGCACGGCCCTGCATGTTCCAGCTGAGACCCTCCCTGTGTCACTCATTTTGTCCTGACTTGTGAGGGATTACCACAGTGTGGGCTTGTGCTGAGGTGGCAAAATAGAATGGGATAAGATGAGGGGAGGCTATACCGTACTGAATGTGTCTGTGTTTTACATACAGGCCATGTCTCCAGGAAACCTGAGGCAGGTTGATTGGATCTCACCCAAAGACGCATGTATCGCAAACACAAAAGCATCGAAAAAGATGGGCACAGAGCAATGGTTTTATTGACGTTACATAGTAGATCTGGCTTAGGTAGGGCAGGATAAATCAAATGGGACTGGTATTCCAACTACATGCTTTGAAAGGGAACCTAATAGCACACTTTCAACGGCAGCATTGGGAGAAAAAGGAGATTTGGTATGTTTGTGTGATATAGAAAAGCGTGCAATTGATTCCCGGATTTCCACGGTTTAGGCATAAAGTATGTTCAAATTATTTCATTCACCTGACACCAAATAACAGCGGTTGCCCGGCAATCTCAAAGAAAATTAAATTAAGCACCCAGAAAATGTAAAAAAAATAAAATAAAAAGGAGAAAAAAAACTTGCAGGATATAGGATGGATTTATGGCTTTAAATCTGATGGAGCTTGATACTAATACGGTATAAATCCTTTGCTTTTCGTTATAGTATTATATGAAATGCATTGGAATGGGGCGGCAGATCCTATTTGACATTCCGTTACCAGAGCAGTTGGGCACAGCTTCACACTTAAGCCCTTTAAAGCTAATACATAAATGTTACATTACTTATAGCAGCAGAGCTCAACAGCCGTTTTCTTTTTTTCCCCCAACTGAATCAGCAAACACACGAGATGGTTTTCCCAAATCATTTAATTACTCAAACAGATTGAGGAGCGTAATGATGTTTTGCCTCTCCAATGGAAACAATGCTGCTAATCGGCTCAGCTATTATTCTGACAATGAAAATGAATCATAAGATGCTTGTTCTGTTTTCTTTTTTCCAATATGTTAATGTCTCACGCTGCGTACTACTGAGCTGAAAATAATTTTGAGGGAAATGATGTATAGTGAATATCTTCACAGTGGTTTCATACGTGACCTAAAGATTTATTTCAAAAAAATGAAAAAGAACCCAATAAATGTCTTTGTGTCATTAACACACATGCCAGACAGAAAATGCCAGATAGACTCTAAATGAAATATCAGTGAAGGCTAAAAGGAACTTACAGGGCCATTATAAGGTTTAAGAAGCAAGGTTTTTCCAAGATGTTTCCTATTCTCATTCAGCCCACATTTCTTCGCTGAAAAGCAACTGGACCTTCACTGGTCTGCCTGTAGAGCAGGTGCTGTATGCTGGATGAGGTCCATTTTGTCCAGTGTCATTTGTTGTTGGGGGGGGGGCATTGTGCCTTATGGCGTGGCTGTGGCGATGGCACGTATGGGGCTCCGTTGTGTTCCGATTATGTATGATGAACACGCTGCCTGCTAATCCGCCTGTGGGAGGGCACATGCCTGTGAATTATTGCACATTTGGAGAGGAAGGTGGAAAGAGGAAAAACAGAGATGAGGAGCACATGAAGAAGAAGAGGAAGAAGAGAGGAAGAAGAGGAGCAAGAGACAGGGAGTGAGATAGAAGCCCCCATGGCTGTGATTATGAAATGGTCTGTCACAGATTAAGGCTACAGGATGCAGGCGGAGATGAGCCAGAGCCTCCCACAGACACTCTGGCTAGTCAGGCTGCTTCATTGAGCTTACCTGAGGTTATACATGCCTCACATCCATCGATGGATGTACAGAACACACACACACACACACCACACACACACACACACACACACACACAAGTGTGAGGGTGAGGGAGGAGGGGAAAGGCAAGAGAAAATGAGAGGGAGGTAGAGATTGAGAATGAAAGGAGAAAGCGTGAAAACAAACATGCTCCAAATAGGCTTGCAATTGAAAGAGAAGGGAAGAAAGAGGAAGAGGGGGAGAAAGAACGGTGCCCAAGGAAAAACACAACAAAATAAAGGCAAAAGGGAAAGAGGGAGCCTGAGAAGGCTGCCAGCCACAAAAGACAGCGACTAAAATAAGATCTGTGTGGCTATTGTCTATTTCCAGGAGGGCTTTGGTGATAAAAGCCCACGCTATTTGTCTTTCTCTTGCCTTGCCCTCCTCGAGAGCATAGATACCTGGAGATCCTTTTTTCAAACCCCTCAATGTAAAGAGACATCGTCAAGAAACGTGTCCACTGTGTTCACGTCGTGGAGAATCTAACGTCTTCTGCAGATTTGTTTCTTATAGAGAGAATCTTTTAAGTTTACTATCTATTATTTTCATGCATCGTCACTTCAAAGGTGTGGAAGCATTATGAAAACTCTTCCCTGATTGATTGACAGCTACAGCCTGCACACGCCTGTCCAATCACATGCAGCACTGTCAGGCTGATTCTTACCCCGGCTTCAAGTGGGAAAGAAAAGCCGTTGCCAGAGTTTGTTACAGCACAGACATTCATATTTGATTGGCAGGTCAGACCTCTTGCAGGACAGACAAGGCCAATCAGCTTAATTAGCTCGATGGTATTTCCAGGTTTTGTATCTACAAGGCTGGGATTTGTGAGTAAGGATTTAACTTTCAGCTTTTTGTTTCAGGGTTCACTGGGGCTTGTAAGACAGACAGGAAGCAGCTGTGCACCGAGCATCCGTCGAAGGAAGTTGGAGGTGCGTTACCAGGTCTAGAGAATAAAAATGCATCAAATTCTCGACTTTCTCCAAAGGACAGTGTTGTTCCTTTGAATAAACATGTAACTAAAGGTGTTCCAGTGAACATCGATTGAGCTCGTCTGATTATTCAGCCTTTAACCGTCTCCTCCCTCTGTCAGCTATCAAAAACGTCATGTTTCGTTCTTCACAACTATTTTAATCACCAACAGCCAAACTCACAGAACAGTACCAATTGTTTAATTGTCCACAGAACACATAAAGTAGCAACAAAAAATCTGTAAACAAGATAGATATCACATTTAAGGTAAATATGCACAGAATATGCTAATATTTAATAAATATCCTCACATGTTTAAACAGCCACTTGACCACATGCATTATATCCTCATAATGATCTCCTTTCACTCTTTCTGAAAATCTCCAATTAAAAGGACATCAAACCAACAAAGAAGAAAAATATCTTACGTTAACTTGTACTTTTCTTGTGTATTCTTGAGTCACATTAATGTTAATGTTTTGTGGACTGATTATGTGTAGAAAATAAAAGGCACAAGGTGGCACTTAAAGCAGGTGACCCTTCTGTGGCCTTATAGTTAACATAACTATTGAGCTATATGCAAAAATCCTATAACAGTGATGTGTTATTATTACAATATCTCAAATTGATATACCCATGACAAGCAGAGCTGATGCCAGATAATTGCCCTCATGCTCACCACTTAATGAACATAATTACCGCGTTCTTTGGTGCTCACCCCATGATTAATTGTTACAACATTTCTTTGTTAGGTTCCAGCAAATTACACCCTTGTTCTACTGCTGCCATTTTCACATCAGGCAATCATAAAATACGCACGCGGGCCCTCATAAAGACAGCCTAGAGCCACTTGAAAGCCATGTTGGTATCACTGAGGGAGGCACGGAAAGTTAAAGACAGTCAGTCAATTATAATCATTGGGCAAAGATTTCAGAAGGACAGGAGCCAAAGTGAGCGACTATATTCAGGGGGGAGAGAAAACAACACACAACTTGTCAGCTGCAAACATGCACGCAAACGCCGCAGGCAGACGCACACACAAATCACATCAAAGGCAGGCAGCGGCGCGCGCGCACAAGCAAACGCGGAGAAATCCTAATCCAATTCGTGAGCGTGTGTTCAGGAGCAATTATCCTGGGCATATTTCACAGGAGACCTGACTGAGAAGGTGTCACCCAGTTAAGCAATGCTTGTCTTAAGAGCATTTGCTTAATAAGCCATGGTCTAATGCAATAAGATGCCTATTCCCAATCAGGCATGACAAAGCCTAATTTATGCTGGGCCAAACGAGCAACAAGAAATAGAGTCTGGAGATGGGGTGGGGGGGGTAAGCAATGATTGCGATCAATGTAAAGTGCGATTTAAAAAAGGTTAGAAAGTACAGCGTGACCTCCCGTTAAGAGCAATACCTTACACATATGTTCATTTATTCACATGCGCAAACACAGTTTCTTGTGCAGACACATGTATACAGTGCACAGAACCCACAGCTCGTCTGGGTGATTGATTCAGCGGCACATCAGATCGCTCACTGTGACAAATAGCCGGGAGACAGCCGAACACAAAAAAGCCTACACCCTAACACCTAACCTGTGAGGGGGATTGGGCCTAAGGAGGGGGGAATCTGACCACGCAGCGGGCCTGTCTCCATCACAGCCCCTTTTCTTGCCCTCTCCCTCTTTTTCCCTACATCCTGCGTGATTCACTTCATCTGTATCACCCCCCCCCCCCCCCTTTTGGTTTGCTGTTTCTGTTTTACCTTTTTTTTCATCACTTCCTACTTCTGGGCCCTCATCAGTATCTCTGCAAGGTATTCTGCCCTCCCTCCCTCTCCTTCTTGGGGAGTGATAGATTCCCCCTCAGTTCATTTATCCTGGAAGCGGAGAAGACGGCGGTGTGATGTGATCCATCTCGCCGGCGATGGAGGGAGCGCGGCGTCCCTGATCACAGGCCCTATCAATCTCACTCATAGGGGCCGGATCAGTGCCGCTGTCAGACAGCAGACACACACGGCCTGTTTGCCAGCCGAGGACTTCCTACTGTAGCGACTGTAGCTGGGAGAGGGAGAGCCGTATTTGAGGCTAATAATTAAACCTATGGGGAATTTTAGCAAGGAAAGCTCATTTTTTTAAAACCAAAATAAGTTTTTTGGTATTTTGTTGAGAAATTGATAACTCCATTATCAGTAAATGGATAAGTTCATGTAATGAAAGTAAATCTTTTATGTTAATTTTAATAGAAATGTAATAATATATTATTAATATAATATATTCTACCTCCCAATTGCTACATCTATACACAAGATATCATAAAGCTCACATTCCCTAAATAATAATAATTATTATCATAAAGCTTTTGCAGTGACACATCACAGAGTCAGATAGGAATACTGGCCAATGTGCTACCAATGCTATGGAACATTCTATAGCAAATGCAAAGCAGAATAGGAAAAAAAAAGATTTTTTTCTCAACAAAACAACATCAAGGGCACAGTCAAGTAGATGATCCAGGGAGACAAAGACTGAAGTAACCTTCATAACCCTAAAAAAAGCATTTTGATGTAACTACAGATTTAAAGGCAGTTGGCTTTTAATCAAATCAATCTTTATTTATATAGAGTCTTTCACAATCAAAATTGTTTTAAAGCGCTTTCCAGAATCCCAGGGCCTAACCCCAGACAAGCAACAGTGGCAAGGAAAAACTCCCCTTTAACAGGAAGAAACCTTGAGCAGGACCAGGCTCGAGAGGAGAGGAGAGGAGAGGACGGGCACAGAGCACAGAAACAGAAACAGATACAAAAACACACTATTTATACAGCGGGTCAGCGGGGCCGGAGGTCATCATGCAGCTCTGAAGGCGGCGATACCTGTAATTCAAAGCCCTATTTTTCCTGGTATATGTAGAGTATAGAATGATAGAGGAAAATTCGAGAGGTGATAAAAGGAAATTTTTAACACACAAATTAATTAAAATGGACCTCAACAGCATCTAATTTCTTCTTAAAACTCCAAATGCAAAATTAAAGACACTGCTGAGGATTTTCAGACTAAAAACTGAAGCAAAAGTAGTCAGAGTGATCTGAGACAAAGCTTTCCTGCTCGCATCGTCCAGTTATTATAAATAGAGAGTTTGCGCAACTCTATTTCAGTCAATAAACACCATAATAATCTAATCATAATACAAAGATTCTCCCAGATCTGATTCAAATTCCTGTCAGTTGTGTCTGCCTCAGCTCTCTGACATTGTGACTGAGTGTTGGAACACATGGAAGTGACAGGCACAGAGTACCTATTTGCTGCTGCTGCTGCTGCTGCTGCAGGAGTCGAGGCTCGCCGTACCCCCCCTTGTGTCCAGGATTGTGTGTGAGTCAGTCAATGGATAGAACCAAATCGCCTGTGCAGACAGACAGGAAATATTTGTGTCTGTACATGTTCCCATGCATTTGTATCAAAGTAAAGAGTTTGACTAACCTCGTTTCATCTCATTGAAAGGTAAAAATTCCCAGATCATCCCACATTAAATCCCTCCTAAAAATGCCCCAAAATGGATTTACCTTCGCAATTCAGCCTCAGAAGACATTATGAGCATTACAACACACATTATTGAGGATGTTCACCGAAAAAGCTGCTTTGAACTTTGCATGAAGCTGACTTCATTGAGTGAGCCCATCTGAATAGGGAAGCACGCTCTGTTAAGAACACACGCTAATAAACATGTTATACAAGGAAGACATGCGATCAGTGAGGGAGAGGAGTGGAGTGTGTAAGCTGCCCTGGACAGGTGCTATGAGTGTTTTGGGATTCAGTGCTTTGCTCAAGGGCAAAGCTTTGCTCAGCAGTATTCTGGCACTTAATTCACTTTACAATGTTTTTGAGCCGCAACTGTGTTTTGGACCAGAATCTCTCCAGCTTCCAGTCCAAACAATCAAACCACGCATTCACTAGTTTATGACAGCTCATCGCAGGGCCCTATCTGAACATTTGGGAGTTGCTCAAGGGTACCGAAGCAGTGCCCTGAGCGTGTCCCCACACTTCTCCTGCTGCCAACACACCTACCCAGACAGACCACCCGGGACTGGTTTATGAAAAAGCACAAACAAAAGGAAAAAGATGTTTAGGGTGTTTTTAAAATGGATTTGCTACAGTTGATGTGATTAAATGCACATTTTCCATTGTATCATATATTAGCAATATTACAGTCTGAGTTGAGTCCATGTCAGACTATATTTAACAAAAAACTTTCCATATGCTCTGTCAAAGTACGTTAAAATTTTCTTGACACTCATACACAAACCTCACCCACGGCCCGTGACACAAACTACACTTTACACACCCTACCCTTTACACACTCTGACACCCCTCAAAAAACACTTCCCTGCTGACGTGTAACACTCTCACACACTCATCCACAGGCACTTCATAACCTGACATGCATCACCCTGACACACACACACATGCACACATCCACACACATCAAAAGCAGTGGGCTGTAAAGCGCTGTCCCTATCCACCCCAGAAAGCATCGACCAATCAAATTAGGCCTGATCAAAACATGCCATTCAAAGTCAGGGCTGGAGTGAGGGGGGGGGCAGTTGGGGGAGCACAGCCGATGCACTGACCTTGGGAGCAATTAGCATGACCAGAAAGAGAGGAGAGTTGAGGGTGGGGGGGGCAGGGTGGAATAAAAAAAGGAGTGCAAAAGTACCACCCGCACTAGGTCTGGAAATCCCAGTCCTCTGAGGGCCTACTCAGCACCAGACCCCAGTCTTACCACCCTCCTTCTTCACACTCAGCCTCTTCACCCAAGATACTGTAACTCCCCCACCGCCTCTCACACTTCTCTAGCATGAACCGCGGGCTCAGGGCTCCCCTTGAGAAAGCCAAGGCCTCATCTCTGGGTCGTCTTCATTATACCCCGCACGTCATATTTGATTTTGTGGGTCATTGGGTGTCGAACGATCAGTAATGTAAAATACACTACATGCGTTGGATCTTTTACATTTTGTTCACTACTCATAGAGGATCAATTAAAGAGAAAAAAAATCCTACATGTGCACGCAGGCACATTTCTCTACATATATAGATGCCCCTCCAGGAATTTGTATCATAAATTCAACCCATCCCTTTGAATTCAGCATGATTTTTTTTTTCAGTTATTGGGATTCAGCACTCAGTGTCATACATGTCTCACATTAACCACCAGAAAAATCAAAGCTAAAGACTGTGACAGACAGTTCACGGATGTTCTTGGTGAAAGCAAAATCCTGATTCGACACTGACAAAAGTCATCAAAAGCCTTTCAGCACGTGTAAAGTGAGTGACAAGCAAGACCAACAGTCCAGTAAATGTACGTTGACAATTGGCGCGTCTCCATGTGCTGAATGTACTGCTGGTATAAAACGTGCAATTAATGCGATGTGCGTGTTTAAAGCCCTCAAAGTGCTGAAGTACTGGTGTTCCCTTTCATTCAAAATCTAGCTCCTTACAAAGTCTGCCACCTTTTTTAATGTGAATGCTCATTCTTCTGTGTTTATGCAGGAATACTGTGCATCCCAGCGTAGGAAGAGAGCTCCCGATGCTGCACGTGGACACCCACCCCCACCCCCTGCTACCTGGGAAATTTAATTCCAATTGACTGTCAGGCGGAGGAGGTTTGAGGTTACAGCCATACAGTAAAAAGGCTGGGCAGGGCTGCCTAAAGCGAGGTGCACAGGTTCAAATTGTTTTCTATAAGTCACCTCTACAGGGGATTTGTGTTTATCCCTGGCCATTGATTTGTTGCTGGGGTTCATTGGGTAAGAGGGAGAAAAGGGAACAGGAGGTACACCAAAGAGGGAATGTGAGGCCAAAACATGGTCTTCGTCCTTCTCTTGGACCTCCAGAGAGGTGAGTTGAGGGAAGGAGGGACGCATGAGCTCTGGTTAATTATTCTGAGTTAGGACTAGCTTAGAAAGCAGAAAAAACTGTGGGATTACATCTAGTTATTAAAAAGGAGTCAATTATTATATATGGGAGTTTATTTATCCAGCATAAATATAAATGTTTTTAACTAACATATCAATGAAGTCATGCTAATTTTGCTATTCTTAAGTAACCAATAATTTAGAAGCAATAACCACAAAAATTACAGAGTGTTTGAAGTATGGTGCATGAGTCTGCCCTCTTTCTGTCCTTCATTTTTATCCTAGCTTCCCCTCTTCTCCTCCTTTACCCCACTGGCAACCAACCTGGTCCTGCTCAAGGTTTCTTCCTGTTAAGAGTAAAGGAGTTTCCTTGCCGCTGCTGCTTGCTCAGGGCTCAGGCTCTGGATTTCTGTAAGCACCTTGGATTACGAATTGAAAATCGGCAGATAAGGAACACATTAATGTCGACTGTATTGAGGCTTTGTCAAATGTGGCCCTTACAACTGTCATGATGCTAAACATCTGGGCATCAGTCCCTCGTGCTCCTTTCTTTATTGTCTTTTCTACTTGTATTTGTCTGTTATAATAGGATATTCATGGGGGGGGTCCCATTTTTGTTCATTGGCGCTTGTCAACTGGAAGCTCTTGTTCTCATAATGCTGCCATTGCTTCCACTCCATGACCCGTCTAGTTCAGTCTCACTTAGTGGCTTAATTACCACCGAGTGTCTTCAACGCAAATGACGAGAGACAAATGGAAAACAAATACAATCAGCACACTGTCTTATTAACCAGGTCGTCTGATGCTCTCCTAAACCTCCTCTTCCAGACAATATCCCATCTCCGTGTGTGTTCTGCACACTACAATGCGCTGATGGTGAACCAGTGACGTGAGTGTCAATAGACGTTTGCATAAGCACACAATAGCACCGTGGTTTGTAATTGGGCAAAAGTAATGGGATATCAGTACTATGAACAAAATTAGAAATCCTATCTGAGCGAAACAAACAGGGAAGTGGAATGAAATAGTAGATCGTTTAAAGTGGAAAACAAACTTTGTTGATATAGGACTGATATAGTACAGCTTTGAAAAGACGTTTGAAGAAACTGAAATTGAAGAAACACAGTGAAGAATGATGCAAACCCTTCGGGAAAGGCTCAATTACAAGGGCTCATTTTGATTTGGGTCGTCGGTGAACGAATCATTGCAGCGCTTTTGGCCATTTGAGCTTCATGTTTGCAGGACGTCCAGGGTTAAGCTCCACTTTAAGACCAAGCAGGAGAAGATTTGATCAGTTACTCCAGGTTACAAACCCCTGGTAATGGCCTCTGTCCCAGGAGACATCACAGTCCCTTTTTTAAGCACAAACAGTGATGATTTAAATCTAAACAATGGTTTACCAAAGCTGATGAGGCTGCAATGAGTTGGCTATTTCATGTACAAAAGCATCAAGTGCTTGTGTGATTAACTGAAGATTTATCTTCAAATTATTATTCAGAGGATTGTTTTATAAATCTAAAGATTATGTATTCTAGTCCTTGACATATAAAGATTTGCCTCTATCTAATAACCATGTATGGGCTAAAAGGGAGTTTATTAAAACAGAAACCAGCATGTCAGATAGATTATCAAAAGTAAATTCAGCTTGCATAATGTTGGAATAAGTCAAAGTAGCAGCATTTCTACTTTTCCTGTACTTCAAAACCCAACTGCTGAGAAGTTACAGTGATTAGGCAGCTATGGATGTGTTTTGGTACAGTATATGCTTGATCACTCATGCATGTTGTGGATTTCATCAAGAAGTGTGTATTCACTTGTGTTTGTTTAGTTTGGGGAGCAAGCCTCAGCTTGACAGTCATCTAGAGGGGCCAGTTTGCTTTGCCCATAAACAAGACGGGCCCAAATTAGCCGCTCAGAAAGCCTGTGGCCTTGAGTGGAGCCGTCCTACCCCCCAGCTACATTATTGAGCAATGCTAATGACCCAGCCTCCACTCATTTACTCTCTCTTCAACACCATTACGCTGGCTCTCGTAGCAGATTTAGCTGGGCTGGCTTTACGGCACGCTTTATCATTTAAGATTTCATCCTTTAAAAAAATAGTATTAAAAGTTGTTTTTTTTTAGAAAAAAAAAGCAAGCACCCAGTGGGATAAGCAGGACTCTTCACTCTGACTATTGCTGACTGGCTCTCTCAAGGTTTTGGTAAGCACCGGCACTCCTTCAGGATTTAATAAGCGCTCTGTGTGTGTGTGTGTGTGTGTGTGTGTGTGTGTGTGTGTGTGTGTGTGTGTGTGTGTGTGTGTGTGTGTGTGTGTGTGTGTATCAACTCATACTGTATGTGTGGTGTTACAGCGAGCCGGTAACAAGACACGGACCCCCTTTACCACCAGAAGCCCAACTGGTGCTGGCGCTGTTTGCTATAGCGAATCCTGAAGCGAGGCCACATTTTCCGAACAGAGCGTTGCTCCTGTTAATTGGTCATTAAAAACAGTGGCGTGTGGGCCTCGCTAAATCTTTAAACAAGCCATGAAATAATAAAGGAGAGGTTTGTCACCGCTGTTAGCTCCCCAGAGCAAGCAGGGTGGGAGAAAGCAGAACGAAAGGAGATCCGCTTTTGATCATTATCTGCAGAATTAACATGGCTGATAGTAATTGCTCTGTTCATTCCAGCTCTTGTAAATACATTGTGGATGTGGAGGATGTGAGCAGATGAAAGGAGGTCGTCAGTGATGAGCAAAGGGGGGAAAAGAGGTGGGCTGGAGGGGAAGACGGTGGCAGTGATCGTTATTAGTGTGAAAACTGCAATTTCTTGTCAGACGCAGGTTCAGCGGTGGCTCGTTGCCCCGATCCAGAAGTGCTGCGCACGCTTGGCACCGAGCGCTTCAGATGTGTGCAGCTGTGTTGTTAAATTCAGATCGTGAGAGGAAAGAGCAACAAAGATGCATCAGAACTGATAAATATGCAGAGTGACGTGCTTTTTCTCTTAGCACTAATAATATCAAAGAAAGTCTGCTTCTGGGGGAAAGAATGGTACCAGTAGCATTGAGACAACAGGTGTCAAAGTACACACACCCACACACACAAACACACACGCGCACAAACACACGCGCCTGCTCACTCACTTTCTCTCATACACACAAGCTATAGAGTGCATTGTAACCTCCTAAGCCCTGCGAGAGTAATGATTCTGTTATACTTGCATGGCTTCTCATATATTGATTTGGGCCGAGAGGAGGCCCCTCCCGTAGGGGCCCCATTCCTCCCGGCTCCCCACCCGGTTACCATTGTGCCAGAGTGTGCATGCGTGCAAAATACCAGCAGTTGGTGTGTCAACAGAGGTCGTGTGGAAATCTTTTTTTTTTTTTTTATTTTAAAAAGAACAAATGAATTAAGGAATCCAGATTTGCTGTGCACTAGACAATTCTCCAGCGTTTATGTCTCATATCAAAACAGATCAACAGATGCACATACATACGGATATAAGCATTGGGCATATAACACTGGGCTCTCCCTTATTGTTGGGGTATCAGTTCAAGCCGTCAATAATGGTGCAGCGGACTGTGAAGGGACAGGCATGGCCCAGACTGCCCATGGTGTTGAGATGTGAACTTGTGAGTGTGGGTCCATGGAAGGATCCATACAATCCTGCATATTCATACCAAACACACACACACACACACACACACAAAAAGGGAGCCTGATCACTGACCTATATGACCTTTTCCCTTCCTAGCCACCCTCCTTCTGTCTGCCAGTGGCCAGTGTGTGTGTGTGTGTGTGTGTCCCATACAGACTCTTCCCTAACCCCCTCTCCTCCCCTCCTCTCTCGTCCACCCAAACCGCCCATTGTTTCCCTCCTTCCCTCCATTGTCTCAGCCTAGAATGGAGGGATAAGCAGTCAGGGGGAAAGCAGGTTGCTAATGTCGAGAATTGTTGCCTGGGAGGTTCATCAGACAGGTTGTGGCGAAGAATAAAAAACAAAAAAACATATTTAAATATTATTCGTGTATATGTGCGATTGCTGTTCTATACATTAATTACAAGATTTACACCCGATTTCATCAAGAGCTGAAGTCACTTCATGGCACAACATTTTCTTATTTAAAGTCACTCCCCTCTCAAGAAGTTATGCTGTTTAACTTTCAAAAGTGTCATAAAACAGCACAAGTGCTCCATTTTTTTCCTGCCCAATCATACAAATTGTCCCCCTCTCTTGTTCGAACTGTAACGCCTAGTGCCATCCATCATGCTAAACCTTCCTCTCTCTACACAGCATGCATCTCACTTAAAGGTGACAAAGCTTAAATTGGTGCTGTTTCTACCTGGACGACAGTATTTTAAGTGAAGTGAACACAGGTAGGTGAAACATGATTAGACAGAGAGGCATATTTGACCTGTGAGGTAATAAAAGTGGCCTCTGAGTTCATATGGCACCTAACTAGGTTTTGGCTGCCATCTTCAGGCTGTTGCGAGTATTAACCGAACAACACTGAATTTCTAAACCTTTGAGCTGCTGCTGCTGCTGTTGCTGCTCCTGATGGTTCACTCGTGGAAATCAGACAGTCCCACCTCTAACCTCTTTTAATTTCACTCCACCTTTCATAGAAACATGACTTCACCTGACTGTTTCACAGAATCAAACAGTTCTCATCTGTTAAAGCGTTTAAGACAAGAAGTCCCAGAAAGGTACATCGAACTCATTTTACTCAAGAGCAGAAGTGATTTGTGTGTTGAAATAAGCAGCAGAACTGCCTCAGTATGAATATGCAGCATGTTGGTGGTAAAATAATCACCACGCAGGAATAATGTCTCAATTCCCAGGTTCCTTTGCTGCCACGTTTACCACTGAAACAACGCCGGACATGTTTTTTTATGTACAAATCTATGTGGGGCATTAGGTGCGGTGAAGAGATGTGTGCTTCAAATCATGCTCTGCACCCTCGGGGAGTTGTGGTATTAAATAAGACCTACCTTTGGAACATTAGTGGAATTCAATATGTGCAATGTAATTATTCTGCTCAATAAGCCACTGGAGGAGGATATTCCATTTAGTGCATGCTCTAAAGAAGGTACATTCAAATGCTTTTATCTACACACAATATAAGCAAACATGCTACTGGTTAAGAGGGGGGGAAATTACATGCATTTTTAACAAGGTTGTTGCTTTTTTTATGATTAACACTGGAGTGATTATGCATTTTAGTGCTGCTAGGGGAAGATGGAGGGAATGATTGAAAAATATCAAATTATTACTTGTTTAATGTTCTAGGAAATGCGAGATCCACCAGTAAAAAGGGCAAAAATACCAAGCAGGTGTCTCAGCGTTCCTGAAACAAGACATCTGCTTTTATAAGGGGACTGAGATTTAATCAGCACTTATTTGAAGCATTGCAGCAAAACAAATGGCGAACTTTTTGCCAGCTTTCCTCAATAACGTTAGTGTCTCAGTAGCTGGAAAGCCGCCGAAATGAGCAGCAGGCAGAAGAGGCGTCACAAAAGGTCAATATTTTAATGCAACATCCAAAATAGCATTTTAGTTGCCGTCATATTGTGCTGCAGAGCTGCTGTCTCACTAGTTCAAAACATCAAGGGTTTCGGAGGGGAAAGAAGGAGGGGTTTGGGGGGGGTATGAATTTCATGCTGTCCCAGTTGCTTAAAATGATTCTCTCAATAATGTATTAGAGCACTTGTTTATTATTTACTGTTTACATAGCTCAACGCATGCTGCTTTTGTGAGGTGACACTCTCACCCTCGCCGTCTGCGCAGAGCAGGCGAAACAACAGACCGCGCAGACAGACGAGCCAGCCCCGCCAGCCAAAAACAGGCAGCCAACCAGACCGGCAGCCACGTGCTCCACGCCACGCTCAGTTGATGCAAAGGCGCTGGACTGAGAAATAAAAGACATCTCGGTTCATAGGAGTTGTTGTACACGCATCCTGAGGTTGTCAAAGAAAGACACACACATGCACAGAGGGGGTTGGAAATAGGGTGGGAGCGGGAGCGCTGCCTCCCTGGGGTGCAGATATTAATATGTATGCAGGCACCTAACTGGTCAGTACCAAACTCATCTGTTTGCTCATTTTTATTTTTTCCTTCGGAGTGATTCTTTTGTGTATTCGGAGAGGGTCAAGCAAGGGTCCTAACAGGTAATACAAGGGGTCTTTACTCTAATACGGCAAACCATGTGATAGGAGGGGGGGGGGTTGTTGGCTTTTCTTGGGGAAAACGACAATAACATGGCACAGAGGTTGTGAAGATGATAAACCATTTTTAAACAGCTAAAAGATTGATCCTTATTGAAATCGTTCCTCTCACTGAATTGGTTTACAGCTGAAAGCAGCGTGATTTAAATTCTTCCTGAGTACTGGTGTGAGAAAGATTCACTACATGACTAAAATTCAAAGCAAGAGATATTTATGGTCCCATCCAAGCATTTGAATTTGCAAAATCACCTGGAATATGTGTCACAAGCTTAACAGCATCAAATGTAGCAGTGAGGTACCGAGGGAAGCATAGATATCAATATTCCCAATCCTAAGATTCTTCTAGAATTCAATATCTAATTACCAGCACTAGTTAGTTTTGTGGTGGTTTATATAAAATAGCTGCTAACCTGGACTGTTCCTTTCATACATGTAATGTGGACTTTTCCGGGGAGGGGATGCACAGAGAAATGAATTTGAAATTACACCAAAAAAGAAAAAAAAGGGGGGCTCTGTGGTCATAGCAGACAATAATTACAACTTCTTGTGGAGACATTAAAGTAAATCAGCTCCCAGGCCAATTTCTTAGAAGAAATAGAGGTACGCACTCGTGCACGAGCGCACAAACACACTCACCCAACCCGCTCGTACTGTACTTGGAAAACAAAAACAACCACACACATGTACACACACACATCCAGCATTTTCAAAGTCATAAAACGAGGGGACTTCAAATGCAGCTATTTGTTTGGGGCCTGTTGTCGTGGGAATAGTCAGTGCGACTGTGCTGGTTCATTAGAATTCCTTTCAAGTTGTGGAGTGCGGCCTCCCTGTGTTCCTCTCCCCATATTCCCTGACCCCAATGCATCTCCGTGGGGCTGAGGTAGGGCGGGGCACTGGGAGGGGATGGTGGGGAGGGTGGGAGTTGTGGTTGGAAGTAAAGCACAGACACAAACACACTTCTGGAGGTGTGAGCACAGCATCGCAAACACACTCCGGAAAGAGGCACTTGAACTGGATGTGAAGTCACCAGAACTCACACAAAAAGAGAGTAAAACACACTTGCCTTAGCAGACACACAGTGTATTAATACAGATAAACAAACACACACACACACACACACACAGAGCTCTCCTCCCTAACAGTGTCACCTCGCTACATCACCCTCTCAGGGATGCAGGGGGAGGTTCGCCTCAGCAGGCACGGCACAACGCTCAGTCACAGGAGAGACTGCGAGGTTGTGTTTTTGCCACCAGAGATGGTGGCAGGGAAATTGTTTGTGTAATGCACCTGGATCTTTTCTGGCACACATAATTACTCGGCTCATCTGCTGCAAGAGCTGCTAAATGTTGCCTGGAAAGTCCTTCAGATGAATTTGGAAGTGGAGGAGGGGGAAAATGAGTGACAGTTCAAACGTGACATTAGATTGCACACAGGTTATCCAATTAGTGTTAATAGTTATTTTTCCATTCCTAATTTATATAACTATATTTACTTTATTATTAGAATTTATATCTTTAATGGATGAAAATTGTTGTTTTTTATGCCTCTGTAATCTTAATGTTTATATGGTTAAATGCGATTTTAAGACACTAATAGCAAAATGACCAAAAGATCAGCGTAAATGTCAACAGAATAAACGAGGATAACTTTTTCCATTGCCTTTGCACTTAGAGCTGTTAGAGACTTTCTGAGGATAGGAGAAAATTCAAGTGAATTAGGAAAATTAAATTACAGAGATAGATACTTTTGTGTCGGCTCACGTTTTTCAATTGAAAATATGGCACTTGTTCAACCCCCGATCTGTACGAGTAGGTGTTTTTTTGTGGGTTTTTTTTTTTCTTTTCTTAAACTCAGTTGGAGTGAGGTCACTTTGGCAGGCTGAGTTCCCGGACGAGACCCCAGCGGGCGCCAGACTGCAGGGAGAGGGACGCGGAGCTGCTGCCCGTCACAGCCCACTGGTCACCTGACGGGCCCCAAGGCCTGCCAGACTGACACCAGCCCCGGCCAGGCAGGAGGTAGGAAGGGGGCAGTGGAGGGGGCAAACGGAGGTGGACACTGGCACAGGGGACAATCAGTATCCAATGAATTTATCCATCTCATGTAGCAGGATGGAGAGGACAATCGATAGGGTGCCACTGAGCCTCCTGTTGGCATGTAAGGTTGTTTCAGGCGACACGGGGATCATGATAACAACAGCAATTATTCAGCAGATAAATGATAGTTTGCAGTACGCAGGTACGATCGCAGTAGAGAAGGAAAAAAAAGGTATCTGGCTGGAAAAGAAAGTATCTGTAAAAATGAGATAGAGGAGAAAATGGGATAAAGGCGTGTGTCCCAGCATGTGTCTGGAGGAGGGCAACACTCACAGAGTCGCTCAGGCGTGTCCGGAGCATGAGCCAAGTACCTCAGCTACATTCACGCGCGCACAAACACACGCTTATACAAGTGCACACACCTGCCTCGCCTTGGCTGCCCTGCCTATGCGCATGTGATGCACTCAAACCATCCTGCAATTATAAAGGCTCGCCAAGTGATTTCAATTCTCTCATTTTCATAATTTTCAGCTAATTTTTGGAACCATGTTTCATTTTACGTAAATAAACAGAAGCACCTCTGTAGCGTACCTCTACATTTGAAGCCTCCCTATACGTGCAAATCCCTTAAGACACTGGTGCATATTTGCTTCTTTTTTTTTTAACACGGTGCATCTAGTGGGACTGGAGGATAGCATAAAAAAAATAAAATAAATAAAAACATTTTGAAAAAAATCACCCATCGTGCAATGTGTAAACACAAGTCGAAGACTTACCTTGAAGTTATTCAAATTAAAATCAGACTTGTCGTGTGCAGGCTTGCAGATACATGTTATAAACACGCTGAATGCCTGCAGACAACCTTGGACGAGCTGATGAGAGGAGCAGGTTGAATCTTATCAAAGGCAGCTTCGCCTTCACTGTAACTTTGCAATTAAATAGTAAATGGATCAATGTTTGTATATGTTTGTGTGTGCATGTGTGCATTTGGGGGGCCTCAAGGGCCTGTCCTAATGAGCTATCTGTGTGCATTTCTAACAAGGGCTCAGTGCAGCGCCCACGGCACTGTCATCCTGGACCGTGGCTGACCTTGCTGAGCTGCTAGGCTGTGTCGTTTGCTATATTTATGGTAGCACCACCAGCATCACGTTCAGTGTTTCTGCGTGCTTATATTCGCTAGTGTGTGCATTCCAGGAGCGCTGGAGTGCAGGGGGCTCACTCAGGAAGCAAATACTGTGTATATCAGCATAATGAATCAAGTGAGGGAGGGAAATAGAAAGAGCAAGAGGGAGGGAGGGAGAAAGCCATTTTCCCTCTGCTGTTTTCATCCCTTCTCTGCAGCCAACCCCCGTGGTGACTTTTCCTCTATTCTGCGTTTAGATTTTTTTTCCTTTCTTTCTTTCTTCCCCATATTTTGCCTCTTGTCCCACGTTGCTGAGCCTGATCAGACAGGTTGTACCGGACAAAACACTCTGTCAGCTTACTTAATGTGCTGTGTTTTGCATAAAGTATCAACCAACCTAATGAGAAGCTTTGAGTCTGTGTACTCACAGCAGATGTAATCACCCATCATGCTTTACTTAATGCCGTGCCACTGTTCACGCAGGCACGTATGAGTTTGGCAGCTAAATCACCAGTGGAACCATAATAATGCATGTGGATGGAATCAACTACAGTGGGCCCCCTGTTTGTTTCTGGGCAGGGGAGACAGACAGACACACACACACACACACACACACACACACAAACTCAATATGCAAAGCTCCCCTGCGCTGGGTTAAGGGAGAGGGGCGTGCTGCTGTGAATACTCATCTGAGCCTGGCAGAGGGAGCAGTGTGTATCTCCCCATAACCTCGGGGCGAGGGGCAGGGGAGAGAGCGCCATTTGCGTGGGACACACATGCAAAAGTGGAAACACATATATCTGAAAGCACAAACCCAAATGCAGCAGTCAGACATATATGCTCATATGCAAACACACACACACACACACACACACACACACACACACACACACACTGATAAGCGAAAGAGCACGACGGGGAGGGGGACGCTGTGACCAAAAGTAAAGTTTTAATTCGGTCCTCAGGGACACTGCTTACTCATCCAACTCCCCCAAGGACTGACTTCCTCTGAAATCTATTCAAATCACATCTCTCCTCCGCCTTTTATTGCATTTCTCATATCCCCCATCACAAAGTGACAAATCACCACACATTTCACAGAGCCAACACCACTTTCTCCCCATTTTGGAGAACTGGGAGATTTGGGGGATTTTCACTTTTAAAGTGATTAAAGGAACTCATTCTGTCCTTTTTGTTTGCACCCGACTCCATGGTTACGACAGCAGCGACCAGTTCAAGAGTCCAAAAGTTACATGTCGCTAAAATAAAATAAAATCTTTTATTTGTTTATTGAGCTTCCACTTTCTTGCTACTCCCACATGCCCACAAATCTCATACAATGTGTCGGATCCCCCACGCAGCTCTAGAAGCTCACACACTTTTGCTCTACCTCTAAAACTCTTATCACAGCACCACATTCGATCCAGCCCTCCCTCCAAATCACACAGGCCCACGACCATACAAACACACTCCGACACTCAAAGCCTCACATTTCCTGGCTGTGTTCACTCCACCGTTCTCAATAAAACAGGTGATGAGAGCATTGAGGTTTAATTAGTTTATGCAGACGTATTGAAGTGGTGGGACAGGCAGCCTTGTTATTATTTCTCTGCCAGCCCTCTGCAGACACACACACACACACACATACAACGACAATGACACATACAATGTTGCCTGCTGCATCCACCACGATCATCTGAGGTGGTTTCGGGGGGAGGTGAAATGGTGGGGTGGGTGAGTCTGGATGAGAAAGGGGGTGTCAGAATGAAGAGAGTCCGTGTGCAAGTGTGAGATGAGAGGAAAAGAAGCACCACTTGATATATTCGTAATGTTCCTTAATATTTTCATTTTGATGTAATTTGTGGCCCCGGTTTTTTAAATATCCGCTCTGTAATAATGTTTAATTTCAAGGGTCAGTCTGCCAAGGAGTATATTAAAGCTGATAAAACTCATTTTCCACAGGCCCAATATCATGCCCAGATCAGGTTAGGAGGCCAGCTTCCCTGAATATTTCATCTTTTATCATGCCGATAATGGGGAGATGACAGAGGCGCATTATTACAATGAGAGAATTGCTCATTTTCCTGATGGGGAGGGCTGCCTGGCTGCTTCGGCTGCCTGCTTCCCTGGCTGCGTGCATCAATGACTGGCTGGGGCTGCTGAAAAGCCAAGGGCTCCGCGGAGTGTTTGTCGCAATAAAAGAAATTCTTCCCTGGGAGAGGTGACGAGTAGAGAGGTGGAAAAGAAGCAGGAGGGGATAGAGAAATGACAGAATGTGGGAGAGAGAAAGAGAGAGAGGGAGAAAGGAAGAGATGAGAATGAAAGTGAGAGAGAGGAAGGCAACTTTCTTCATCCACTTCACTTATTTGATTGCGATGAATAATAAATGTGTGGGCTTGCAGTCAGGGAGGTAAGCAATGTGTGTGTGTGTGTGTGTGTGTTAGAATGATGTGCAGGGTAGGGGGCTAGGTAATAATCATAGATTTCAAGAGGGTCCCGTTCCAAATTAACCCATTTAATTGAGCCATTAGTAAAGAACAAAGCTCAGGCTATGGGTGATGCTGAAGAACAGAGTGTATATGAGCATGGGGTGGTGGTTGGGTTGGGGGTGGGGGGTGGGGGCTCCAGTCCATCAACAGTATTGGGTATGGAATCGGCCCCGCACGCAAATCGCTAACCGGGCCATCTCTGGCGCCAGACCAGCTTTAATAAATGGGCCCAATCAAGGCTGCTCTGGGGACCACCTGTGTCCCACACAGGTCAGAACCATTAGACCCACATTAGAGTGCCCTGATAGACGCAGGCGCCACTCCAGCCACCCCAATAATGAGGATAATAAACGTACCATAATGGCATATTTATAGGCCGGAAGGGAAAAGAGGATTGTGGCTGCCGCGTTTGGGTTCTTCTGCATAAGAGGCAGAATAAGAGCAAAAACTCTTCATTCAGAAGCAGGTGACTGAGTGAAACTGTGCACCTTTAAGCACCGCACAATATCATAGCCCGTGATTTCAATTACCGACATGATTACGGGACTTAATCCTTCATATATAAAGCCTGTAATAAAAGACGCTGCAAATGACTAAAGCAGGAGTGATCAGAATAAAATTACTCACGAGAGACCCAGATTTCCATTTCCACTGAGCACGCTCTGTGAAAGATCTGTCACACACCAGGTGGGCCTATCTTGGCATTTAATATGTTAATCTGAAATCTTCCTCTTCATTCAACTATCCTAGTACGACCACAGCGTTGATGGAATTTCCTCCCTTTTTCTCTCATAACACTTTTTTTATGACGCCAAAGGCTCTGAATACCAGAATGTATGCTGGGAATTCCAAAATGAAGGAAAATCTTAAATCAATTAGTCATTTAAACATTCCGTTCTAAACCAAATATGTGTGGGCTCTACTTTAAAAACGGCTTCTCCCTCAGTAAAGGGAGGAGGTGGGGAGGGGGGAGCTAGAGCTTAGTATTATACCTTAACTTTTTATAGGATTTGAGGTGTCCCTTGAGTTTCCTCCACACTGATATTGTGCTGCTAGTCACATCAGCTAAAACTGTAAAAAAAATGTTCCTCGTCGTAGACATTAGGGCTTTAAACATAATAACGTACTCTGTGCTGTCCATGGTGCTGAACTTGAACCCTAACGGGGTTCCGAAATCAGTTCTTTTCTCTCATATAAAGATCACCATTCCATTAGGATCTATGATTAAATAGATAAGATAATATTGCATTTATAGTTTTACCTGTAAATTTAAAGAAAATTTGAAACATTTGACTAAACAGAGGTAACAGATTTCTTCTATTTTTTCAGCTGTTTCTCTTCGAATGAATTTTAAATAAAATAAAATCTCATTATGTCTACTTGTCTTTTTATACCCTTGTTTTACAGTGTTATGAAATACATTCACTCATGTCATTGAGAAATACTCTGTACTCTGTTCTGTGAACACAACTTTATGTAATATCCATCAAAACTTTATCCAATAATGCCAGTAAAGAGTAAATGAACTCATTACTGACAAAATATCAGCAATAGTAGTAGTATAAAACAAAATAACTGCCACTTTGCCATAGGCAAAATGCACAAAATAACAGTTAGCAAACTGGAAGTTGAAAAAGGAAACCCTCACATTCACTGGGTGGCCTTAATTCAATTTCATTTAGTTTGTTTGCACATCACTGCCTCCCCTCTTTGAAGTTCAAATTTACAGCCTAGAGTGACCCACATATTTTAGTTCTGGTGTAGCTCTATTAGCATCATCATCATCATCATCATCATCATCATCATCATCGTCATCATCAACATTATTATTTCTTTCAGGGACAGTGCTGTCAAGTGCTAAGCTAAGAAAAATGATGTAACCTTCTACATATGGATTTAGAAGGTTTACTTCCTGACATTAATAGCAAAATATACATTTACATTAGTTCTTCTAGCATCAAGATATGATGCCTATAGCTGATTTTAGCTTAGATAGCAGAAGGAACACAGGACACAGCGGTCTGTGCTCCGAGCTGAGGGTAATGTGGCGTTCCCTTTATCAGAGCATTGCATAAAACTCTGTTGACCAGGTATTAGAGCAGCCATTCAGATGATTATCTCCTAATGACAAAAGGCTGTGGGGCTGCTTTACTGTCAGATTTGGCCATAATGCATACAATACATAATAATACGCAATACATACATTCCACATACAAAGTCATGTGTGATTCCAAGCTTGTGTTTTAAAGAATGCATAACAAGCAAAGCCTAAATATCCTTAGCAACCCTCCTTAGAAGGTGCCAGACACTTTGGGTACATCCCCGTGGAGATTAAGAGGAAGTGATGAGTATCCCAAAGGCCAACAAAGGTCACTACTGACCGACATGATTGCCAATGACCCCGGGGAAGGAAGGGATGGAGTCAATATGTCTGGACCCCCACCCTGATAAATTAAAAAAAAAAAAAAAAACTGTCAGTGCGTCTGAGGGGTGGGTGGAAGGTGGTGCACTGGGCCGGAGTGGGGGTTAGGGGGAAGTGGGTGATGGTGGGTACCAGACTGGGGCACCTCAGGGGACTTTTGGAGAGGAAGAGCCATGCTCCATGTCTCCTGCTACCAACCGTAGTTCCCTCATTTGATTGTGTATCCATGAATAATGCATGAAGGATGGGACTGAAGGAAGGGGGAGGATGGAGGGACTGGGAGGGGGGACCTCAACCTTAAAGGGGCCCTGCCACAGTGGGAGTCATTACCGATGAACAACCACACTGATGAGCCAGAGAGGTGGGGGGGGGGGGTTATGGGAGATGGGGATTGAATGGAAAAGCAAAACAAACAAGTTATGAAAAATAGAAATAAGAATGTCATGAAACCAAGCATCTGAAATACTTCAAGCCCGCTGCTTATTGGGTGTTTTCCTCCTCTGCTTTCATCGCTCTGTAGATGTTTTGCTGTTGTTTTCATCTGTTCATTCATCTATCAATAATTCAAACAAGGAAAAACCTCAACATCAGTGTTTCTGTTTTTCAATGAATTTCATGTGTACACATAACAGCGGTGAGAAGATTACAGAAACGCAGAAAAGATGCTCTGCGCTCTACAAAGTAAAGTACCCTCTAATCAAAGAGATGAATTGTGGTTTTGTGGTATCTCATTCTGCCACCGCTGACTCCTGGGTCATACCTGTCCTCAACCCCTTCTCATATCAAAGCTGTTAGAAATCCTCAAGTGGCACTTGGAGGGTTTATTTTTTTCTCAAACCAAATTTGGTTATTTCCTCTTTACTCAGAAAATGTGTAGGATAATGAATAAAGGTTTACATTCATGTTCTGTGGTCTGAGTTTCTGTCGAAATACCTGTATGGCCAAGCATCTTTTTAGCAGTAGTGACTATAGGAAAAGACTCAATTAGAACGCTGAATTATGTATGATATAAATCCTGGTTATGCTTGATGTATTGGACCCAATGTTACTACACACTTCCACAATGGAGTAACATTACCAAAAACACCTCTTCTATAACATATTGGAGTGAAAAATGTGTGTGTGTTACCACGCAGGCCTTATATTTTCACTTTTTTTAGAAAGTTGCTATGAGTTGGTAAGAGTACACTTCCTGTACCTTCTTTTAAAGAAGAAAAAGAGCCCCTGCAGTGAGGTACAGTCCAGCGGACTCACCATTAGACAATGACTTAAACTTTAGAAGGTGAAAGAGATTTATGCTTCCAAATCCATAGAAACACAATTTCTTCTCACAGATGTACGTTAATGGTGCACGAGGGGCGTGGGAGAGGAAAATGAGCAGAGCCATCCAGGCGGTATTGCTGCTGCTAGCCATGTGTTCATGCGCTTGCTGTGCAGGTGTGTGTGTGTAAGCCATTCCTGTGGCAGCGGCTAAGGCGTCGTAGCAGGGCTAGGTGTTATCACTCATTCTGATTCCGTATTACAGCATGACGAATGGGCCCCCGCGGGCCGGTGAGCGTCGCCGCACGCTTATTACCGCAGCTCTTAAGTGGGAGTTGATTTAGCTTAAATAGGTTGTTTCATAAGGAGAAGACACCAGCCCTGTCACCACTGCTCTGCTCCTCGCTGCAGCAAACTGCCACTCTAATTGAATAATGCCTCCTCTACGTACCTATTAGGGTGCTTAGGTACATAGTGTGCCCCAATAATTGCTTATACAACCTGGCTAATTTGGCCTTCACCCCTTGTGCACATGCAATCACACATGCATACGCACAACCCTGTGCTCCCCAGTGTGTGATATTCGTGCTGTAAATGTAATCCACACTATGTGCTCTATGATTGCAAGTATTTTACAGCTTTCCATGTTTGAAAATATTAGCAAAAACAAAACAAATAGGCCTATATTTGAGTCATAAATTCAGGATTTAAGGCTGCATATCTAATTTGATATTCCTTTAACCTGAATCCAATGGAATCACGGGATTCTGAATGCTATAAAAGTGCAAATAGACCTACACTATAAAGGATTAGTGTTTCATTAGCATATCACAGGGAGATATTTGAGCGTGCATGTTCCAATAATACGGGTGCTGTGGTGTTTCAGCGTGGAGGTGGTTACGATGGGAGGAGGTTTGGAGAAAGGCATTTCGATTAACGAAACACTGATCCGTTTCCCTGTCTGTTTTGGCTTTAAGAGATTATTGCTGATGCAACAGAGCGATGGCATGTGAATTGTGTGCCGCTCCAGGTGGAACCTGTGCCAGCGCTCTGTAAGTGAACAAGGCACCGTGGATTCTTGCCAGCATCAACATGCTCCCGGGGAAGGCAAAGTTGGCCGTCAATCATGAGCCCTCAAACGGAAACGCACGCGTTCCTCATTTACCCCCACCACTCTTCGCTTAGTTCGTCAGACAGACACAAGGATATTCACCCATCTGCACACATGCACAGACATTGGCAGTGGGGGGGGGGGGGGCGAAAAGAGGAAGTACTTGAGGGGGGTGGTTTGATCAGACCACTGAATGTCTTGATTAAGCAGCTGCACTCAATTTAACTTTGATTCCAAGACCTCATGAACGGCATTTGAAAAACCTTGCTCATTCTTTCAGGTTCTAACACGTCTTTTTTTCTGGGTTTCAAGGTTTTGCTGTCTGTTGGACATGACGTACTATAGGTATGTGCATGAGCGGGGTTGCATTTCAACAGTCCAGCCATCAAATCATGATCTCAAGCTGCGCAATTTAAAAGGGTGATTTTCCTTTTTATGCACAGCAACCACAATGTTCTTTTTACACCATATATTAAGTGTTTTCTATTTAAATCCTCCATTTGAGAGAAAAAGGCCTATATTTAGGAGGAAATCAGGACGGTGAGTTCCTCATCCCTGGCAATCAGGCTCCTACACTTGACCTACAGTTGTACTCTCTACTTACTTTCATACTTTAATTCAAACACCTACAACTGTGCACACATGCTTTGCATAAAAGGCGCATAATAAAACGCCCAAATTTCCTCCCACAAATCCATTCTCCACACAGACATCCACATAAACATTTACAGAATATAAATTCGTACAAAGCACGTGCACACGTGCTCGCACATAAACAGGCCGGTGGGTGCTTTGATGTGCCACCCGCTCGCTTTCCCATGCGTGCTTGCCGTGCCCTCTGGTTGGCGGTGATTGATGATGGCCATGGCGAGGCAGATCATTTGGGTGGCCCCGTCTACACAGGACGTAAATCAAATCAGGTTTGCTAATGATTCTCAGACGCTCATCCGGCAGCTGTAGCCATAAGTTGGGTTTTTCACAGAGGGACAAAAGAAACATCAATAAGTCCCTGAATGATTTTATTTGACCATCAGTTTAATGGATTTATGTCTGTTTTGTCTAAAGATTCCCTTAATGAGAGAGTGTCACGTCTCTCTGGGAAAAATCACCTGTGCTGCATCTCAAATGCGAAACCAATGCACGTGTGACTCCCTACGCATATGCGACTGTGATGCAAGCTGATGAAACGTAGCCGAAGATGGAAAAGAATCCTTCGCTGGAACATCAGCTCTCTCCCTAAATATGACAAAACAATCAAACAGGTTCTGTTGACAAACCCGACCCACAGTGGCACCGAAGTGACTCCGAGGTCTGAGGATCCGAGCCCTCGGATCTCTGGAGATGACCCATTACAGCGTTTCATTAAAGTGCCTGGTCAATGAACAGCCTTGAGTTGTTCATAATTTATGATGCCATTACAAACTAATTAGTGCCACCATCGCCCTGCCCCTTTGGCATTTGAGGCCTTTGGCGGTTTAGAGGCGCAACACTGACAACATGGGTGTAAAGTCCATCTGGGCATACCACCTTAATATGTTTAGAAATGTAGACATTCCTTTTAAATCAGCCATTTTGGCCTTTTCACTGTGTCGCTGTGGCCTCAAAAATGATTTGGCTTGATACCCGTTAGAATATTTTGTCTCTCCCCTCCAAGACTCAAATGTAAAGGATCCAAAATCGAACTCAAGGACTCCTGCACTTGGAAGTGTGTGCCAACATGTGCTTAGGATTCAGATCTGTTTAGGATTTTAGGAGGCATTCCGAATTGTGAGGGTCACGTTCAGCATCAGTCATGAATGAAAGAAAGAAAAACTAGTTTTGAGGAGCACTGCTGAGGTGCCCTTGAGCGATGTACCCAACCTCAAAATGTTCAGCCTGCCTGTCAAGGGTGGGTGAGCGTATTGACTCTGATACCTCTCCCTCAATGACTGCATGTGCATATGATCTTTGAACATTTCTAAGGTCTGATAAAGGATTCTTCCTTTGCCAATTTGCCTTCAAATTTCCTTATTGAACATAACGCGTGTAAAAGATGTGCATCATCTGCTCATGGACAAGTGTGCACACAGCAGAGAGTGACTGTCCTCAGCAACTTGTCTGCAAGATACAAAGGGGGGGTCTCATCAAAGCCATGTGCAGCCATGCATGAAAGTCAATCCTCCGCTTGTGTGTGCTTTATTTATTCATTAGTGACACGCAGCTTGAAAAGGAAGAAGAAGAAAAAAAAATACAAGAAAGTTCCATTCAAATAAGCAGGAGGTCCCCGGAGCGAGATTCTAAGAGAGAGAGAGAAACAAGGAGAGGAGAGATAAAAGTGTGTGGATGTGTATGGTGTTGAAAACAGGGTGTTGGAAAGTGAGATGAGGAAAGAGTGGGATGACTTCTTTTAATTTGGGGAACCCCTCGGGGGAAATCGAGCCCGTGAACACACAATTACGACAGTCATCAGTGAAGCGCGCATGTGAGGAAGTGGGGCGGTGAGCGTTAAAAAAAAGAAGTGTCGGGATGGAGAAGGAGGAAATGATTTGAAGTATTATTATCTAAACTCTCTGCCGCCCCCCTCCCCCACAGATAATCGCTCACCCGCGCCACGTGCGGATGCGCGCCGGGCGCTGTGTGTTTCATTTCAGAAATGATGAATGCAACTAATGCACATGTAATCTATTACAATTAAATGACAGTAGGGTGGGGGGAAGGGCAAGCCCATCAGCGCCGGCCAATTATCATCTTATTATGAGTGTTAAGTGGCCTCATATTAGGGTCAGTGCCCCTCATTTTAAAGGAAAAATAATTGTTAACCTTTGTAATAATGATGCAGAGAAACTATTTAACACACCCCAGAGGGATTTCACATCTGATGGCTCGGATGAAGTCACAATGTTAGCCGATAGTTCAGAGGCTTCATCATAAAACATCTGTAAACATCTGTGAAAGGTGCCTCTTCACACTAACGCCTTTAGGTGTTATAAAGATCAGGGGCGGTAACCCGGAAACCTGGGTGGTGTCGTATGCAGCGACTTTAAATAAGCAAGTGCACAGCTGAGGGTTATTTTTCTAATAACAGCTAATGCTAAAGTGCAATAATCAATCCAAATATTTGCTGTCTGCTCTTTCAAAATGCAGGAACTTTGGGATACAGCTCTCTGAAAAATAACAATCAATTACATAAAACAGGAACACAGAATGACTGTTTTGTGCAGCGAAATGCAAAATATTTTCATTTTCCACGACTAATCGAGCAGAAAATTCGGTTTATCTTTTAAGCCTGTTTATCTTGCACACGGCTGATGTGTAGCCTGAGTTTTGAGCGTGGTTAGAAATGGTAGATTACAGGAAAACAACAAATACAATCGAAAAAGATGAAGATCTTTGAGGAGCTTTGCTGTTTTTAACCAAGCAGAAGACATTTAGCTATTTAGTATTTTATTCATGAAGCATGATTTGTTATCTTGGATATATTAAAAACACAAATTTGAGGCAATGTGAATAAATTTGCTTTTTTAACAAATGAAAATGGTGGGATCTTCAAAAGTCTGGAAATAAGAACAAGATTTTTTATTTTTTTACTATGCAATTGCCTGTACAACTAAATGTTAAGGCCAGATGTGGGGTCAAAAATACAAAAATCTTACTTCTCACAACTGGAAAACACACTTGGAGAGCTCAGACCATCAAGCACCTCATTTTCCCATTTATTGTGACACACCTGTGGAACAGTATACATAGGCAATAATGATACAAGGTTACTTCACATAGGATGCTTTGGAAGGTCACTTAGATCGGAGCCATTACCAACATTTAAAGAGCTCTTCCTTGGTCCATTTTTGACATTTTAAATTATATTATGTTTTGAGGTATTTTCCTACCAAAATAAATGCCAGCTGTCACATCACTTCTATACATACAGTTACAGTATATTATAGATAAACCATAGTAAATCAGCTTTACTTGTTGCTCAGATTCTGTATTGATCAAAATTGCCATCGAATATAAATTATTTGCGCTTAATTATATTCGATATCATAGAGATGGAAAAATAAGAAGTTTCAGAATTCTTTTAAAGAAAATCATATATTTGACTAAAGGCAAGGGCAATATTCCTGTAGGAAATCAGAGCTTTATCAGCACCTTTCTATCCGATTCCCTTTGAAAACGCAATGTAAGAGGTAAAAACAGAAAAATCTATATGCCTATATTGTGTATAGGGTTGCACTTCACCTCTCTAGTCAATGCAAGGAGACAGTACACTCAGTAAAGTGAGTTTTTCAATAACTTTTCTTTTGAGTCAGGTAAAACTAAATCCACTTAACTTGTAGATAACGGTCAATCTTATATGAATGCTTCTGCTAAGTCAACCTGGGGTATATGATTTTGGAAAATTGCTGTTTGCAAATAACTTTCAATTCCTTTTGCAGCGTAAATCAAGTTTTTCTGGGAATTCTCTTCGCGCTATATTGCATCTGGCTGAGTGGCCTTTTATTGTGTGGGCTCTCAGGTGGGCTGTTATAAGGGGAGGCTGGACCCTAGAGTCGCGTGTCGCCTCCGGCTTATATTGAGATAGACAGTGAAGTGACGACGACGACCCCCCCCCCCCCCACCCCCCACCCCCCTTCCCCCAATAGCCTCTCCCCTCGCTCAGCGAATCCTCTAAGTGTGTTACCTGTCTAGGAAGCTGGCTTAGATAGAATGAAACACTCACTTGTCACTTTTATTAACCCTCTTAAACCCCATTTTTCCTCCGACAACCCCCACCCCGCTCCAACCAAACCCCACAACCTCATATCACACTAACCCTACCCAACAAAATCCCCATCTTTCTTTTCTTTTTCCCCCACATTAACCTGCAATTCTCCCTATCACAGCCCCCGAAGCCAAAATCGTCTCCGTTTTGCATAATGCTCCATTTAAACTGATAGTTGTGACATGGACGGGAGGGAGAGAAATGGATAGAATGAAAAAGTGATGAAGCTTTGTCCTCTCTGTCTCACCCTCTGTCCCTCTCTCTTTGCGGCTCACTGTGACCCCTGGTGGCAGTTATTATCCACAAGGTCACACTCGGTCCCTTGTCCCATGAGTAGGACACAACCTTTTCCTAATGTAGTCCTCCACGATGCCCGCTCCCATGAAGACATACACTCGCTGCAGTGCACACACGTGCACACCTATGCACACATAATACACATACATACCCTGCCCATCCATATGGAATGCATTGTGGTGATGTAAAGCAGTAAGTCTATTATGTGGTCATTGGGAGACTGATTCATGGCTAAAGGCATCACGCTCGTGTCTCAGGCTAGTGTTTCATTTTTATTGGACACTTTGAGGTTATTTCAATGTGGACAAGTAAGGAATATTAAAATACAGTGCACTAATAAGAAAAACAGCTGTATTTTCCTTTTCAGGGGTTAAAGTTCATTCATTTTGAATGTGTGTGTAAATATACTATACTATACTCAAAATTATGGATGAAATATGTAGCCCCGTAAAACTTTTTACTGTAATTGTTATATGTCAAGTACAAGATACACGTTGCTTTCAGTTATTCAGATTTAATTCACTACTTTTTTCAAGGATATCATATTTTCTCCATGTTTGCTCCATATTTGCCTGTTGTATTGTTATTTTGTTTGTTCCAGATAAACAAATCACACTCAATAAATTGCACAACAAATAAAAACTCATCAATGCAAGTGGCTTTTTATTAAAAAAAAAAGTAACGAGGTTCAATAAACACTCCAGTTCAAGAAAAGACTCATATTTTAAGGAAACACCAAATATCTGCCCAGATTGTGCTCTGATTGTTTCTGCAACAACGATTTTCTTTAACCTGATGTATACAAACACTATACAAATATACTTAAATACCCTAAACATACATGTAAAGATTGAATATGTCCTAAACATCATCTGCGCTTACTTACCTACTGATGAATTGTACTTCTGTCAAGTATTTTCACTCGCTCTTGTGTGTCTTTGATCTAAAATGTCACACATTGTACACATCTTGTATAGGAGTCATAAATGTTAACGTAAACATTAAGAAGTTGCTAGATATAAAAGAGGTTCACAGGAGTGCAGAATTTTATTTTGTCCAAAGCACAAAAAGTCCAAAGAGCGTTTTTAAGGCTGTCCAACAGAAAACAATGACATCAACCTAATCTGTTGACATCTTCATCCATCTTTCCTTGTGTAACACATTCTTCAATATTCCAACTGAGAAGTGGGCAGAGACGCAACCTCATGAATTCAAATGGGCCTTGAATGCCAATGGTTTCAGTCTTTCCTGCTGCTACCAATTTATATTTTCCATATGGGTCCTTAAACGGCAAATAGAAGCCAGTCCCTGCCCTTCTACCCCTCCCAGCCTCCCCCCTGGGGACAAAGGCGGTCAAAAGTCAAGGAAATTTCTTATTCCTCTGCACAGCACACCAAGGGCACCTAAATACAAACCAAACACATCCCACAATGCCTCACTGTTGGCAAACTTTGGTTTCCTCCCTCAGAGATCTGCTAGTATTCTAAATGGTAATTATTACTCTCTCTCACACACACACACACACACACACACCCTAATGCTGGCTTGTATACACACTACCTGGACTGTACAAATGAAATGCAAAAGACAAAGAAGAAAAGGGAGGAGTTCAGGGAAGATGAAGAATGGTAAGACAAAAAGGACAGAGAGCAAATCAGAAAAAAAGGGAAGATGGAGAAAAAAGTGGTGAGTATGTAAATGCGGAGTCAAAGAGTTCAGGAGGAGAGTGGAGGTATAATGTGCTGAGCCGACCCGGGGGCCGCCAGGCTGAGTGTCCAGGGGCCGGTGGGGGACGATGGCCACCTCTCAGTGGTTATCATTATGTTGAGGGGGAGGTGTTCTCCATCTTTCTCTCTAACACTCTCCTCTTTCTAGCTCAGACTCCATTTCTGTCCCAGGGCAAAGGTGAGGTGGCCCGGGGTGCGCGGTGAGGTGAAGGGTAATGGGGGGCTGGCTCTGGGTCAGCGGCTGTCCTTAGCGAAGCTGCTTGACCTGCTCACCTATAACTTGAAGTTTTATTCCCCAAGTTTTTGTCTTTTTTTTCACGCTTGCGACTGAGTTGGGGGAGAGGAAGGGTATGAAATCTTGGTCGAACAATATTTGAAGTTTTGGGAACTTAAGAAATTGTGATTATGTTTGAGGGTCCGACTCTGGGGTTTTAAGAAGCACCTAGAGGCAACCTTGATTGTAACAGATGGTAATTATAAATATATAGTGGAGAACTGAATGGAATTAAATGACAACACCCTATGGCTTAAAACAGACACGACTACAGGTTAGATGGTGCAGTACGTAAAAAAGACCCCATAGCTAAAGATTTATCCTGGAACCTGAAACTATCTATTTGTTAATGCAAAGCTGAACCATTATAGCACTAGCATACAATATACTCTCCTGGGTTCTATCAAAGGGTTCCAGACGTGAGATTTAATTGATTTTAATAACTATTTCAATTTTAAAGATTTTATAAAGAAAATAATAACAAAAATAAAAAGAGACAAAGACAGGAGTTCAAGTGGGAGTTGGGAAGGCAGAAGGACATGGAGATCAAACACTTGCAGCGCCCCCTCCCTGAACACACAAGCCACTTTCCCTCAGAATAGAAATCATCTTGATTGATAAAACCTCAGCACCACAATAGATGTTTTGGGGTTTTTTTTCACAGAGACAACACCATTGGTGCAGAGGATAGCCCCGGGGTCCTCTCATTGTCAACACCGCCCTCTTTATCAATGCAATTACAGCACAAACAGACTCATCATTGGACTAACTGTCCTCTCCTATTGCCTCTATTTCCACATGCAACCTAATTAGTCCTAAAGAGAGAAAAGCCGACAACCAGAGGGGAGGCGAGAGGGAGAGAGAAAAGCCGGCAATCATATCCATTTGTGTGGGTTTTGGAACAGCTCCTCTGCACGTGGATGAATTTGTCCATTCTCTTTTCCCTTTCTTTTTGTTGTTGTTGTTGTCCTCTTGCTCTATCCCTCTTTTTATTCTGGAGAAAGCCTTCAAAGAAGCGATTGTGCGGGGCAGCTGAAGTGGCCAGAGCAACACAACAAACATAGCCGGCACTAATCAGGGCCCCGGCTAATGTAAACAATGTCATTTTTTTTGCCCTTAATGAGCCAATTTTCCGCAGATACGAGAGGGCTAACAATTGGGGCAGCGCCTTTGATGTGATTCATCTGAAGGTTTGTTTGTGATCACTTGGCACTTTTTGTTCAATCCCTGTGCCCAGCTGCTTTCATCTAACCCTGAAAAGGAAGAACTGCATCTCACTTGGGTACCGAGAGGGAGGGGATTAAAATAATAATTTTCATTTTCCTTTTGTGTTAAATAGACACCCACCCTCCCCTTAGGAAAAAAAAAATAGACCCAATCAGCTGACCACCCCCTCCTTTTTTGCCCCCCCCTCCCGCCTTCAGCCTCACACAGACACACACTTGTGAGAACACAGATTCACGGAGCAAAGCGGCATCATCCGTGAAGGATAAAACAAGGGAAAAAGGAAAAACAATGAGCATCATGCAGGGTGTCTGTCGTGATCAAATATTGAACTCATTAAAAGGCGCCCCAGTGTGTCAACGGTGGACACTGACAGAGCTTCATTAACATGATGCTGACAAAAGGTGAGGAAGACCAAAGAGGCAGCCGGCAGCCAGGTGTGTGTGCCACGGTGCCTTTCAAGAGAGCACCGTGTAGTCAGACACAGCTCGGTCCATCAAATCAGATACTAACTGGGAACAATCTGGCTCTGCTGAGAAAGAGATTTTTTTTTAAAATGTCAAGTTGGATACACCCTTTCAGCACGCAGTAAATTCTGACCCTCAATCACAGGCGAGTCAAACTATCCTTGCAATTTGAGTTACAGGCAACTACCAGATAAGCAGGAAAGCCTACGAGTCTTGGTAAGAAGACCAAAGCATGTCCAAGGCTGATTACCATAATAAAGTCAACTCCTCAAAGTTCTGCTAAGGGTTAGACGGCACACAAATGCCAAAAAGGAAAAAGAGAAAGAAGGCAGTATTGATGTAATGAAGGTAGTCAAAGGTAGTAACCACAGGCAATTCATCGCCCCATGTCCAGGCCAATTCCAATCAATCACCAGAGCTGAAGTGAAGCCAACTGCAGGCTAGCCAGTCAGCAAAGCCCCCACCCCATTACATCCAAATATATCTAAATACACACACATTACACACGCACCTCTGCTTGCCTCTCTGGCCATGAGTCAGGGGCCCTCTGGGGCCAGGCACAGAGCGCACCTGCTGGGCCCTGCAGTTACCAGCTGTCAGCTCCACGTGTTGTGTACTGTGTGTGTGTTGTGGTGTGTGTGTGGTGTGTGTGTGTGTGTGTGTGTGTGTGCGTATGTGTATGTGTGTGCGCAAGAGAGAGAAAGAGAGAGTGTAAGGGATTGCTACAAAGTTAGACACATCAGTTCCATGATGAACACAAAGGACAAGAAGAAAAGAGGGACCTTCAAGGACATCAGTTCACAACTTAAAATATAGAGGAATACAGTTACGTACCTGCAAAGATTATACGGAATAAAATCAAACATGGTAGTTCTGTGCATTATCTAAAACGTGTGTAAAGATTGTGTAAATTAGGTCTGATCATGTCAGTTTCTGAGTTCAAGCCTGGTCACAGCATATGATTGTATACACAGATCTGTGTAGGAAACACACATTATATTTGTCAGAAATGTTAGTTGGCCTCTACATTTGCTGCTGGGCAGAACATCAGAACTGGATCCAGGTCTTTAATGGGTGTTAAAGTCAAAGGAATAAACTGGAAAGTAACCTCGCATGCTTTTGCCCTGCCTGAAACCAGACAAAACTCACACAGACATGAAGAGGATCCTCTTTCCCTCTAGCTTTCATGTACTGCATCCTGCCATGAATTTCTCAGCATTCTGTGTCTTGGTCTGAAGCATCTGCTGCTCCTAAAGAGTAGACACACACTTCCCAAGATGTTGTGTCCATTGCAGTGCCAGTCATCTTCAAAATTCTTCTTTTTTTAAATTAATGATGTTTGACAAGAATTGCTATATTTAAGGATCACGTATTTGGTCAAGTTTGATGTCCATGTTACTGAATATGAATAGAATTATTTACCTAAATAAGCAATTCAAAGGAGTCACTTATGAGTCCTCACTCTGATGAGGAAAGGTTTGTGGAATAACACACAAAACGATTCCCATGTTCAGTGTTTACCTGTAGGGCATGACCTTAATCCTGAGCTCACACCTCTGAAAGGGACAAAGAGATAGGAAACCGTGCTCAGGCAACAATGAATAACATGTCTGTTTTGGGGGCAGAAAAATCAATAATGTGTTGTGATGTGAAACTGATTCCCCACTGGATTTTCGCAGTGCTCTGTGCAAGCCCATTCTCTCTGTGGCCCTGAGGTAAATGGTGTACTTTGTTACAGTGTGTAGCTGTAAGCCTTGGAGACCCGTGCAGCGATTAAGCTATAGTAGAGCACATTAGCCCAGGCCGTGTCATGGCAGGCTTAAACAAGCTTGGCATGGAAGAGGAAAAGATGAAGAGAGGGACACACGGGGGAAGAGGTATACCGAATGGGTGAGAGGAGAACATGCAGGGAAAGAGGAGGAGAAGGAGGAAGGGAAAATGTGCAGTGGGTGTCCCGCGTGCACTATCATGGGGGACTCATCCAAATATGTCTCCAAGAAAGAAAAAAAGAAAGCAAATCGACACACAATCTTGTGTTTGTTCTGAAGGCAGAGAGAAAGAGTTACAAAGAGAAAACTTAGATTAGTCACAAAGTCAAGTGCCAAAATGAGAACTACTTATAGACTATTACAACGCATCAACGCTGCGAGAAACCTTAGAAATTAACCCTAGCCCTCATTTTATCCTTTTTATTCCATAAAGTGGTACCTCCATCACTTATGGTGCCCTACACTGGTGTAGACTGGCGCGAGGCACCAAGCAAAGTGGGTTGACGCAAGTATTCAGAGCGGTGAGGGGGAAACGTGTGGACAGTAATGAAAGCAAAGACAGAAGGGAGTTGATAGCAGTAATTCTTTTTCAATCTCTGACCATCTTCTGAAACCCCTCCGAGCCCCTCTCCTCTTGTTACGGCCCCCTCTTTGCCCCCATCGCCCACCTCTCCCATCCATTCCTCCCTCTTGTGCACGTTACCCCTCCTCGCACTCTCCTTTCTCTCCTCCTGCTCTGCCCACCTCTCCATCGCACCCCTCCCCTCCCCTCCCCCCTGTCTCTCCAGGAGGCAGTTGTCAATCAAGAGCATCTCCCACAATCCCTCTGGAGCTCATTGTGCCTGCGGTCGCTGGCGGAGGCAGGCGTTGTGAGGCGGCGGAGAGCCACAGATGGAGGGAGCGCTGTCAATCATTGTCACTAATTATTAATTTCTGTCACTCAGGCCCCCGTGGCAGCCATGTAGCTGAGGCCTCTCGCTCTCTTTAGCGTTCCTCTTCACCTTCTCCACCCGCCTCCTCTCCTTTGCCATTCAGTACATCAGTCTCCATTCCTCTGTCCCCCCAATCGGTACCCCCTCGACCTCCCTCCTACCCCCCTTGATAAGTCCCTGGTTTTCCATTGCCTTTCTCTTCTTCATTCACATGGCTTGTTGTTTCCATCTCTCCTCCCAATCTTCTCTCTCCCTCCTCGTTCTCTGGCTTTTTCTCTCAATACTCCCACGGTGAGTTGATTTTGTATGTCACCCTGGCCACAAAAAGTTCAAGCTTTCATTATGTGGTGCACGTGCACTCAGAAGTGCCCCCTCTCCACTCCCATCCCCAGGTCAGTCCCCTTGACTCTCTGCTCCTTCTTAATTGTATTCTGCCCTGCACCCACCTCAGCCTTTCGTTTTTCCCATCTGACCCCCTCCAACACATCATATCCAACTCTTCTAATTCCTCAAGAATCCCAAAGCGACATTAAAAGATCTGCTTGGCTTTTAGATTTTTTTTTTTGTCAGACTTTGCGGGTCTTGGCAGAGGTTCTGATTTGATTCGGTGAACTCTGTGTTTTCAATTTGCACAGCAGTGCTTTCACCTGTGATGTCACTGTGATGGCGGCTAATGAGGGAGGCCTGACCTGCAGGTAGTTGAGGCTGAGGACGATGCTGCTCCGCTCTGCTGTGGGTTATGATCTGCTTCCAACCTCACCTCATTACCAGAGGTGGTGGACTGGAGGCAAAGTACAGGGGGTGAAAGAGAGAATGTATGTATGTATGTATGTATGTATGTATGTATGTGGGACTTTAATCTTTCCTCAATAATTGCATACTGCATGTACAAATATAGACTGACATGCACCAATACACTGATTTTAAAGTTTAAATATCCCCAGTGACTCAGCTGCTCCCGAGTGGAATACATGAATAAGAGTCTTGGAAGCATCAAAATCAGTGGACAACTATGATACAGGGGTGGATCTAGTCAAAATTAGGTTTCAAAATAACCTCTTGTAACTAATGACATTAAATACTGTAGTACAGTTCAAGGTCAGCACACCACAGTTTTCCACTTAATGGATTTCTCCTGAATGCAGCATACTCCACTACCTGTAGCTCAGGTGTTACAAAGGTTGCTGGTTCCTGCATTCCACAGGGAGTCTGTACCATCTGAAACATTTCTGCTACAATACTTGTTGAAATTACGGGTGAAAGGACATAAAAAGCGTCGATACTTCTGGCTATGTCAGGCATGTTTGAAAGTGCCACTGAGCAGGCTTCAGTGCTCAAACAGAATCATTCCAAATCTCTGTTCTTGGTACCATAATTAGAAGGTGGTAGATGAAATCCATATCATTGTTCCAACCTAAAACTTTATTTAGCATTCGGTGTTAATGCAGCAAGCACACCAAATAGGTAGTGGCTAGTATTCTGTTCTCAAATCTTAGCTTTCCTACACTCGACTACAGGAAACTTTTTTAAGAAATCAACCAAACACACATAAATCTTCCTTCCAAAATGTTCAAAAAAATAAGCGTATTAGACACACAGAGTCGGTGCACCCCAATGGAAACGCAAACATCTCTCATGTTCCCTCTAAGATTACTATTCATGACAGACCTGTGCTGCTCTAATGAGAGGCCATGGAAGAGGCCATCTGGACACCACTGATACTTCACCTCCCACCTCCCTCCCATCACTCCATCCATACCTCTCTCTATCCATTCATTCAGTTACGCCCACACATACGCGCCGATCCCTGTGCCCCCACAACCTCCTGCATGCTCCACAGCCCTACTCTGCATACAGCCATTAGCGCCTCTCTACTCCTAACCTTCTGTCTCTCTGCACCCCTCCTTCCACCTCCCCCCGTGCCTGTCTGACTTTTTCCCCCCATCTCCACCTTTCATGCCGCTCTCTTTACCCCAGCACCTGTCACTTTTCCCTGTCTTCCCATCTCTGTTGTCTTTTTCACCATTCTATTACTCAATCTCCTCTTTATCTCCTTTTACCTGTCACCGTCTTTCTCTTGCCATCTGATTGTCTCTTTACTCCAGTTATCTATCCATTCCTCTCTTCTGTCGCCACACTCCTTTCTTCTTTCGTGTGTGTGTGTGTGGTGTGTGTGTGTGTGTGTGTGTGTGTGTGTGTGTGTGTGTGTGTGTGTCTGTTCGTGTGCCAGAATTCAGCACCTCAGTGGAGATAGAGTTTATTGGGGTAATGCATTTATCACTGCTGCGAGCACAGGCCTCACCTCAGTCTTTGAGCTACTGAGTAATGAAAATAGGATCACTTCTGACAACACACACAAACTCACACAAATGCACCCCAGCACACACACACACACACACACACACACACACACACACACACACAGTAATTGTGCTGGTGCTACAAAAACCTATGCTGCTGATGTTCACCCTCTCGGTTCCTTTCCTCCTGTACATTCACTTAATTGTTTACTAATCATGAACCAATTTGGCCATTACTTAAATAGATCTGCCAACACAAATCTTTGAATATTCTCTGCAAAATTGCCAGATTGATGGAATCATGGTACATTGAGGATTTTACATTGTGAAAAACACCACAAAACCAGCAACACACGAGGGTAAATGTGAGCACTCTGATGCTACATGCATAAACTGTGGAATAAGGCTCTGCTTAAAGCAAAAACATAACAATAACAGTAAATCCTACTGTAGGATATGGCTTTAATTACACCTCAGATAAATGAACACAAGCTGTCAATTATCCCTAACAAATAGAACCAAATAGAATCACATTACCTAAATTGGTAGGGGAAAAAAGGCTGCAGAACTCTAGAAAGAGTTGAATCTATGAGGCTCTTTTATGCTAAACACTACTTAAACATCGTTAGCTTATGTAAAACTGGGCTGAAAATATTCCTTTAAAAGACTAATGAGCAAACTAAAGAAACAATTTAGAGTATTTTATAAGTGAAATAAAAATAACATTAAAGGATCTGTTTGAGACCTGTAACTGGTGCAAACTGTTTTGTTTATTGTGGTGTTGCATCCCATGAATGTTGAATTGGACTGGGATGTGGGGAGTTTGGAGGTCAGGTTCATGCCTTTGGGCTCTCTGCCATGTTCCTTGAGTCATTGCTGAATAGTTTTTGTGTTTTGGGAGGGCAAACTTCTGGAGGAGAACCCACTATTGAGCACAGCACTGCCTTCAAGGGCTTTATTAGGTCTGCATTAATATTAATATTTAATTCAGGTGAGTTTCCAAGCAGAATAAAGTATTAAACCACACTAATCCTTGCCATGTTGCAAATGTAGTAGCGAATCAATGTAGCTTTACCAGTATTCTGTAGCTCACACTCCAACTTTTTGACTTGGGGAAATATAAATAAAGATGCCCCTTACAGCCCTTGTATATTGATTCAATTGTGCTAATCAAAGTGTGAATTCAATAAAAGATAATCAATAAATAACTCTAACAATACCAACATGACACGCATGTAAAAACACAGATCCGTTAAGGACCGTTGTGTCTGATTATCAGATTAGAGCTCAGACAGACGGACAGACAGATGACTATTAATATCCAGCAGAATTTTTAAAAAAGGTAATATGTTCAACTATTGTAGCCATGAGTTTAAACGGAGGGGAAAATAACAAAAAAAACCAGGTAAGGATCAAATGTTAATGGCCAGGGGTGTCTGTCTAATCCCATTTGGTCTGACAGTGTCAGGAGGGTAGAGGAGGTCTTCACCAGTTTAAAACGATACCATCACTGACGGTATTCCGACTCGGCTCTGATTGGCCTTGACAGAACAAAACATTGCCGCAGCGAACGCGTCGAGTACCTCCCACCGCATCCAACTGGAGAGGACAAGGTCAGATCGGCTGCAACGGAAAGTTTCATCTTCAAAAACAAACTTCTCGTCAGGCTGCACATTTAAACTGTGCGGCGCGGCTGAGGAGGGCATTGCTTATACGCCAAGTGGTGCGTGGAGAGCCCAAGTCAAAGGACTGCTGACTAATATGCCGAAATGGCTGCGAATACTCTGTGGTTCTGCAGATGGCAGGGCTATTTGTTATTCATATGGCCCTCGAGGTGTGTCTACGAGATTTGCGTAGAAGAGTGTGTCTGTGTGTAGATGTCTGTGTGTCTTGTGCTTCACCCACAGTGCTGAGGATGCTATTAATGCTCGCTCCTGATCGCCCTTCCACATTTAAATAACAATAGTGCAGTCGCAGAGAGCACTGGTGTGGATCCAACCTGCAAAACACCCAAGAGCTGCAGGCCATGCTCCTGCTGTGTGCATTGACGTATGGCTGTGCGCACACGTAGGTCCGGGTATGCTCAAACATCCACACGGATATACAGTAGGTGCCTTAAAATAGCAGTAATATGAAAAGGGATGCGACAAGACAAGGAAGCCGAACACAGTTCTGTCTAAAATGCACATCATCGCTGCATTCTGCAGACAGATTGCATAATGAGAAAGTGTGGGTCCAGGGAATGGGGCGGCCATTAGCATGCACTGGTGGCCTCGGATCCCCACAGATGAGCTGCCTGTCTTTTAAATTGAGTATAGTGCTGGGCCAGAGGTGGATAGAGTATTGACTGTAGGGTTTCAATCTTGCTGGGGCTTTTTAACCTCAGAAAAATAAAATCATTTTGGCTCTTATTGAGAAACAGATTCATTAAACCTTTACCTTGCATGCATAAACTGGGAGTGTATTATGCAGTGTCAAGAGATCTTTTAGTCAGCTACGGCTCCAAAACCATTTGGAAGACTAACAAACTCACTGACAGCAACATCGCCCACTACACCTACACGGAATCAATGTGATAAGGAAGAACAATATTATGGTTTGTGGACTACAAAACTACAATAAATAAATCAAAATAGGCATTCCCAATGTCAACAAGATGCAAAGAATAGTGTGTATCTAGGCTGTCTGGTAGTGTCTGGTACTCTAGTGTAATGCGCAATACACATCAGTCAGTACACACTAAGTTAGTCCATGCATTTGTTACTTCCAGGCTGGACTATTGTAATTCTTTATTATCAGGGTGTCCAAACAACTCTTTAAGAAGCCTCCAGCTGATCCAAAATGCTGCAGCCAGAGTTCTGACAGGTATTGACAAAAGAGATCACATAACTCCTGTACTGGCGTCTCTTCATTGGCTGCCCGTTAAATTTAGAATAATTTTTAAAACCCTTCTGACCTACAAGGTCCTCAGAGGCCTAGCTCCATCCTACCTGGAGAAGCTAGTGACACCTTACCAGCCCAATAGACCGCTCCACTCTCAGAATGCTGCTCTACTTGTGGTTCCCAGAGTCTCTAGGAGTAGAATGGGGGGCCAAGCATTTAGCTACCAGGCCCCCCTGCTATGGAACCAGCTCCCTGTCCAGGAGGCTGACTCAATCTCTACTTTTAAAATTAGGCTTAAAACCTTCCTCTTTGAAAAAGCTTATTGTTACTAATTCTGTAGTTCCAGTTATTATCATAGACAGACAAATTATCATACTTAGGGGGTCGTCTAATCATTAGGTCACATCTTAGCTATGCTGTTATAGGCCAAGGCTGCCGGGGTCCGGAAACATGATCACCTGACAGGCCTCTGTCACCCCACTGGGTCATGGTTTCCTCTCCTCTCCTCTCCTCTCCTCTCCTCTCCTCTCCTCTCCTCCCTCTCCTCTCCTCTCTCTACCCAGCTGGCCATCAGCAGGAGCCTACATGAACCTGGTCCTGCTCAAGGTTTCTTCCTGTTAAAGGGGAGTTTTTCCTTGCCACTGTTGCTTGTCTGGGGTTAGGCCCTGGGATTCTGGTAAGCGCCTTGAAACAATTTTGATTGTAAAAGACGCTATATAAATAAAGATTGATTTGATTTGATTTGACTAAAAACCGATGCAATCAACACAAGCACAGATTGATACTTACCTGAAAGCAGCTTAAAAACTAGTCATTTATCTGCTTGTTATCATTATTTACAGCTGCTCATTTAGAACAATGCTGCAAACGTGCTAATAATTCTCTGATCAATGCTGCCTGCTTGAACCGCTCTCAAATATTCGTCCGTCCACACTGCCAAACTTACTGAAAAGGTTTGTTGTCGTGGAATTTAGAGGCAGCGGGAATGCACATTCTCACCGACAGTTGACAGACTTCGGCTGTCAGGAACCGCGTTTAGAAAACTTACAACTTTATCCCTGCCTTCATCTTTGGGGTTTTTTCCTCCGCAGGTGTGGCAGAATGTGATACCTGACTGTCTCTGGAGCAGAACATACAAGACAGAGGAGGGGAAGCAGAAAAACTAGAGAGGTAGAGCGAAAGGATGCAGCTGGTGTCAATAGTTGTGAGAGTTTTAGCGGGGTGGAAAAAAGACAGAGACAAAAAGTGTGAGAGGCTGAGTCTAATAAGAACCCAGAGACAGCGAGCTGGCGTCGTGTGGCGCCATTTGAATACAGGGCAGCAGCAGCTGGAGTCTGTGTCGAACAGCTCTGTACTTCACACGGCATCACCATCAGGAGAGCGCGGTGCTGCTAGAACTCTGCTGGAGTCTTACACTGTTTCACACTTCCCACCGACCAGCCCGTGTGTGTCTGCGTGTGTGTGAGTGTGTGTTGAGAGAGAGAGAGAGAGATCCGTGGCTCTCATTACTCAGCCACTGTAATATGCTCGCCTTTCTAGTTTACCATATTGTGGCGGCTGTTCCCACCGCCTCACCTCTGTTCTGAATGCATTAGCACACGTCGCATCTTCAATCTGGACCTCTGAGCACCGGCTCCTGAGAACTCCAATATTATGGATCCATCAAAGTGTGCGTCAAACAAGCTATACTGTGGGATATACAGCGCATCCGTTGGCCCGAGGATGAGGAATAAATCGATCATTTAAATACTGTTTTGTTTTTTAAATTCAGGAGTAAATTCTCAAGAAAATACTATAAAAAATTTACTCAGCAATTAGGAATCAAATCACTTTATCGAAGAAAAACACAAGCGAAAGGCAATGACTGGCATGGACACACTTTTATAATCTTATTTGTCATTGTCACTGTGAACCAGGGGAGATTAGTGCTTTTTTTATTTCTGTGTATTGTATAATTGATTTTTGCTAACGCTCTAATAACCATGAAGTCATTTCCAGGTAAATTTAACCAACCATTAGATTTCATGGCTCCATAAACAATTAATTTACTGGCAAAGCCACATTTGTGTGTTAGAGGTTAATCCCAAGTTCAGGATACCCCAAACTTGTGTGTTGGACTTTTAATTTGTTTGCACCATGCCTACTGTCACTTTTGTGTGAGATGTTACTAATTTTATTTCCTTTTATGGACACAGAAAACAATGATTTGTCTGTCTGATTAGCATCTCGCTACGAAGGACATGCATGAATATACAGTATATGACAGGCTAATTACTTCAGTGTTCGGCAAGTGGGATTTTGTGGCATCTAGTGTTAATAATACAGGACTGGGAGGTTAAGAAGAAGGTTAAGGTTAAGAATTTAAGTTAAATTTAAGTTTAAGGGCCCTGTGGTTCATCTCTGATCTGGTTCTCCTTCCTTGGGATGTTCCATGGCACGTCCCTGAACCATCTTTGCAGTCCGCGCTAGTTTGTCTGCTTCATCCCTGAAATTCTCAGAGGCCTTTTTGCCCGTTATTACCCCCCACAAGTCTGCTGAGTTCAACACCAAAGATCCCGTTTATTGTTTTAATAGCGTCTGCTTCAGTATTCTTTCCACTGCTGCAGCTTCCTTTAGGAAAAATAAATCCAGACAAATGGAAGTCACGTGGTTTACAAACATGCCCGGACTGTAAAAGTAGCTCTTTAAAAAACAAAACAACCCTGGATCATGAACAAATTGATAAAAGAGGAGAGTATAAACATAATAGCAAGTGCTCGCCTCTGAATAATACTAAAATCGCATCTGAGATGATGGTAAAATGGGGAGAACACGCAAACTCTAGGAAGAAAGAGTCCCATTCTCTGCTACTTCTGTCATGCGAGGGCCGATTATCAATTGGGATTTAACGCCAAACTTTAGCCTCTCACAGGAAAGTGCAGCAGGAACCACGCGGGCGACGACAACGACGCAAGTGTTTGGTCTTTGCTCTAACACTAATGAGCAAGTGTTAGACAGAAAGTAGCCTGATTAGTCTGGCAGCATCAGTGTCAGACACTCAGCGGGGCTTCCACCACTCAGTGTGTGTGTGTGTGTGCGTGTGTGTGCGCCAGATTTGCCTCTATTTTATTTCTTGCCTTCTCTCTTTCTTTAACTTTCTTCTCGTTCTGTTGGCTCCACAGAAAACTCCAACCTTGTATTCATTCATTCTAAATGACTGCAGAGCCTGACAATCCACCGTCCGCAGCCGCCGCCACAGTCAATAACGCCGTCCCGTCTCGCTGCGCCACACTGGATAAAGCTCACAGTTTTTATTGCCCCCCCCAAAAAAAAACCTGCTGCTTATCAGCCCTTCTTTGCCAATCCTCCATATCCCCCCACCTACCTTCAAAAGTCTACCATGAAATGTTTCGGGTTTCTCCAAATGACCAGAACATCCCAGAGTGGGACGGAAGCCGCATATTTTTAAGGCCAAGAGCGGCGCTCGCTGAAATTTGGGCCCGAAATTTGCCCCCCCACCCCCTTGTGAGCAAGCGATGGGTGACTGATCTGGCTGTCTTCCAGTAACAAGGCCGGGTCGTGCGGGCCGTGGCCACATACACGCTTGACGTGCACACGTGCATATGTGTGCACGGTTTGCAGAGGAGCTCAGACAAGTGTTACCAGGAAATTGCCGTTTGTGCGATAATCCACTTCTGCTGCATCTTGTTTCATTAACTTCAGTGTCACACAGGCCTTTCTCGTGTCTCTCACACACACACACAAACACACACGCACACACACGAGCACATGTCTAACAGTGTCAGGGCCTACGTTGTCCAGTTGCTCTGAATCTGCATGAGGCTGGGATAATGGCATCTGCCGCTGCGCTCTCTGTCAGCAATGTCCCTCGCCGCTGCTCACGGCCGGTCCCCATTAGCCGATTGCTGGCCTGCTGGTCACCGTTGCCGCCGCCGCCACCGCCGCCGCCGCGCCACGCTCCGCTGCCTGAGCAAGAAAAGGCCCGGAGACGCCATGCACCACCATCCGTGTCGTCCTGTTTGGGTTGGAGGAGGTGTGAATTCATGATGCCACACATGGTATATTAAATGCAAGAGGGTTTGTTTTAAAGAGATCAGCTTTTGTGAATACCCACAATCCTCTGTGCATCAAAGGTTATTTATTACTAATATATTAGCAGTTTGAAATATAAATACCCACACCGTGACTTTTATAGTCCAACTTCAGCGACACACAGCCCCCCCCACACACACACACACACACACGTCTATCAGTGTCAGGGCCTGCATTGTCCCGGTTTGTGTGGTGCAGTGTGTTCCTGATACTAATCCAATAACTTATATATTTGTGTATATTTTAGAAAAATATAATTTATTGTTTTGTGGGTTTTAAATGAAGGGCATGAATGAATGGAAACTTTATGGCATGGGGAGGGGAAATATGGACCTGTTACATACTTTTTTTAAAAGTAATTCATTTTGAATCCACTGGGAGAATAAAGATACCCTTGTGACTTAACAAGTCACAAACACGCTCATGTTCATTATTTGTAGTTACATTTACAGTTGTTTTTTTTAATTTCACCAGAGTTTCTCCTCATTCAGAGTTTCGGGGGCTCGACCGCAGCCGTGATACCTGCGAGCTGACAAACTAATTAGTATAAAGCGTGCACAGTTTGCAACATGGTGGCGACAGATTAATCATGGAGAATAAAGTCTAAATATGTGCTTTCATGAACCGCTGATGTATTACTGTAGCAACTCCTCTGCCACCTCTCAGTTAGGCCATTTCTCTCTTCCCTCATGAGCATAATAAAAAGTTGAGATGGCAGATAACGGCTGACCGCCTGACTTTTATTAAGAATAGATGAGAATATCACAATTGTGAGGATACTAAAAATGTCTATGATGAAGGGGAAGGTGGAGGGGACATCACAGCCAAACGTATGTTCTGATGGGCTCGTTTCATTATTGGTTAAGCTTCCTCATTACGGACAAAAGACGAGCAGCGGTTCCTTTGTTCGAGCAAATCAATTCCAGGAGCCTCTATGGAGGACTGCACATGCACATCATGCAGAAACCTCCAAACTTCTCTGCCTGGAGCTGTAGGGTGACGTCTAGCCTGGAACCTGTGCAGCAGAGCGGCGAGCGGCAGCAGCTGAAGCAGCAGACAACAGCCCCATCTACAGATGGCTTGGCGTTCCTCTCCTTGCGACTGCCCCATCGGTCCAAAATCCTCTTCTGATCATCTGGCCCACGATGGGGGATTTTTGTTGCGACATTTCTTTAGTCGCACGAAATGCAACAGGAGGTGTAGATGTGATTTTACTGCTGGACTCGCTGCCATTTAATCACACAAAGCAGGAGAATGCTGAAAGGTCAAGGTTTGAATATTGTAATACCAACACCTTCTGTGTTTATTGCATCATTTTGCTGATTAAAGAGCCCCCAACCTTTTTCTAAATCTACTAAGTTCAGGCCATGTAACTAAACTCTTTTGTTCATGTGCATGATTGTGTGTGTCTGTGTGTCCCTTGCAAATACCCTTATCCTATTATTGCTCCCTATCTCCTTGTGAGAGCCATAAAATATAACTTTTCAAACTGTAAAGATAAGAAATTTGAAGACATCAACTGTTTTTTTTACATGTTAAATGACCACCCACAAAACAAGCAACGGCGAATGCCCTTCAAAACCACGCAAACATGACCTCTGACAAGGCATCGGGCTGATGGACTAAACCTATCTGCCACTGGCCCGTCCACATTATCACACTTTGCCTTAATTCACCATCTTTCAGAGTGTCACACTTTATATTCCCTGGCACGGGAAGGCTACATGCGGATGCATAATTTATCTCAAATTAGCGCCTATTTGAGTAAGCATCAAAGCAAGGCGGCTAAGGTTGGAGGAGAGCTTAAGGAACCGCCGGGGAAACCATGGCCAGGATTAATGCGGGAGATTTTTATAAGAAATTACCGGCTTAATGAAGTGGATAAAAAAGCTGTCAGTGTTTTATTGCATCTAAATTGTGTGGCGGTGTTTAGCCGTCTCGTCTGCTCCCTACATAATGGGTCGTGACAGTAGCTGTGAGGCCTATTTAACTTAACTAGTAAATAACTTGCATAGAAAAGCTATTTAGAGATGTTTTTATGTGCGCTATAATCAAGTTTGTTTTGGTTTTTTTGCTCCTTTCCTTTCTCAATCAATAAAACATTAAACAGAGGTGCCATCAAACTTCAGTGAGTTCCAAACAAAGGTTTAGGAGGTAAAACATCCAGGTATGATGAATATTAAAATGAAATAGGAGTTATTACATCAGGGGTGCTTTTATGAGAGACGTGCTGCAGGGATGTTCATTCAAACATCTTAAACAAGTTGAACCAAACGCAGCTTCTTCCCGTTTCATTTCTGCTGAAACAGCTATTTTACAGTCATGTTTCAACGTCTGTATCACCAATTGCACCTATTCAGCAAATACTGCCTGCTTGCTATAGCATGAGGGCCATACATGACTGAGGAAAGAGATCCTGCAGCCCAACAGCGCCACCTTGTGGTACCATTAACAGTTCGAATTTACCTCCAGCACTAAAAGTGTTCCCAAAATAAAATCGTCGTGTTTTTGAGTGACAGGAACAAAAATAAGTTCATTTATTTCACATACAACAATACACTAATCGATCAATCATCCATCACAGTTTCGATGTGCAAGTGATTATGGCGGCTCGGAGAGCTCGGGTCCGCTTGGAGGTGGAGGTGCGTCAAAGCATCTGAGTAACTCGACAACTAAAGATTCTCCAACATTTTCCCCTCTGAAAATGTGTCAAGACAGCGAGTTAACGTATGCATTTTGAGTATGTAATGGCATAAACTTGACATTTGGTCATATGGTCCTTTAGTATTTTAATATTTTGCGCCGCCTTAAATTTGACTTTGAATGAAAAGAGCAGTGTTACAGCCTAGAACCATACAGTAAATGTCAATGCACCGATGTATGAATACATGCTTGGAATGCAAAGAAAGTATGGTTTAAATTAGCTAATGTTGGTGGGAGGACATGCACTCGAGCTTCAGACCCTTGTCGAAGACCTACGAAGGCTCCATCATTCCAAAACAAGCCAATACAACATGATCACTGCATGGTTTTCGTGTTTGAATTAGAAGGGAAGCCTTTCCACATTTAAAGAAGTAATTTTTATGATTCTAAAGTCAAGTAGGTTTCATTTCCAGTAACGTCCATGTGGAAAAGTTCTTACTCAGAAAAGTTAGCCAATGGGTGAGGATCAAGGGGACATTCTTTCAGTGCGTCTCATCGCAACACACTAGGGACACTCTTTCATTAACAAGTCGTTCTTTGGAACGAACGCACACACACACACACACACACACGAGTAGCTTGACAGAACAATCCCTTTTTAGTGTGCCAAGAAAACCACGTTTTCCCTTCAGAAATGAAACCAAAAAGCAGGTTTTGGGCAGCATTCAGGTAGTGAGGTGAATGGTGGTGGGTGGTGGGTGTGAGAAAAAGCTTGTTACTGACAAGCTTCATCTGCATAAGGCCATCTCTGAATGTCAACAGTTTATATACACAGCTTGTAGGGAGGGGGTGGGGGGGGTTGTTATCACGAGACAAGATTCCTGAAATCTGACTTCACAGTTTGTCGATGGCCAGAGGTTATGATGAGGGTTTGTGTGACCTCCTCACATTATTCCTTTAGAGGGACCAGCAGCTGAATGTTTGCCTCACAAATCCAGAGGTTTCTCTTCCATCCCAGCTTGAGGAGACTGACCCGCTGTGCTCCTTCGGTCGTTTGGGTGCCGGGAGTGAGGGATTTGTGATTTGCATGGCAGAGAACCTCACTTTAGTCCCTCCTCGACAGGCTCCCTGATCCTCGTTTCCTTCATGTGCCCTCTTTTTGCATCTTGATTTTTTTCTTTTTCTTTAAAAAAAAAAAAAAGAAAAGAAAAACTTGCATCAGTCTACACAGCGCCGCGAGGCGTGCCGTTGAGCGCCACGGCCTTGCCGCAAGGCGACCCGACAACCGGGGGGCCCACTGTATTCTGGGTGGAAGCTCCCACTTCGAAAACTTCATGGATGGCCTTCCGGAAACAATGAAAGTTGTAGTCTATTAACCCTGCGCAGAGCAAATGACAGAACAGATGATTACCTCTGCAAGGACGGCCGCTTTGAAATGTCTATAACGTGTGACTTGCTTACCTTTGCGCTCAAAGCTCTCTTCTCGCAGGATGCAGACGAGGGCCAGGAACTTGGTGACCTCTTTCAGGTACAGCACAGTGGTGTTGTTGAGTTTGATGATGGCCATGGATTCTTTGTCGTAGGCGCTGCCGCTTCCGTCCTCCCTCAAACTGAGGCGCAACACAGCATCATATGTTAAAGCAGAACAGTGGATTTAAGACGCGGCTCAGTGAAAGAATATTTCGCTTACCCGTAGATACAGGAGACGTCAATGACCACATCGATCATATCGCAGCACAATTCATAGGACTGCATGTCTACCGGAGAGCTGTCTGTGGCGATGTAGATCTTACTGACAACATCAAACAGGAAGGCCTTCTCGATCCCTGAATTCTGTTTTGATTAGCAGAAACACACAGTTGTGACTCGTGTCATACATGTAGATTGGCAGGCAAATGTTTGGGCAACTCTGGTCGATTTTCAAAGTAGCAGAAAAGGAAAAAGACCCCCGACAAAAGGTTTTGGCACCACTGCACAGCTGGGGTAACTAGTAGCAGCCCCCTTTGACAAGCGTCACAGCCTGTAAATGCTTTTTGTCTCCAGCAAAGACATTCAGGTTCTTGCTTGAAGGTTTTTCATCCGTTCCAAAATGACCCATTTCCTTTATTTCTTTATTTTTTCCATCTCGTCCTACAATTAACTGTAAACAACACACACACACACATCACCATCTCAACATCCACTTACACACATCCTGGCACCTAGCTAAATTGGTATTTTAGCCTGTGTGCACTTGTTTACATGTACCGGTACTTTTCATTTTGCCTACAACGTAACAGATATCTCCACAATCTCCAACACCTTCTTTCAGGCATTACATTTACTTTTCCTGTCTTTATATACAAAAGGACTTGGCTCATAAAGCTCTGGAGAATTCCAGAGCCAGCTCGGCCTCTGATTCCAAATCTTCCTGGTGGTCTTTTCCTTTTCTACTGATCCCGGGAGCAGTTCTCTCGCTGTTCGACCTTGTTTTGCACACCACTGCACATCACGCTCATCATTTACTGCTCTTCACTTACTGAGATAAAGATGTTTAGCAGGTTCTCCAGAGTAGGAAGCTGAGGAATGAGTTTCTGCACCACTTTACTGAAGGCCTCAAAGATGGAGTGGTCGTAAATACTCGTCAAGTAAAAGCTGAAAGAGGTGAAAACAAAAGGAAATGAATAAGCAACAGCTGCAAACAGTTGTTACTTCCTCATAACACATTAGGTGAAAATACACATGAGTGCGTGAGTGCACGACAGACTGACCCTGATGGAAACAAGCTATCTAAACCCAACTTGGGCCAAAAACATGGATAAACTGAGCCAGCGTGATTCGGGGACTTTGGTTACCAAGATGTGAATTACTGATGGGAGAAAACCTGTAAAGAAATTCCAGGTTCCGGAGCTCAACACTGAAACAGCCGAGAGAGGAGAACTCAGCCATGTTCCCCCTTAAAGAGGCCATATTTAGAGCTCTCACTATTTGGCTTCTTTCTTCTGCTCGTCCACGCGGCTGGGCTTTAGAGTCTTGGAGAGCTGCAGACGTGGTTGACCGTTCTGGAGCCCGGATCTCTGGAGCTCAGCCAAAGTGACCACTGCCTTCTTGGTTACATCTCTTACCAAGATTGTAACCAGTTCTTTTGATCTCAGCGTGAGAGCTTGGGTAAAGAGTCATTAGTGGATCAAATCATTGCAGGGCCTGAGGCAGTAAAGACTGCCGTTCATTGGATCGCTGGTTAAACGACTCTGTTTTCAGATGAGAAGGGAAGCTTCACCAGCGGGAATGACTGTGAGCGGCCCCGGGTTTCCAAGCGGCTTTCACTGCAGCCCAAAATATAAATCACATTGTGCTCCAGGACCATATAACCAACTTCACCCCGTCCTCCAGATGGCCACAATCCATTTGATGCCAACAACGCTGTCAGCCAGAAAAGAATAAAGCTTGTCATTACATTGCTTTACGTAAGCCTACAAGTAACTGCTAAACTTGCTCTAAACACAGAATTAATTGTTAGTCAACCATAAAATAACACAGCAAGTGCACTTGCAACAGTAACCCACAAGGAGAGCTTTATTTGAACACAGTTGAAATTCAAAGGACTGGACGATCCAGTGTTTTCACCACCGACAGACTGAGAATAAGGCCCCTGAGGAAGGTCCCAGTGTGATCGTAAAGAATCTGAATACTCATGTATATATGAAATTTCACTTCCCTTTTTTTAAGAATCTTGAAAAATGTTGTAAAATTCTGTTTTCGCCATCTCATTCTGGGGTATTAAGTGTAGTTTGAGGCGCGAATGTGTAAATTTGTTTTGACTTTTGCCTGAAAAACCTTTTGACTGCAACATATACTATAACGTCCGCACCAAAAAGGGTTTGAATTTAACCATTTTCATTTAAATGTAGTCATTTCTTTACTTGACGCTCAACTCTTGTAAAACCTTAACGCTTGCATATTTTAAGGGTGCCACACCTTTAGAGCTTTTGTATCTGAATCAGATGTAGTTAAAAGACGTCAATAGAAGAAACTGACAGTAACAACCTGAGAATGCAAACTGTTTGCTGAGTCATCGGGCCGAACAAACACAAGCCAAGTCTTTAGGCTGGACGCCAACGATGAAATGAAGTCGGACTAAACGTTGCTTCTTCGTGGAGGCGTCAAATAGTGTGAAATTGCTGCAATCCAGATTCCACCCAACTTAAATTAAAGTCACCTCACACCTTAGTGAGACATAACTGCGGGCGAGTTGAGCAAACTCATGGCGCTCGTTTGCAACAACCACCCCAGTTTTAAAATTGTTTTTTCACAACTAAAGTCCAACAGATGCAGGAAGAGCCACGCAGAAGAGAAAAGTGACAGTACAAATGAAAACAAAGGGATGAAAAATACCTGAGATGCAGCTTTTCTAAGCTGGCATCTGCCAGATCATCGTTGGCTCTTTGGTGGATGTCCCTCTGGGTCTCGATCTTGTGATCGTCGGACAGGCCGTCCACTTTGTGAATAAAGACTTCAAAGTTGATCTCGGGATTGACTCTGTAGGCCCTCGACACAGTGAGGTGAAGCCGGCTCAGAGCCTCCACGTAGTCGTCCTGACAAGCAAACAACCAACCAACATTAGGCTTTCTGCCAGAAAAACCTTTAGTTAAAACTCTTGATTTTAAAACATCTCCAGAATTACTAATGTCGGTGTAGTAGATGGGAACCGAAGGGTTTTACTGTAGCTAAGGATATACATAAGGTGTTGTGATTCTAAACAAAGCTGATAGTGAGATAAAAAAGCAGCAGCGTATGTGGGGGTGTGAGAAAGTAGCAATGTGCCACCTGCCAAACCACATGGAGACAGAAACTGACTTTAGCGTGTGACCACCTGCTCAGGCAGATCACGGTTCCGTGAGGAGATTACTCTTTAATCTAAAAGTTTATAGTAGTCAGAAGTATTTACTCTGCCACCAAAGAATGAGGGGTTTAAAATGCATTTTAAACTGGACAAACTTTGATTATTCAGTAGCTTACCTGTGCGTCGATGACAAATATTAAAGCTCCAGTTCCTCTGAAGATCATCTCATAATCAAAGGTTGGGTCGAAGAAATCGACCTGGCCCGGGAAGTCCCAAATCTGGAAATTGACAAAGGAGCTGCTGGAGATGTCGTCCTTGTAGATCTTGTTGGTGCTCTCAAGGAACAAGGTTTCGTTGGGGGACATTTTGTGGAAGACCACCTGAAACCAGAGTTGTTGCAGTGTCAGCAGAGGCAATGCGTTTGACCAGAAATCAGATAAACGTACTGGGATTTTAAGTGTTCCAATCTGCGACGTTTGGCTCTAATGGGTCATTTTTTATACATCGTTTCAGCACCTCTTAATCATTTGCTTACGCTAATTCTCTTAGCATCACACAGCGAGTGTTTTGTCTGAACCACAAAGTCATAAATCAACAAAAATTGGTGTCAACACCGAGCGAGGTCATAATGGAACATCACATGCCAAGCGAGGATAAAGTGCAGCGTAGACCAACATTCATATGATGCAACATGGAAGTGTGTGTTCAGCGTTTTCTGCCAGTCATGTATGCAAAATCCATCCAGATAATGCTTCTTTGAGACAGCAATTCAATTACTTTTAGTTTTAATACAGGGATTCTAAATGTAGTTTTTGTCCATACATTGGGGACGACTTCCTGCAAAGCATTCTTATCACTACATCCTGATGATCCATTGGGAAAAATTGAAATCAGGGGGGCAGAAAATGAACTTGCTAATGCAGAAATTGTGAGTAATCTGCAGGTGATGTGGTGTGTTATTGCAACTTAATGTTGCTCCCTCCAGAATGGAAGGTGTGGCCGGCTTATTGTCATGTGAGCGCCGCACTTTAGACATCCTTGTGCCTCACAGCTGGGTAGGACTTGCGATATTTTTGGCCTATTTGACAAGTCGTTAACCTAAAAGTCACATGCTTCGTGTCACCAACGGAGAGAGATGCGCCAAGCAACTCAGTCCACCTGGTTAATAAATAACGCTGCAGCTCTACTAATGCTAGCTCCCTCTGCTAAATCAACAACTGCGGGGATGGTTTTGATCCCAGCTGCAGTCTTGTCATGTGACCACGCAGGTTGTGCTTTCCATCATCTGGGACGGGCTAAACTACTATTAGCTATTTCGGCTAACTTGTGTGATGCGGCTTGAAAAGCGCAGCTCGCCTCGAAACGCTAGCAAGTACACATCACTCCTTACCTTCTGGATCGATGACTTGCCACTTCTCCTCAAGCCCATGAGCAGAATTCTCGGTTTGGTATCGGACGGCACCGGGCTGCCCTCCATGTCGGCCTCCTCTTCACCATAACCGAAATCTTTAGGAAAAGAGTCTGCTACCCCGTAGCTGTCAGCCAGCTGTTCTACCTCGTACTGAATCGACATTTTGACCAAACGGCGGTCCTATCCCCTCTTCCCCCCTTTACTTGCCTCTTACCACGTCCGTCTTTGGGTCGGGCGAGCACTAAGAACCAAAAACTAATGCGGGTTTGTCAATAATGACCAAACTGCTCGGAAACACCAAGCATGATCCCACACATTTCCTAAGGATTTCCTCTCTTGAAAAAAAAAGACGCCCTTTGGCCCCACCCTTAGATCCTGATTGGCTGAAAGAAATAAAAGAAGGATATAATTGGCGAATACGCCCGTCAATCAACGGGGTTATGTCGTTGTCACATGACTAGTACTCGGACTAGTTTTGTGAACTCTCACCCTGGGAAGCAAATCCTCATATACACTTTTGAAACGTCTCCAACCAGTTTACGTTTTGTGATGCTTATAATTAACGGACTGGATATAATAGCTAATAATAGCATAAAAAACAGGTACAATTGTTAAGGATAAGATAGTGATTTCGAAATGTGGCTATATAACCAACAGAGGGCGACATAAATACATCACAATGGATTTGAGACGTTCATTGTTTCTCTAAAAGGTCGGAAGAAATATAGCCGCCAATCACATGATTTTTCTGCTCAAAAGTACGAGTTTTACAAGTCTTTTAAAATAATACAAAAAGAGGTTCTTCTGTAAATGGAGAGTATTTAATGTTCTGTACTACTGAAAGGCATATTGTGCTTTCGTTTTACTTTCGGTGCGTGGAATGTTTGTCGTTTAGATTGCCCCTGAATGCACCATTAAATACAGGCGGAGCTGCTTGGAGGAACCGCTGAGAAAACAAAACTTACTAACTATAGTCTTTATCGATGATAACACTAATTTTCTAAACTACTGGTACCATGGCACATTATAGAGTAAGTATAGAGTAAGTGCATTTGCTGTTACTTTGAACAAATGTATACTAATTTATACGTTCATTAGAGAGAAACTTGAACACCTGTGAGTTTATGTTTCGCTTTTTAAGACATGTTCAGAATTTCTGGATATAAGTCTTAAACCAGATGATTAACGTCCGTATAAGACTGCCTGTTTTGTCATCCTTCTGTTTGTTTGTTTGCTGTATATCACTTTAACGATTGTTTCAAAATTATATGTATGGCCATGTGGAAATTTGTTGTCGAGAACGTGTATTTTCATGCATTTTTATAACACACTGCAGACAGCCACGAAAGTGTTTTGATTAAATATGAAATGTCATTTTATTAGGCTCCAGACTCAAAAAGGGAGCAGTTTCGGAGATACCTGGAGAAGGCTGGCGTTGTTGACAGCCTCACAAGTGGTATGTTTTTTAATTGAATTTATTTTCTTTCACTCACCGTGTTCACAACATTTCAGGGTTAGGAGAACTAAGTTCTTCATTTTTAAATATTCTTTTTTTTAAGTTCTTGTGGCTTTGTATGAACATCAAGACCGGCCCAGCAATCCACTGGAGTATCCTTTTGTACACAAGATCAAGAATTGAGTTGTTTACAGTTGATAACCTTAAATAAGACCTTTAAAATTGGCGGTAGATCGTTTGACTTGACTTGTCCCAGGTTTTTGAAGGAGAGCATGGGCGCAGTGGGCATGGCTTCCACAGAGGTCAACGCACTGCAGCAGGAGGTCAACGATTTGAGGCAAAGGTGCGCCGCGCTGGAAGAGGAAAATAGAGACCTCAAAGCACAGGTAAGCATTTCTCTTCTGCTAAATCATTGCAGAAGAATGCCCTTTCTGTCTCTATTAGAAATTTGGGGTTATTCAGCCACATGAGATCTTGATGCAGGAGATTACGTGTTCAGTTTGTATGTATAGATATATACGACACAATGATGTAGGTCGGCATCTCATTAATGCATTTTTCCCTCTCCAGCTGCAGCATTATAAACAAGAAGATGAACCCACAGCAGAGTAGCTGTCGGCAGGTCTCCAACTTGATTTTTTTGGGGGGGAGTGTGGGGGGTGGGTGGGTTACACTGTTGTCACCTTGAATTTAAAGACGAGAAAACTGAAAGGATGTTTTTCATGCAGCCGTGCTGCATTTTGTAAATCTCGATTCTATTGCATCTGTTTCCGTTTATGTGATTCCTTTATATTTGGTCCCTTTTGGTTTGAAAAGAAAAGGTCATTGTGAGGAAAAATATGACATGATTATACTTCTGATACTTGTGTACAGACACACACACAGTGCCCTCGTCTACAGGGAAATCATTAACAGGGTCTGGTGTGAGAAGTTGCAAATGTAAATTTGAAGTATGTAACTCAAGCACAATAAAACACAGTGTTATAAAGGACCTATGGGCTGTTTCACTGAACTGCTGGTCAATGCACCTGGGACCGTCTGCAGGTGTGTAAACACACAAACATTTGTCATTTTGCAAGCAGTAGAAATAAAATAACAGCTACATCTAACTGTCATTTAGAAATTATTCTCATATTATCATACTGATCACTGAATCAGATTCATTTTAAGTGCAGCGTCTCCATTATTTGACCATCTCTGTGCCAAAACATTCCTGTAAATGTGTTTCTTCAGCTTTAGATGAACTCATTTACAGTAAGGACACTAATCCAGCTGCTGACTGATATGATCAGGAGCGCCTTAAAACTAGGGTTCTAGCCCTACTAGGCTAAACTAGGCCTAAACTAGGGCTAGAACAGTTCTGATATCATGAAAATATGAGAATAATTTATCAGCAGCTCAACATTAAGCAGAGCAGAAGTCTCGGTGTACATGATGCATAAACTTTTATAAAAGAGACAATGTATGAAGCATCTCCGACCACTGCATTCTACACTCACCGGCCACTTTATTAGGTACACCATGCTAGTAACGGGTTGGACCCCCTTTTGCCTTCAGAACTGCCTCAATTCTTTGTGGCATAGATTCAACAAGGTGCTGGAAGCATTCCTCAGAGAGTTTGGTCCATATTGACATGATGGCATCACACAGTTGCCGCAGATTTGTCGGCTGCACATCCATGATGCGAATCTCCCGTTCCACCACATCCCAAAGATGCTCTATTGGATTGAGATCTGGTGACTGTGGAGGCCATTTGAGTACAGTGAACTCATTGTCATGTTCAAGAAACCAGTCTGAGATGATTCCAGCTTTATGACATGGCGCATTATCCTGCTGAAAGTAGCCATCAGATGTTGGGTACATTGTGGTCATAAAGGGATGGACATGGTCAGCAACAATACTCAGGTAGGCTGTGGCGTTGCAACGATGCTCAATTGGTACCAAGGGGCCCAAAGAGTGCCAAGAAAATATTCCCCACACCATTACACCACCACCACCAGCCTGAACCGTTGATACAAGGCAGGATGGATCCATGCTTTCATGTTGTAGATGCCAAATTCTGACCCTACCATCCGAATGTTGCAGCAGAAATCGAGACTCATCAGACCAGGCAATGTTTTTCCAATCTTCTATTGTCCAATTTCGATGAGCTTGTGCAAATTGTAGCCTCAGTTTCCTGTTCTTAGCTGAAAGGAGTGGCACCCGGTGTGGTCTTCTGCTGCTGTAGCCCATCTGCCTCAAAGTTCGACGTACTTTGCGTTCAGAGATGCTCTTCTGCCTACCTTGGTTGTAACGGGTGGTTATTTGAGTCACTGTTGCCTTTCTATCAGCTCGAACCAGTCTGGCCATTCTCCTCTGACCTCTGGCATCAACAAGGCATTTCCGCCCACAGAACTGCCGCTCACTGGATATTTTTTCTTTTTCGGACCATTCTCTGTAAACCCTAGAGATGGTTGTGCGTGAAAATCCCAGTAGATCAGCAGTTTCTGAAATACTCAGACCAGCCCTTCTGGCACCAACAACCATGCCACGTTCAAAGTCACTCAAATCACCTTTCTTCCCCATACTGATGCTCGGTTTGAACTGCAGGAGATTGTCTTGACCATGTCTACATGCCTAAATGCACTGAGTTGCCGCCATGTGATTGGCTGATTAGAAATGAAGTGTTATCAGCAGTTGGACAGGTTTACCTAATAAAGTGGCCGGTGAGTGTATATACTCGCTGTCCAGGAGTGATCTCAGCCAGATGGAATTGGAAACATTCCCATTTTCAGTTTAAATTTGCAGGTCTGGCTCCCGACTGCTGCTGCTTTTGCTCGGTGATGATGTTTTGCAGTAAGAGGGGGGCAGCGTGGGGCTGTGCGCGCAGCCCGAGCTGGAGCCATGCAGAGACTCCGCCGTGGAGCTACGGCTGAGATGGCGGACGCGCTGGTTTGGCGACGTCTGAGCGCACAGCTGCTCGCCGCTGCTTTTTGCGCCCTCGTTTGAATCCGCGTCAGAACTCTTCCCCTCCGGCACCGTGGCGCATTTGAAAGAATGAGCCCTCCAAGGCCTCCGCGGTGCGCTCACTGGCAGCGGGGGGGCTGGTTTCTGTTGGCACTTTGGATAGTCTGGGCTGCCACTGTCACTGCGCTCTTTTTCCTGGCTGTGAGGGAGAGAAAGCTTTGCATGGATCGTGCTGCACCCTTTTGGGCTTTGGGCCAAACATGTGGAATCCCCCAGATGTGGTTGATTGGACAGCTCACTCAGGAGAGGAAGAGCCGCTGCTGGACCAACGGCTCCTTGCATTAGGTTGCCATCAATTGGGGAAAATGTAATCGTCATCTTCCGGCCCGCACTGGCGCAGAGTTGCGCAACAGATTCCTTTCCCCCCTTAGAGATAAAGTCATCATCGAGCTCATCCTGTAATTGCGGGTAAAGATCCAAGATGCCCTGTTTAATCCACTTGTAGCCAAGATACGCCATCTCCAAAATGTTAAGGAAGAGGGAAATTGCGGCGATGAACTGCATGAAGACCATGAAGACGCTTTTCTCCGTCGGCCTGGAGACGTAACAGTCCACAGCATTAGGACAAGGATCCCGCTCGCACTTGAAAAGTGGGTAGAGGTGAAACCCATAAAGGACATATTGGCCCGTCATGAAGGCCACTTCAACAACGGACCGGGTGACCACATGTGCCACGTAAGTGCGCAACAGGGATCCCCGGAGCGGAGCTTTGTTCAGCTTGCCCTGGTCGAGCTGCTTCACCTCCCGTTCAATCCTCTTCCTGGCTTCGGCCAGATCCACGTCCACCAACTCCAGCTCCTTCCTCAGCAGGACTTTCTTTCTCTGCCGTGCTTTCTCCAGGGCCCGCAGTCTGTACAGAGCGTGGCCCATGTAAACCAGCGAGGGGGAGGACACGAAGATAACTTGCAGCACCCAGTAGCGGATGAGGGAGATGGGAAAAGCCAGGTCGTAGCAAACGTTCCTGCATCCCGGCTGCTCGGTGTTGCAAATGAAGTCAGCCTGCTCGTCGTTCCACACGTCTTCGGCCGCCACTCCGAGGACCAGCATGCGGAAAACGAAGAGAAGGGTGAGCCAGATCTTGCCCACCATGGTGGAGTGAATGTGCACCTCCTCCAAAATCCCTCCGAGGAAGTTCCAGTCTCCCATCTTCACTCTGCCATTCTGACTAAAATCAGTGAGAAAAGGATCAAAAATTGAAATAAAAAGAACTGCAGAGAAATAAAACACTAAATATAACAGTAGGTAAAAAATCTACATTTCTATATATAATGGAAATAACACAAGCTTGAAAGTAAGAAATGGCCTGACTGGGCTTGTACGTCTAATCAAATCATCTCTTCCTCCTCTTACATCCTCCCGTCTAAATGGTCCCCATAGGCCGTGCGTTCCCTTTACCTCACAGCAGCGGCGTGGACAGACTGTCGGTGCTGGTTTGGAACACTTCGGGCCATGTGGCCCCGTAAAGGTCACCAGTAAAAAAGTTTTTTAAAAAATCATTGGTGACCTCCACCAGTCCTGGCGTCTCACCCAAATCCCGGTGACCCGACTGTGCTCCACAGCTGCCAGAAACAAAGTTGGAAAAAAGTGAGCGGCTGAGGGAACGTTGCCAACACTAGTCTGAAGAGAGGAAATCAATAGCAACAGCTCCGCTGGGGTATTTGGCTCATGGCCTCTGCATGGCGGGGTTAAAACCGGCTGCAACACATATACCAATAAGCTCAGCAGGTCCAGACTTTGTGTCTGTCTGAGTAAGTTTATTCCTTTTTAATTCTTATGGAGAGTCAGAAGGTTGCAGCACTGAATGTATTTAGATGTGCTGATTTTAAGCATCTGAAATTGTACGATAGCCGCTGTTACAGCCTAAGTATGTATTGTAAATCCAGTTTAGGATGAATTGTTCTGTTTTGGATTATCAGCTCCATATATGGAAAAGGGGACGGTATCCCCCAAATGATTAGCACCAATCATTTATTGACACAGGACTCATGTAATCAATAGTCGTCTCATGTAGCGGTCAGAGAGCCATTGTGTCCAGTTCCACGCTGTGTTGCCCCCTTTAAAAACGAATGTTGTTGAGGCCGTGCACGCGATTTGACCGGTTCTGCTGCAGTAATGGTAATAAATGTGTCTCCACACTTTCAAAATGTCCCATCGGAGGACAGTCGTAACCTAAGATGTTAAATGTTGCTATGAGGTAAGAAAAAGGGAAACCAAAGCAAAACTCTCAGCAGGTTCATCTTGCATCAGGATAGAAAAACATCATGGACACTGAGGGTTTAATTCACTCACACACTCACACTCTCTCACACACACACACACACAACCTTCCTCTTATGGTCACTAATCAATTTTTACTTGCACCTAAAGTTAATATAACTGCACGTGTTTCATTCAACACACAAATTCCATGTTTGTTTTCTAAAGCTTATCATTTATTAAATTGGGGGGTGGGGGAATCGAACCTGTGTGTGTGGTAGTTTGGTAACTAAATACGAACTCTGCTCTTCCCAGGAGTCCAGTGGCTTCAGTTTCTTCTTCATGGAGCAAAACTATTCTCCTGGTAGTTGTTGACCCAGATGTTGATGTGACTCCTGCTCCGACACATCTGTCTCACTAAAGACGTCTGCGCGCTATGTTGTATTAATGCCCGTTTCTACAGTATAATAGTGACAGAGGCGTCTGGGCACTGTGCCACATACGTTCATCACCCACGGTTTCAGGGTCACCGCAGAATGTCTGATAATTGAATATTGATGGTTGAAGTTACATTGATGTGCTGGAATCTATGGAACTTTCCATACTTTAAAAGAAGAAAAATGGCTCAAGCTGGAATAAAGCTGCAGATTCACGTGCCTCTAGCTGTAATTTTAGGTCATTACTGTTTTTTTATGGAGATATGATTAAATCAGTATGTTGTAACACCTGATGGGTGATTTTTATTGTTTAAAATGACTAGTTGCTGGAAAGATGAGCAGGTCAGACTAATTTTACATTTTTACGTGCTGCATCTATAGATCACGACACTAAGGCCTGCTGACAAATCACATTCTTCCATGTTTTAGCCATTTTCTTTTATTAAAGTCTTCACAACTTCAGTCTTTTGAGGAATCAGAGCAGAATCATGCACATTCTTGAATACTGAAAGACTTGGAAGTATTCAACAAAAAATAAGCACCATGGAGTTAACCGTAATCCAGGCAGTCTAGCGAAGAGTCAACTGGACTGACGAAATGCAAGCGGAAGAGATTTTGCCTTTCATCACAAAGGCTTCTTCTATCTGGAATTATGTCCAGTTGACTCTTTGCTAGACTTTATGGATTAATATAACCTGGATGAATGAGAACCTAGGACAGAGTTAACAATAAGGTTTACAAAACAATCCGAGCTTATTTAATATTTATTCAGGAACAATAAAGTAGGTCAGAAGTAGATTAGAAGTTTTTTTCCCAAAAGTGTGGTAAAATATTAAATACGTTCTGCAATGCTGCAAGCTAACAGCAGGAGGCGTCATTTAACAAAACCTGAAATCCATCTTTTATTAAATGACGTTAAATGAAAACTAAAAATTAAAAAAAATATCCTATCAAAGTTCCTGCCATCAGTAAAATGAAGGCTTGTTTAGTTCCTAAAATTATGGCAAAATTGGTGGTGTAAAAACATATGATCTTACAAGGCTGGGCTCAGGAAAATGTTGAAGAGCACAGCAAAAAGCACAAAGATGACATAGGCCACGATGCACAACCAAAAACGAGGGTCTTTAAGTAGCTTCTGGTTGTAGGCGCTGAAGAAGACATAACCAATGGACATTCCAGCTAAAATGCCTCCAAAATGAGCCACAAAGGACACCTAGAAAAGATTGTGAAAAGTCAGGGTTTAAACAATGAAGCACAGACCCCCCCCCCCCACACACACACACACACACACCCTCCAAGCTTGTAGAACCAGTTTAACAGCCCAGATGTATCAAGAGTCACAGAAATGACATGAAAGGGTCTGTATCGAAAAAGAAACTGCGCTCCCAAACCCAATTGTCCCTTCTTACTATCAGTTTTTAACGCTAACAAGTTCTGTGATCAGTATGTGTTCAGACAGAGTGAATAAACAAGTCCCGGGAAGCTGATCCTGTTTATAGCCACACGCTAATTACAACCATCACCAAACACTGTCAGGCGTTTAGAGATTAGCTAGATCCCACTTAGGCTCTTTCTCAATCTGGTTCTCTGCTGCAGCACACGTCGGTCGTACCTTCAAGCCCGACTCTTCGGCGGCAAATCGCCTGTAGAAGGCGAATCCAAAATCGGTGCCAACTAAAAAGGGGAACAGGTGTCGGAATGGAGCCTTTTAAAGCAGCAGAATAATAACAATAATAAATCGTGCAACTTACCCAGTATCACGATGGCAAGAATACGAAATACTCCGAGGAGAGGAATCATCTCTCGGAAATTCTGTGGATTAAAAAAAAGATTGTTGTTGTAATAAAACAGACTTAAATTAAGTAAACTAGAAACGATCATATGACATCTAGGACTGAACCTATTCGGAAGTGGACACTGTGCAAGTCAGGGAAGAAGAGTAAGTGGTGTATATTAACCAACTTACCACCACTGCGTTCATAAAGTACCCCCCTATTAGGGCGTAGACGCCCCCAGAAGCACCCACCAAAGCACTATGAGGATCAAAGATGGAACTGCACAAAGAACCTGGGAGAAAAATGGAAAACCGGTGCAGAATCTGAGAAACCAGACAAACACCACCACTAAAAAAGCCATCCTGTGGAAAGCTGCGGCGCTGCCCCACCTGCCAGGACGCCTGCCATATAAACCATCCCCACTTCAAATCCTTTGTGGACCAGTTCCAGCGGGATTCCCAGCAGCAGCTGCATCAGCAGGTTGCCCACGATGTGCTCTACTCTACATGGAGGTGGAGAAGAGAGGAAACACTTAAACAACAAAGGAAGAGCAACATCAGAACACATTTAAACCACAACTACAGTCTTAAAGTCCTGCTGGTCGGGCTTCCCAGGGTTCCCATGGCGCTCGGTCACGTGATTTCCAGTGTTTTGACAGATGAGTAAACAGTTAAGTTCATGAACAGTGTGGGGGGGGGAAGGGGAGGTTTGGTGGCGAGGAGAAGAGGAGAACAACCCCACACAAATGAAAGGTTTGGTCCAGTTGCCGTCGTTTCCGATAGCGAGCCGAGGGTTCTGACGCTCACCCGGCGTGGACGAACATGTAGGAGATGAAACGCCACGCTTCCTGCCTCTTGTCGGGCTGGTACGTGAGCGGGCTGTTCCAAATGCCCTCATCCAAGGTCACCCACTGCTTCTGCGGCTTCCACACGGCGTAGTAGACAAACACCGACAACTGGACAGAAGGAACAAACACAGAAGGCTGAGATGCGCGTTCGCTGGAGGGGTGGCGGGAATACGTGTGGACGGCAGAGAAAGACGAGGACAGCGGAAATCCCAAAGTCAACCGTGGGAAAAAAGCGACTTCTCACACAGACACTGGCCAGAGGAAGGAAGAGAGTGACTCAAATCTACAGGCGTCCCTCAAAGAGGGGACTCTGCTCTAACGCGATCGTCCCGTTAGCCGCGAGGCTAAAACGGCTCATCCATACAGCGGTGTTTAAAAACTCCACCTATCACTAACATATAAGGCCCGTGAAACAAGCTAGAGGAACAGACGTCTGGGAGGAATTACAATAACCAAAGAAAAATTCCCCTTTTAAGCAGCAGATTTGAAAATCAAACGTCAGCGTCTGATTTTCACAAATCAGTTCCCCAAAATAAAAGTTCCACCACACAAATATGGAAACATTAATGACTTATTGGGCTTAAAGAGGCCCAAAACTAAGATGAAGCAACAGGAGCTGCAGCTTGGAGATCCTGAAACAAGGCAATTCTAGAACCAGTAACCTTTAAATGTGCCTCTACCTCTGCAATACTGATGAGGATGATGAAGATGGGGGGAGGGCAGCAGTTGGCCCTCTCCAGGTACTTGCTGCGAGCATCTTCAGGCAGCATCCATCTGGAGACGGACTCCTGGAACTTCTCGCAGCAGCCCACCTCCCTGTCGCCGTCGGGTCGGTCCGCTCCAGGCCGGAACTTTTTGCCGTCGCGGTCCACGGGGAGCGGCTCTTGCTGCTCGAGGTCGATCTCCTCCATCGCTGCTCCGAACCTTCAACAGAAAAGCCCAACCAAACAGTAGTTCAAATGCATTTGATTTGCTTTATTTCCAAAAATACCCCAGAACAGTGAGCCCGTTCAAAACTCACTACAATTAAAACGAATATGTTGATGGATTATCCAGCATTTAAAAAGAAAAGGAAAACGATGGGAAAGCCAACAAGATATCACTGAATATTATTCTTTAATGCAGTATTAAATGGGAATTTAAACTGTCACCCACTGCGCGCATTCCAAGTGCTGGAGGGAAACTTTCATTTTAACTCCTTCATAATAAAGCCCACGTTGAACTAAAGGGTCTTTTCCTATTTACAGGGCGTTACTGGAGTCGGGGCAAACGCATATTTACATTTCAGAGTTTTCTAACTTTTGGAAGCTCGCTTTTATTAACTGCGGCGGACTCACCTAATCCTTTACCATGAAGAGTACAGATGCCTCCGAGTGGTGGAGCAAAAACCGATTCGTTTGGGGTCTAAATGTGCGTTTCGAGAGAGAGTTCAGCTCTTTTCCTCCATGTTGTCAGGCGAGCCGAGGAGTCTCCAGGAGATTTGAACACGGAGGTCGGAACAAACAACAGAAAACGCGGTTGCAGATATATATAGACCTCCTGACGCTCTTTCCTGCATCCGACTTCCTTCCTCTTCCCAAACAACAAAAAGATATTATCTATTTTCTCGGCTACAGTCGATTTTGCAATAGCGCGGTTTGAGCCTGGAACACAACAGCTTACCTGCTCACCGGGCCACACCTGGGATCCGTGACGTCACCGCCAGCGGCTCAGCTTTGGGTTTTCGTTTCTGTCTCACACAGAAATGAAAGGAGAACGAAAGAACAAAGTTCGCCATGTGGCCCATTATTAGCCCCACAATCTCGGAAATTGAAGTCAGTGCATTTAAGTTATAATTGCATTTACCCACTTCTACCACCGGGTGGCGCCAAAGCACAAGTAGCAGCGTGCACGGTCGATTCTCCTGCCAGAAACAGTACTTGGTAGGATGTAATAGGTTTATTTCCGTGTTTCCATATTCACATACATGCATTCTGACAAAACTAGCAATATACACAACAGTATATGTTTAAATCAGCATAAAAGTCCAAAGATGCCCTTCCCTGACTGGTCTTGTAATGTAATCAAGACCCTTAAGTTTGTTCTTCACTGGATTCTCCTTGAAACTCAACAACACACTTATTGTCATCCACACGAATGACGACAGAACCCCTTAATTTTGTACAACAAACGACCCAGCCAAAAGGTTTTGATCACAGAACTTTTATTTTTTTCAAAAGGAAGAAAAATCCACATTCTCAGGTAAAGACTGTAAGGGAGGAGGCAATAATAGTGGGACAGTGTGAGAAGCAGGAGCCTTTAAGTACAGCTGCTGAAGGTTATACATGAGCCAAAAAGCTTTTTTTCTACAGCGCCAGCAGAAGATTTGACACACATCTGCTTAAATCACAAATTCCAGAAAGAGCATATTAACATTTGGGGGGAAAAAACACTGTGGGCTTCAAACATACTTTCAGATTCTTCCAACTTTTGGCCAGCAGCAGTTTTTGTGAAGTTAGAAATCAACCTTCGCGTTTAAAAAAAACAAAAAAAAACCATGGCACCCAAACAGTTTGAGATGGTGGGATTAAAAAGGGAGACCAAATAAAAATAGAAGAGCAGCCATATTGTGAGAGGAAGCTGGGGTCTCATCGATGCTAATTCAGGAGACGTCTGAAAGACACGGAGAGCATTTTAAAAGAGGCCACGGCAGCAGGTTCAGACAGTCGCGAATGAAACATGAGTCGGGATACTCACAACTAGCAGGCCGGGCTCCATATCTTCGCATGATCTGATCTTGTGTGAATTTCACAAAAGACTCATATTGTTCTGCAAAAAGAGGAAAGATAAGATGAGCGTGTGCGTCTAAAACAGAAAGTTGAGCCTTTTTTGATTCCGGCCTTTTAACGGGAGCGCACGGAACATTCTTAAGACACTTGAATAATCGTGCAGCCTTTATGGTGCTTATCTGCGCCGGGAACTATAAACAGATCGCACGTTGCCATGGACACCAGCACAGCAGACGTCATCAGCTCCCTCTTTTGATTACCTGCAAGTTTTGTGTTGAGGATCTGTTCGTACTCCTCCCTGATCTTCTCCTCGTGGTCTTTCAGCAGCCGCTCGCACAGGTAGCTCACCTGCTTCAGTGTAAACGACGGCTGGTCCTTTCTTGAGGCACCTGGTGGACAGAACCACGGATGAGCCGTGGACTCACATCAGGCAGGAGTCACAGGACGGGATGACAGCGAGGTAACACGGAACCAACAGGGTGACTGAGGGGTCAATTCTGACCACGAATGTGTCCGTTTCCACGACAACTGAAAACCCTGTTTTTACACTGGAATGGCAGGAGGACAGGAAACACTGTGGGATGCATTCCAGACCTTTGTAGAAGTATGTGGGCTTTGGTCCTACAGGGTAGGACAGAACCTTGGGATGGATTAGGGTTAGACACTCCTGGATTAGGTGATCGTGAATCACCAGCAGGTGTGGCTTGCTGGTCACCTTAGAGGCCAGATTAGTAACAATCAATATGATCTCTGAGGAAATGACCCTCAAATGACCCTTTAAAGCTTATGCGCCTTAAAAACTACTCCACCAAAAGCTCCAAATAAATAACCCTGACCCGTCACTGCTATTTGGGCTCTCTAAAACAGCTTCATGGGACACGAGGAGGAATCTGTCCACGCAAATCCACCTACCTGGTGGGGAGCTGGGAGCGTGGAGGGAGGAACTGGGGCTGGGAGCATCGCTGGAGCTACAGGCCTCAGTCTGGTTGAAGGCCCCTTCCAGCTGTCGCCGCCTCTGGATGCGGCTATACTCTTGACGGAGATTCTGGAAGATCTGCTCTGTGGGCGGAACATAAAACAAAGAGCAATGTCTCAGTTATTCAACATATGGCGTGAAAAGCTATTGCAGCATCGACACCGAGGAGGAAATTAGGAGTCCTGGGGGAACAGGAAGTGTGTGCGCACAGAATTTCAGCGCCTCATTTGCAAGCTTGAAGCTATACTTTTGAATATAAGACCTCATTTAAATGCCCTGTTGTCTTCCATCCGCGCAGCTTAAACGTGACTCAAGAGACACCTGCAGGATCCAGAGCTAATAACTCGTATGCGGGAGGTCACGTCACCCAGCGTGTTGTGTCTATCTGGTGAGCGGCACCTCTTATCTTGGGTGGGGAGGGAGGTGAGAGCACACTTCAAACACCACATGTTCTTGTCTGGAGGAAGGAAACTAGATGAAAATTAATTTCTACTCAAGAATGCCATGTTGGCAAAACGGTTTGTTGGTTTTTTTTAAACGCACCAGTATAATGGAGTTTGAGTCACTGATGTTTTGGGAACATAGCAATGAACCTCCTTTCTTTCTAAAGGGGAGGTTTGCGTTTCTTTTCATGGATGTTTACGCAGTGTTTCCTGGGGGAAATCCTGCATTAATCTTGCCATTGTTTTTTTAAAAAGAAAACCACTTGCTGCTACTTGTGTCCTCTGATCGACCGAAACTGAAATCATTGTCTTTGCAGCCGTTCATTAAAAACAGTGACCACGGTCCAGAAATCAAGGCTACAGCAGACAATTTACACTTTCATCTGGATAAAATGGTGAGAAAATCATTCTTCAGCTAGTTACTCTGGTTCTGAGGCACAGCTGAACATTTAGCAAAATTCCTCTTTCGTTATTTATCCAAGTAGTTAAACTACAGTCAGTGCTTGGCAACCGTGACCGGACCACAAGCAGGCACGGCGATTAATCAGAGGTTTCCAGGAAGAAGGAAGGAGGAGGAACCACAGAAAAGGGCGCAACTAAGGTCTTACGCGGTCAAAACACATGAAGAGGGCAGGATCGGCCAGACTGGCACGGTGGAAAGAGAGCAAAACAAACGACTGTTGACTCGGATCCAAATGGAGCTTGGGATCTATCAAAGCGGCATTTTCGACTATACCTCGGTTAGATTTCCGTTCTGGTCTCGCTGTAATCAAATACGAAGAGCTGGGAAGAGCAGGCAGGGGCCGTGGGAGCGTGACAGCTGCATTCTGAGTAAATACAAAAGCTCCCGAGCTCAGCTGGAATGGGCAACTCCAGCCAGGGGCTTCTTATTGGGTACAATCTATGTTAAGATCACACTGTAGATGACTCTGATCCTGTTTAAATAGGTGCAAGGACGAGGCTCAATATATCACTTTCATTTCACCAGTATGGCGGAATAACTTGCACAAAGTGACACCATCAAGACAAGAACAAGGAACCGATATATCCAAAGCTTAAACAAGTGACACCAGGAACGTTGCACGCTCCGGTCATGAAAATGTCAAACGGCAGTAAAAGACTCCACTAACATTAACTGATGCCAGTAACTTCTGGGAATGGAGCAAGGGTCATCACACAGGCATGCATATTAATGTTAACCCCAGCATATTCCACAGTAGGAAGTCAATGCAAACAGCAGATAAATGCACAGGAGGGACGGGGGGGGGTTACCAACAGAAAACTAAACCTCACTGCCACAATCTTTAGTGTGCAGAATGCACAGTGCAAGTGAAGGCAACACGGACACCCAGGACAGAATCCTGACAATGACAGCAGTTAAATCACAGCCTTGGATTTAGCGTGCAGAGTCTGTACTTACGGTTTATCTGCATTCAGTAAAGACACTTTCACTTTTCAGACAAAATGTCAGAAATGAATGACTCTTAGATTGGCGAGTAGAATTTAAAACGCTTTAGCCCATTTATACACTGGTCAACTGCAAAGAATTTATCTTAAACGCCCGCCGCCCCATATCTTCTATAGCAATGCTGATTACCGGTGTTAAATGTAATTCGACGAATTTAAATCTTGACCTGGGCCTGCAGAGGACCGGAATGGCTGGGGTGTACAGTCGGAACCCCCCACCTCGGTGTAAGACAATTGTGGCACTAAAGCCAAGAAACATTAGCCCAGCAGTCTTCGTGAACAGCCTGCAGTGATGGGCTCGATGCCCCGGCACCGCTCGTCTCCTCGGGAGAGCCAACATGCTACGCCGTTAGCCGGGCGCTTAGGCTAATATTTTCTTTCATCGCATTTTTTAAAATGCGATCATTCGAGGGCAGAGCCGTTGTTAACATCCCCAGAAGTGGAAACTATAAACTGCCAGCCGCATGAATTCAATTTTATTCACTCGCCAACTCAAAGCGTTCTCGGAAGCAAACGATCATTAGCTGCTCAACAATTCCACGAGCCGGAAAGAGAACAGCTTTGTTATTCGGTGTGCGAATACATTATCAACATTTACATTTCGTGAGTTAGCATTATAAGAGCTTTTCGTTTCCATACGTTAGCTTTCATGCGTTAAGGTTGAGCCTCCAACCCCCATTCTGACTCTCAACTTGCTAGCTATCCATTCCACTCCACCCAAACCCCCTCCCCCATAATACCCACCCTTAAAAACGAAGAGAAAAGGAGAAATGCGTCTTTATTCCTTACCTGGGGTGAGACGGTGTTCACCTCCTATGGCTGAGGGAGACATCGAATGTGTAGGACTGTCGACCGGGGGACGGAGGTTGCATCTTTGTGGCGACGGAGTGCTGGGAGTCCCCGGTAGTGGATTGCACCTTCTCCGCTTGGGAGACTGGGGACTGAGGAGGGCCTCAAACTCCATCGACCGCTTTAAAGTAGCCCCACAAGCCATGTTGGTCAAACAAAACGATATAAAAACAGTCTAGGGAAGAAAAAACACCCAGAAAGCCGGGGTATTCGGTTGTAGACCGTAAGCTTATTAGTCCTTGGCTTTCTTGGGCCGCTCTTCCTCTCCACAACAACGGATTTTCTTCTCTGAATAGTAAAGCCCGCAGCCGAGCCTGCCTGCTCAATTTTTAAAACGTCACAATGGCAGACCGTTCCATGTGGCGAAACGGGGGTGACTCGCAAACGGTTCGTTCAAAATTTTTCACTTTTATTAAACATAACGATCAGACGGGCGTCTTCATTTCAGTTTTTACCTGGATTGTTTTGAAACGGAATGTAAAACGGATGACAACTTGCCGATTAAACGGTTTTACCATTTTTGACTCCCACCTGCTGAGGCGATTCATTGTTCTCGCGTTGAACTTAAATCCAAGGTTCACGAGACGGGGATGAGAAAATTTGAACAATTAAAACGTCAACTTCCGAGTCAGCCAAATTGGGACATCGTGGAAATTATTTAGATTTCTATGAAAACCGTGATTACATTTTTTTAAAAATTGCACTCTGGCGTGTCCATATATCACATATAGTCTGTTACGTGTATTAGAAATACCATTTGTAATATGTTGACGATGTCTTGCAAAATAAAGAGCACATGCCTAATATTGTAAGTATGCTAGTCCCCCCCCCCCCCCCCACACACACACACACACTTAAAAGGCTGATATGATTTTTTTTTAAAAAAACATTTCAACAATTTAAAAAATTCAGTGGTATTAAGTAAATATATAAACGTCTTCTGATGGTGATAAAGACTATGGTAGCAGAAAATTTGTGTCAAAGTCCCGAGATGGCACATATTTGTGTTTTATTTGGTTGAAGTCTGGATCATGGGTGTGTCAGTAAATAACTACACAGATATCTGTACATTGGAGCGGTGATATATTTATTTTATATTGATCCTGCATATGTGTTAGGGTATTGTATTATACAATGGTTGTTTTTTTATTAATCAGTCATTAATATGACTTGTTTTTTTTCACATGACTGCACATTTTCCACTTACATAAAATACTTAAATATATAAACCTAGTTAATTCATTTTTAAGATGCCACAAAAAGACTGACATGGCCACAATTTGGGACTTTTTGGTGTGTGCCTGTTGTCATCCTGGCTCGTGTCTTTATCTCTGCTCGGATTCATGCAGTAAACATTGTGTCAAACCCCCTCTAGCTCCAGGCTTTTGTTGAGTTCTGCCATTCATGTAGGGGTAGTGTAGATATACCACAAGGTCTTCTGTTCCTGCATATTTGGTGGGGCATTCTCAAACACAGACAAGGGAACACACAACGAATCTGCCTTTCTACTATGTAGCGACCCGCTGTCAGCACTTTCCTTCATAGAGCTCAGTGTGTGACCAAGAGTGTTGTTCTGACATGGCAGAGGGGTCAAAGGTTATATGTCACATTATCTGACATCAGAACAAGCCAAGCAGCATTGCAACAATTAGCTCATGAATTGAAAAGCTTTATTTTGACATGACTCTGTCACTAGTATGAAGTTCTATCATACATTACATGTTAAAAAATAAAATAAAACTAGCATGTGGTCTCTTGGATTGTCAGAGGAACCTGGCAAAGGAGGACAATACACTGCAATATGCTTCTCTAAATTTATCAAGCCTTTCTTTAAACTTTACATTTTACAAATATTTTTTTTAACTTAATTTATAGCCTTCATTGCCTCCACAATGAGCACTAACACAGCAATGGAAATAAACCAAGCGTGTGAGTTTTTAATATACAGTATAGCGTTGTTCTTGTGATACCACACAGCCATAAATGCAGACTTGTCTCTGTACCGCTATTTCTTCACCCAATGTTCATCTGCTGATTGTTCACTATTTCGGAGACGGAGTTAAGTCTAATGCTTCTGGTCCCGGGCACCTCATCTTTCAAATATGGGTTGGTTGTGTTCTCCTCTGTAGAAGGAAAGCCTTGGCTTAAGTCCGCTGAGGAAGGTCTACACCTCCCAGTGTCACACAGTTTCGCTAGCAACTGCAGCAGAGCAAGTCTTAGTTCTCTGCAGCGGAGTGCATACAGCAGAGGGTTGACTGCAGAGTTGACTAGGCAGAGGGTGCTACAGAATGCAAAAGCCTTCCGTTGAGCATGTGTCAGCTGCGTAAAGACATCAGCTAGCATGAAGGAGAGTGCAGGGAGCCAGCAACCCACTAGTATAAGTAGGATCAGACCAAAGGTACGAGCTAGCCTGATATCCATCCTCATGCGGGCATGGCCGGTCCCCACTGATCCATGGAAGCTTGTCATGGAGGCTTCATGGCGATGGGCTTTCCAAAGAATAAGAGCATAAGCCCCTAAAATCAGAGCCAATAGTACAAGGATGAAGCTAGTCCAGCAGGCCAGATAGTCTGGGTTAATGTATGGAAAAAGCTCTGAACAAGCAGGATTTAGGTCAGTTGGACATCTCCATCCCATCAGAGGCAAGAAGGAGATGAAGATAGTGGTGAGCCAAAGGATCAGCAGACTCAGCAGAGCTCGTCGACGGGTCAGCAGCACCTTATAGCTGGAAGCCTGGTAGATGCACAGATACCGATCCAAAGCAGTTAGAAGTAAACTCCCCACTGAGCTGGAGAAGGCCATTGTGACACCACCTAATTTAAAGAGGTAGGCAGTGGCACTATCACTGCGGCGAAAGAGGTGGAAGTCCAAGAAACTGGTGGTGAAGAAGCAGCTGGCAAAAACATCAGCCAGCGCGAGGCTGCCAATGAACAGATAGGAAGGCCGCTTCCTCAGGGTGGCTGTGGAAGCTATGACTCCCAGCACGATGGCGTTTTCCATCAGCGTGATCGGACCTGCCAGTAAGCAGATGGTGCCAATGGCTTTCTTCTCTGCCTCGACCAGGACCATGAAGCATCCCATATTCTTACAAGACCTGTTGTCTGTGAAAGAGCACATTTTAGCTGACACTCTACACAGGAATACTTTATACATTCCAGCAAAGGGAAATTACTGTTTTACACTGTGTTATTAGACACAACGCTCTTATTAAAACTTTATCATGTAGGGGTATAAAATCATTACAAATTGCTTACAAAACTTAGAGGTTCAAAGTGTATCAAAATAAATATTTTAGTAAAAGACCATGTTTACAGATGTTTTGGTAAAGTGAGAGTTCCTCATCACACAAGTAAAACCTCTTTGGCAATGAAAGTAAAGGCAACAACCATTGTTATTTAAATAATTCTTGTGCTATGTCTAAAACACTTTATTTAATAATGCCCTTCTCTGATGCTGTTAAATAAAAAATGTCAAATAAAAACACACCACCATTTGTTCTGCTATAAAGTGCAACTTTAACGTAACAACAGAAACATTTGTACATAAATGCATTACTTGGGGAAACTGCACGTATCGATCTTTTATAAAGTTACAAATACTGTACCCATAGATGCTGAGGAGTTTTCTTTGGATCCTAAAGACACTTGATCTTCCCAGGCCTCCATTTCAACCTCTGACTGTTTTTGGGTTTTGTTATAGAGCTCTTTGAGAAAAGAAGTTGATAGATGCAAAAGATATAGCTTAATTGTCCATAAGGTATGTAACATACAGTTTGTGTCAAGCAAACACAAAATAAATGTCACATCATGCTGGAGCGTTAAGATAAAAAGCTAAATGTGTTGCTTTGTTTTCCTCTTCAGCGTCTGCCTACTTTGTTGATGAAAACCCTTTTACGTTTTACATTTAGAGGAGGAGACCAGCAACTTCCTGTGGAGAAACACTTAAAGTGATGACATGTCCTCTCTTTGTCAATATTGAAATTGTAGAGCTTAAAAGGACCATGATCATTTGTGAGTCCAGTCTGGCCATGCATTTAGAGATCAGGGTAAATAAGGCAGTGATGATTCGTTATCTGCTGGAGCTGATCCGCTCGAGATAACTGCAAGAAGGCCATAGATCTTGGTTTACAGCAGGTCATAAAGCATTTCTTACTTAATTTCGGGTAAAGATCCATGAAGCCTCATACTGTAATCTAAATGCATTTAACTGAACTAGTGTCGTATTTCTGTCTCACAAATATACACATATAGAGAATTTAAATTTGATGTTACGTTCCTGCAACACATGAATAGGAACTCAGCGTCTCTCATAGCTTCTTTTCATGTGTAACAGGAAGAAGAGTGCCCCCTTTTGGAGAGAGAGGGGATGTGTTTGATGTTCCTGACTTGAAGGTCACCACAACAGGATAAAAAACAAATCTCCAGCAGAGTGTATAATCAGTATGCAATCAATAGATTAAACCTGCTGATGGAGGCTGATGAGAGAAGCTTTAATTAAACTGAATCATTCTGTAATCAACTGACAGCGATTGTATGACGCATGGAATAGAAAAATGCTTCCATTTTTCCACATCTGAAATGTATAAACAAGTTGCTTGATTTTTAGAAATGACAAAAGAAGTAACTTTTTATCTTATGCTGCTTTGATTTGTTTTGCCCATCTTTCTAAATCAAGAAGGCATAAGCTATATAGTTAAAATTGGTGATGAATTGTTTTATTAAACAACGCTTCAAGGACCAAATTTTTTTCATCTCAATATCCGACCATGTGTGTTTGGACTGTGAATATTATACCCCTGGGCTGCTTGTCTCCTATGAGGTGCTATTTTTCATTTGCAGATTACTCTCTTTAGACTCGTACTAACCGGATATTTCTAAGCTTCCACCTGGTTGGATACATGAGAAGGAAAAAAACATCTCTCGCGATATGAACAATGAAACCTGATGTGGCAATAACTCCTTAAGTCACTCTTGCAGCCAGCGACATTGTTGCAAAATACCTTACAACCTACCTTTACAATGAAGAACATGAAAATATTCTTTAATACATTTATCATTACATCAATGTATGAATGAATGAAATGCTATTATTGTGTCCTGCATAAACTGTATGGCCATTTTATAAGAAACCGAAAAGACAAACCAGGACCCGAGCACGTCATCATCGACACATCAAGCCGATTAGACAACAAAGATACAGATAAAACAGCCAGATCCTCATTAAATAATATCTTTCTTGAATCATCTTATTTTGTAAAATACAAAAGAAAATGAGACTGTCGTCATATAACTCACACCTTTCACTTATTCTGTTCTTCTCAGCAAATATTCTTAAATACTAGATATTTGCTATGCAAATAGATAAATGGTAGATGTGATGTAACAAAACCATTTTGTCACATTTTAATAGAATTATCTTTAGTCTTTTTTAGTTAACATTGCAATGCAAATGGTTCCTGTGAATGTACGCAATGTCCAATACAATGGCAATGTTGGTTAAAAGGTGCAGAAACATGTGGTTAAAAGCTGCAGTGGTTAAAAGCTGCAGAAACATGCAAAACACACAAAATAAGCATCTTGAACCTTCTAAGGATATATTGTTGAGAAAACCTGTCCAACTCAAAGGAATTCCTCTTCATTTGAAACCTGTAATGACTGACATTTAACACGCTTACCTTGGAGATTCAGAGATCAGCGCAACTCTCTTTCAGCAGCACTGCAGACCACAGCACGATTGCACAGAGCTGTAGACTTGTCTGGTGGCTAACTGAGGGGTGAAGCTAAGGAGTGTGGTTGTGATGACATGAGGGAGGAGACACACGCACGCACACACACAATTCACGTACATCCAAATGGGCTTTTCACTAGTGTTGCTGTAGCAGTCTCTCGGGGAACTCAAAACGTGTATTTACTCCTATTTTAAAAATAAAAAATACATACAAACTGGAAAATCAATCCTATGTTTCAATTCCCACAGACCTGAGCATCACATGGGAGGAGTACACTTAAAGGTGTTAGTGGTGGCAGCTGAAAGTGAAAAACATGTCAATAGGAGAAAACCAGTTTGTGATAAACAAGCAAAAGTGACCTTTTAAGATTCCATGGGGAGATTTTCAAATGCATTAGCAGCCAGATCGAGACAGCCTACAACTCACACGGTCAGAACTGTAGTTGAAAGTGTCTCAGTAGATCATCCTGTATGACTTGTTTCATCTGATAAAAGTCCATCAAGGTAGCCAAAGACATCGTGTCATGAGGTTATTCCTGGATGGGCAGCAACACTGTTTCCTGCCAACTATTTCACTGATTACTTTCAATTAATCTTCATTTTGCAGATGCAATGTATGCTCACCCCTTCCCAAGGACAACAGCCTACGTTTACCATATTTTTCAAATATCAAATGCTCGCTTGGGGGGAATTTAAGTTCTGTTTTTGGTGTAACTGCATTGAAGACTCCAAAAATTACCATTGGTGGGCGGATTTAAGGCGCAGTACTGTTTATGCACGACAGGGGGCAGACCGTAGCAAAGTGGTTCGACGCAACTCTTTAACCCCGAGAACTGAATGGTGAGACAGATGAAGGCCTTTTTTAGAGAGAGATGTTTTCTGAAAAACCTTTAGGTATTCAAAAAGATATATAAATATGGACCTTAAAGGAAACAGAAATCGGGTGTTGTCTTCCCCTCCTGTGGCTTGATAAATCCAGCAGTACAGAAGGAAGGAAATGTGATTAGAAGCAGACTGCTGCGCGCTCTAATAAGCTTTCTTCTCAGTCACTGTCTGTCTGACCAGTGGCAGAACAGAACACAGGACTGAATGCGGCTGGAAATGTTCAATTAGCAGCTGGATCACGTCACTCTGTCACACAAACCTCTTTTTGGAGATGACCGTGTACATAAACAGTGTACAGCGTATGGGTACAGCTGGAATTCATTAGTCACATTTCCTCTCCAATATCAGATCACTGCAGTGAAAGGAGAGGCAAAAAGATCAAAGAAAAATCAAATTACTTAATGGAAAATGATTTGATAATGGTTTTATTTGGGCCTGAGAAAGTGAAATATAAGCCCTTATGTATCATCCATTGGTACTGATGTCAATATAACGACACTTGAGCAATTATGTGATTATGAGTTTTATGAATGGGAAACTCAAATCATTAAGATGAATTTAAACACAAAGCTGGTTGGTGATACTTTAAACTGTCAACTGTCAGGTGGACAAAAACCTCTTTAATTGGTTTGTAGTGACACCGTCAAGTTATTTTTGGGGGTGAAGGTTTTCCTTCCCTCTCAGGTTTATTTGCCCTTATTTTCCAACTTGAAAGGAATTGCAAGATTGAAGGTTGAATAGGATTTCACTCAAAGGCAACAGTCTGGGTTTCCATTTTTTTTCCTTTATTATAATATTTCCATCAGGGTGACTTCTTAGTTTAGAGACAGCCCAAGATCACAACAGGTAGCCCAGTGGCCACTAGGTGAAAAACCTTGAAATAGAAAAGAGAAATATAAACATATGGGACTGTTCGACAAAGAAATGAACATGTTTAAGAACTCACACAGACATTACACATAAAACCCAATAGTCATAAATATAAATGTGCAAACTCGCAATAATGTAACCAAGGAAGTAGGCTACACCCTAATTTCATTAAGACAACCAGGTTTAACTGTGTTTCAGTTGCTACAAACTACAACAATATACCTGTTTGGGCCTGCACCTCTCACTGAACACCAACATCCTAATTGTAAACAGTACTGTTTGTGAAAGTGAACGTTCTAACTCAATCAGCGCAGTCACAATACAGTATTACGTCTTTCTTCCGACACACTGACATTTAAGGCTTAAAACAAATTAAAATGGTGCTTACCAACTGTCCCTCCAGATCTTGCGAGCAAACACCTCGAGAATTGTCTCATTGCTTTTCTAGCTTGGGAATGAGGACAATTGGAAACACCTTGCAGGTGTGGAAGGCACGCCTCTGCGTGGTGGCGTCACAAACCTTTCCCTATTCTACTTGCAATTACACTTACCCACCACCAGGAACCACTAAAGTGCCAAGCAAGTAACAAGGGGTTTGGCTTTACAGACACTGCTGGGGATTTTTTTGTTATTGTTGTTCTGTGGGTGCTTTTCTGTAACAGGCTTCAAATTCATTTGAAACTTCAACTTTCCTTTTTCCACCAATATTTCCAGGGAACTTTATTAACAGGTATTTATTCTCCTAGGTAACACAAATTCCTGTTAACTTGTGTGCATTTTCCCAAACTTCATCTTTCTGAAAAACGTTTTTAAAATCAGGCTTTTGAATGATAGGAGCGTACTAAAAGAAGCCTTCTCAACTATTTGCAGATTTCTTTTGGTGTGTGCCCTACTTTCGCCGGCTTGTCAGCTCTTTTTCCACAGACTTGATCGTTTTGAGCCTCTGAATTTATTCCTCGGCCTTAACCTCATCGCCCGCCCACCTCTCACATTTTATCTTTTGCTCCATTCTCCAAATGATAATAAGCCTTCCCCAGCCCAGAGACCCACCCCCTGAGGATTCCAGATAATCTGAAAGTCCTCCCCCCTCTTATCAGGGAGAGTTTGTGGTTTGGGGGCCCCATCCCCCAGGTAGTTTCTGCAAAAACTCACAGAAAACCCTTCAAAGCACAATTAAATGATAAAAAATTCCTTCTGTGGAAAAGGGGCTTATGAACCCCGACCTGGCTCTGGTTTCCCAGTCAACAGCTACAAATAAAGGCTAATATTAGGAAGCAAGAAGCGCATTTAGTAGAGTTCAAACAACTTTATTTCATTCCGTTTCTAAGGAATAGCCACTGTGCATTGACAGTGTGCCTTTTGGAGCCCTCATATATGGATGTTTGTCCACCTGATGACCTACAGAAGCCTGTGGCTGACCTATTTTCCATAGACGGCTCACTTTTGGAACGGCCTGCCTCAAAGGCTGCTTCGCCCTGGGGAGTGGCCCCACGTCATCAGCTGGGTGATCTGGCTGGCACAAATACTGTTGCGCAACTCTTTTAAAGTACAGACATTTCAACAAGTTAGAACAGGAAAAATGGAAACTGCTGGTGTCAAATGACACTGTGGTTTCTGTTTAACAGTAATCTGCCTTGCTGGGGAAACTGTAACAATAGTATTAATTTTAACCCCCCAAAAAACATCAAGGGTAAAGATTTACAGAGTTACAGATGATTAGTTTTAATAGCAGCATTCATAGCAGTGATTCATGATTTAGGCTTGACTATCGAACTTAGTTTGTTGTGAAGACAACTGCGCAGATGGGGGGATGGGCAACCCTAAAGCCAGGTTTTATTGTATAGTACAGCCTGTTGCAGCTGTTTCAACCGAAATGTTCGGTTCATGTGCACAAACAGGAAGCGAAACAAGAATGATCGGTACACGGTAAGTGCAGAAATCAAGAAAACAAAGCACCTAATTCAGGCTACGACGCGGACAGAGCTGAGTTTGCCTTATTTGAACAAAGGACCGGCGTTACATAACCCGATTTCGGAGATTACTCGAATTCTCTGCGTGGTGATTTATGGGTGTGATTCTCGCCAAAGTGTTAAAAGTTTAGTCGATCGGAAGTGTTTTGTTTCTCGTTTGTTTTTGTTTTTTAACTTCTCGTCAGAAAACCCGAAATTAGAGGAGGGCCGGTGATTGACGTCACCGGTGTGGCAACAGCAGCGCAGCGTCTCGCGTTTCGCTTTCTGATTGGTCCTTGTGGGCGTTCTCGGAACGTGATTGGTCAGTTCCGAGAAAGCTTGCGCTACATAGTCGTCCTGTAGATTCCATTTTGTTGCAATTCAGACGGAGTCGGGGGAAGATGGTGGTTTATTGAAACCTCATCGAACACCACAACTGTTGAAGTCGGTAGATTCGTCGGGAAAATACAGCTCGCTGTGCTTCTCGCAGAGTCCTTCGAGTAATTTTACAGGCGTTCATTTTTCTTTGACGAAAGTCGTCGTCAATCAGGCCAGAAGAAGTCGGTAAGAGACGCAGCTCGGTGCCTCGTCGCCATATTGAGCTCAGCCTTCCTTTGTTTTGGTTTTCTGCCAGCGTAGTCCGACCCTTTCGGGGTTTTTTATCGCGTCTTATCGCTTATCTTAAAAATATTCGTCCTGGTCAAACGCGTCGAATTGGAGTCACCAAACAAAGATGTTTAAAGCCCCTTTCAAGCGACTTAAGAAGGAGGAAGTAAGATGTCGCAGTTGGAATATGACGTCGCTGGGATTATTTTTTTTGACCTAATATGATCATATGATGTGTATCTAATTTGTCTCCCCCCGTTTAGCACTGCATTTGGTAAATTACATACTATAAACAGTAAAAACAGCCCACAACAAAACAGACGTTTTCAATAGAAAATCGCCAGGAATTTACGAACGCCTGGAATTCTTTGGGTTAATAAATATTTATATATTTTTTTTTTCCTCTGCAGTTTTTCCCGACTTCTGTGAGCATCGTGTTCCGAGGTGAATTGATGTTCAGCTCGGTTCCACGGCAAAACAACGCTCTTTGGCACATGAAAACCCTGGGTCTTGCTGGACATAGAAGTGCAGTGAGAAGCAGATCGAGAGCTGCTCCAAGGACTCGGAGCCCAGTTGAAGACCCAAGCAAAATCGGTTCAGCCCACTTTGCCACAACAAAGAGGTACGCTGGAGCTGTTTTGGTCGGAGCTGCGCGGGGGGAGGGGCGGTCTAGACTGGTGTTCCTGCACGTAGCCCTCGGCTGGTTCTAGTGGGAGGCGGTGCGGCTGCTGGGAAGAGCGGGAGCATTGTATAGATTTCCGACTTATTTCTAATGTTTTACCCCCCTCTGACAGGTGACATCTAGTGCAGAAGCATGGGAGGTGGAGAGAGATACCACATTCCAGTTTCTCATCCCGAACACCCCCTGCCCAAGAAAAACCACCTGGGTCGGGGGAAGCAGCGAAACCGCGAGCAGAACGGGGCGGCAGCCTCCGCGGGAGGGGTGGGAGCCCTTCACCACCACGGGCATCGCAGGAATGACAAAGGCTCGGTCTACCACAGGTCTCCTGAGGCGCGGCAGGCCGTGTCTGCAGAGAAGAATGCTTCTGTCCGTTTTGCCACCAGTTACGACCAGAACTGGGAGGGTGCAGTGTCTCACCTCAGCGCGTTTCTGACCACCCAGGGAAGTCCCAGCTATGCTGGGCCCAAATTCAGTGAGCCGCCCTCGCCTAGCGTGTTGCCTAAGCCCCCCAGTCACTGGGTGTCCTTCCCAATGGACTCCTGTGATAACAGGGAAATGATGGCCTTCCAGCTCAAGAGCCTCCTCAAGGTGCAAGGCTGAGAGGAACGCCAACACCCGCTCATCAAAACAATCCCAACGACCTTTGCTCTTTGTGGGTACGTACACACCAGCAACGCCGGAGCTGTAGCAATTTTAGCTGTTTTTAAATTGACCCCAACGTTGTCAAGCATTTACAGTCTCCTTCACTGTGATTGTTTATTCAACGGAAATTGTAGTTTTAAGCATATGTTTTGACCAATTTACAGGTTTTGGGTCTTGCTGGTGGGTAATGCTTGTAAGGAGTCAGTTTCTGAAATTGACGACTAACTGGATTTCTTATGTACTTCTGTTTTCCTTTAATGCTGGCTGTCAACAGATTGAGTGTTCTTTTTTAAACCTAAAAGTATGGTAGTGCCATACTTCCAAAAGTAGTTCCATATCTGCCGCCCCTTGTAAGAATTTACCATCCTTTTTTGACGTATCTTTTTATTACTTTACATGAGTTTGATTTCCAGAGGCGCCTCTAGATGTTCAGGTGCAAACAAACTCAACATTTTAGCTCCGTGTTCTGACTAGGGTCCAACTTTTTTTTTTTTAATTTTGTCCCATTTTTTTTGGAAGGGATAGACACTCGGCTGCAATTCTGCAGGGAAGTTTGCCATTTTACGGGTGGTAATAAGCTATTGTGAGTATGTACAGGTAAATAGAGAAGCCCCTAACTGAAGGGTAATTACACACCGTGGCACAGGGCTTCGGACTGGCAGCTCCTGTAACTTTTTTTATTGCGCTGTGCGCACATGCACTATAGGAGCTGACCTTGTCTTAGGCCATATCAATAACATTGCATTATTTTGTATAGGTCCATTTCTGTTGTTTAAAGATGTGAACTTCTGTTTGTAACCAAAGTAATGCTTCATTCTATTTTCTTGGATATCCTTTATGTGGTCGGTGTGTTATCCACTGCCACTTAAATGTTGCCAGTCTGAGCAGTGAATGATTTTTAGACCCCTTGGTCACCCGACACACTCGCTGTGGTCAGTACCATTATTCCTCCACTCTTTTACAATAGATCTGCAGCTTTAACACGCGGAAGGGGCCAGGCCTGTGTGCTTTTTTTCACACGGCAGGGGCCTGTTGGCTGCACGCATCGATAAGCAGTAACTTGGCAAAAAGGTGTGATCAAGGGGTCCTGTTATGAGGCATGGAGCCAAACCTTATGTTTACAGACTAGGTCTCGGGAGGGTGACTGACACATAATCAAAAGAGCCTCTTTTTCATCCTCTTGCACTGCAATCTTGTCAACTTCCTCATCAGTTCCAGGGCCAGGTGCGTTGTCGACTATCTCCTTCTGGATTCTATATTGTTGTGAGTCAATCTTCTTAGAGGGCTGTCTTTGGTTTCCCTGTGCAGAATTGGAGCTGTTTACAGCCAGCCTAAAATGACTAAACAAAGTATGAGAGCTTATTTGTGACTTCAAGAGCCATGTAAATAATGAAATGGTGTAAAGTACTTGTAGCATATGTACATTTACAGGCCCGATTTGTGGCCTGTCTGACAAAAGTATTTTTAGTATTAACACTGAATGTATAAGACATGCTAAGGACGTGTCTTAACTTCAATACTGAAGAATATTTTTGTTTAAAAAAACTGCCTATAGCATTTGTCAGTACCCCTGCACTGAGTTGTTGCACATGTTTTATATTTTGTACTATGCAGTGTAGGGAGAAGATGCTAAATGCACATGAACTGAAACTAAAGTATGAATTGGACCCCGTGGGAGACGTGCTATTGTGTTATCAATCATGATCCTTGTCCCCCCCCCTTCCCCTCTTTTGTGCCTATTTTGAAGTTTATTCTCAAACTGACAATATTGGAAATCCGGCCACCGTTTTTCAACTGTATCTTCCGCCAGTTGAAGATCCAACCGGGTCTGTTTTTGGTTCTGTAATCATTTCCATTTTCTCATCATCACATTTTCCTGATTGGTTCATACATGGCAACGTCTCTCTACTCCAAATTTGAAACCTGTGATCAATTGGCTGCCAATTTAGTCCCACTGTTTGTTTTTTTGTCACCAAGAAGATGAAGATGTCCCCTATTCAAGATTTGTTACAATTGGAGTTTTTATTTTTTGTTTGTTTTTAAAGGCAAATGCACTCTTAAATTCATGTCTAAATTAAAAAAAGAAAATAAATCCCTCCCCCTTCCCCCACTTCTTGTCTGTGTTTTTTCTTGGTTAAGTATAACTCACTCATTTAATGATCAATGGTTTCTCATTTAATTAAAACCTGTCCATGAAGTCAGTTTTCAGAGCAAAGATCATCTTTCAACACCACGTAAAAAGGCCGCAGCAGTTAAAATCCAAACTTCAGACTAAAGTTTATGGAAAAAGTTTCAGATGCACGCCGACGTTCCAATGAAAATTAGATATTTAAGTAAAGAATTGCCACACATCACATTTGTAGGGACACATTTAATTCATATTTGTTTTAAATAGGCCTTGTTGTGCTTTCCCGTCTTAGTTCATCTTCTTGCTCTTCCTGATGAAAGTTGTTGAGCCCATGGTCAAAGTCTGAAAATAATCAAAGAATTCTTCAATGTGACTGTTCAAAAACATAGCAACGTCAGCTTTACACACACACACACACGCATATATATATAGGTCTACATATGAAGACCTATATTGTTCATATTACTCTTAAAGGTGTGTCTGTAGAAGACATCTACTGTACCTCAATCATCTCTCCACCTTTGAGCTCCTGCATGTGGCAGAACTTTCCAGTTTTGCACACCAGTTTGCCCCCCTCCATGGAGACAGTGCACTGTGGGTTTGTGGAGATGGTGCAAGTGAGAACGTGATTGAAACTGGAAGCGTGAATAAAGCGGGCTCATGCCAGAGGGGCCGACCGACCTTGAGCTTCTTGCCATCCATGGTGGTGATATCAGCCTCCTTGCCGATGGTAAAGGAGTTGGTCACAGTCTTTCCGGGTGTTTTGGAGGTGACAACAAAGTCATTGCCGTTCTGCTTGATCTCGGTAACGGGCTTGATGTCTTTGGCCATCTTGATGACGTCTTCTGGCAGTTCTGGTTTAAAAAAAATCCACACATTTAACACACTAAGTCTATCTGGAATCAGAGCAAGGTCTGGCCCGGTGTTATTTCTCACCCATGGCCTTGAGGAACTCCTCGTAGTTCTCCTGGGCGTAAACCTGCCATGTTCCGTTGAAGTCCATGTCGTCTAGATCTGGATTCTCCTTAACCGAGGTGGGCTGGAGGCTGTGACAGCTGTGTGAAGCTCAACACAATGTGAAGGATGTGATCGGAGTGGTTCTGATTGTTATAGGGGACAGGTTAGGGGCCCGGCTCTGTGTCTAATGAGTAACAGGCCTCTGAGGTAATCACAGTTGTTTGAACAACCTTAGGTCCACTTACTCCTGTGATATTTGTCACGTGCATCCACGTCCATCACTGACTAGATAGCCTGACTGGATAAAGTGATGCAAGCAAACTTTTGGAGACCAAATGAAGAATCGCTTTTTATGCACACACCAAATCTTTATTAAAGTGATTCCAGGAAGCGTCCATGAAGGCAACATCTTGACTGAACATCTCTCAGCCTGCCTTTGAACTCCATCAGCGCATCACCTGACAGGGCGGTGGGGGCAATGACATGGCGGACTGTTTGCTTTTAAAGTACAGGAGCGGCTTGCACAATCATTCAGAAATATGTGGACTAGCATTTATGAGCTGGTCAGGACCCACGATAAAGGGGAAATATCCCTAAAACAAATACAGATTAAAAAAGATCCCAATAAACATCAACAAATCAGTTTAAATCTTGCAAATGGAACTTTTCATCTTGCTAATAGTAGCTGCTAATAGTAGCATGCTAAGTCTGTATGTTTAATGCATCCATACTTGTAAAGGTACTGTGCTGCTTGTTTGGAGAAATTCTTTTTTTAAAGTTGATATTAGCCATTTGTGAAATGAGCTGTCAAATTATATTTAAAAGCAGCTTTCAGAGGCCCTATTTTCAGTCTCAGCAAACATTTAAAGGCTAAAATAAAAGTTCCTCATGCTCTATAAACTAACACACCACTCCACTTTGTAGCCATCTAACTCAGATTCTTGCACGCACACGTGTCTCCATCCTGCGTGGACATCTCTTAGCCCATCTCCACAGCGTTCTCCGGAGGTGTCTCTCCACACTTGTAGACGCTCACGGTCACATCCACCTTTTCCGAGCCGTACTCGTTGCGCACAAAGACGCTGTATTTTCCTGAATTTCCCACCATGACGTTGTTGATTGTGATGGTGCTGCCCTTGTGCTCCCTGGAGATGGTAAACTGGCCTTGGTCGAGGATCTCCTTGTCATTCTTGAGCCAGATGATCTCTGGATCTGGCGTGCCATCAATAAAGCACGTCAGACACAGCGACTGAGCAAAGCATGATGGGAAAGACACCAGAAAAGTCCAATTATCATCTGTAAAAGGAAATAGTTGGAATGATTTGTGAATCCAAGTTTCCTGACAGCTCATACCTTCCCCTCCATGATGGCCACAGCGTCTGGAATACCCTTTAATACTTTGGCTCGATCTGGGGGGAAAGAGGGCATTAATGTGGTGCGATTTTCCTGTGGTGGCTTTCATTCTTGTAGATAGAAATGATAAATAATCTGTGACTCACTTTTCTCAGTAATGGCCAGTTGCCTGAGAGAATCAAAGACATGGTCACATTAGGCAGGTACATTGCAGAGGGATGGATTTATCATGTTGACGTTCAAGCCTTTCAGCTGTCTGTTAGTGTGACAGCAACCCATGCTAAAGCATCAACTACTGCACTTACTTTAACCTCTGGTGCTCCAGCAGCGCATCAGCAAAGACTGATAATGAAAAAAACATTTAAAAAAGTCTCAACACATCTGCCGCAGTATAGAAGAAAATTCTGGGATTGACACCCCCCCCACACACACACACACACACCTTGTCCAGACAGGTCCAGAGACCGCTCGTGTGTCTCGGTGCCGTCAAACATCATCAAGGTGTATTTGCCTTTATCGCTCTCAGTCGGGTTTTGGATTTCCAACCAGACTCTCTGCACACTGCTGCCAGTTCTCATCCTGGAGCTCGGCTCAATCTTCTTGTCTCTATGTGGACGGGAGAAGTCACAGTCACAGGTTTGCATTTGTTTTTACCAAAGTGCCTCGCACAAATCTAAACCTGCCTCTTTTGCAACCTTCTGCTCGCCCTCTGTTACATTAATCAATCACTGGTATGAATAAACAAATGCAGAGTCGAATCAAATAAAGATGAATAAGGTTTCTGTTTATTGGATTTATTCATAGAAATTGTTACTTCTACCACCAGGTGGTGCTACTAGCTCTGTCTGTCTTTTTTTTCTTTTTGCATAACCTTCAAAAATGTTAATTGGTGAACTTTAATTACCATTTAGATGCTCCTCATCAGTTAAATATCACAGGAAATAAAAAAAAGCCTGTCAAAATAGGCTTTCCGGGTTTGGTAGCGAATTAGTAGCAAATCAAGAATATTTCAGCAGCCCCAGCAGTAGCTGACGGCAGTTATGATGACATTACAGTGCAAATGATATTTGCAAATGTTTTATGCAATTTAACTCTGGTTTTGTGTGCAAATAACATGACAGCCTATGTTTACTTCCTCAGCTGCCACTCTAAATCCCGACTCACCTGAAAAGCCAGCTGGTCTTGAGTTGGTTCACATAATACTTGAGCGAGCAGTAGAGCTTGAAGCCTTCAGCGGTGCTTTCAATCATTAGTGGGCCGGCCGACATGGCTGCGAAGGAAATGGGTTATTGTCTATCCACATATCCTGATATTCAAGGAAACCAAGGACACATTTAATTAAACCAACTGTCAGCTTTGTTAGCTTCCAGATAAACACAGCTGCTGTGAATAAAATGAAACGCATAGTTCACACAGGTCTCACCACAGCGTTGACTCAGCTGCTGAAGAAACTTGTCATACTCTGAAAACCAAAATAATGATTAAGCTTTCAGGCAGCGTTCTAGTGCTTTCCTGCAGAAATAAAACAGACGAGATTGCAGGGGGATGTTTGTTACAGGGGAGGTGGATGGGGAAGGAATAAGAGGCAGGAATAAGCTTGCTTAAGTACCAACTTTCACAAATGAGGGGACCAAAGTGCCTCACCATCACCCAGTAAATTTAAGGTGCTGACATCCTCGCCGCGTTTGTCTGACACCACAGCTCTGTAGGAACCGGCAGTTTTCTTTGTAACCTGGATGGAGGATTGCAAATTATTGGAATTGAAATTGACAGTAAAAAGTTTTCGGTACCTGTTGGATGGTGAGTGTGCTGAGGCCTGACGACTGGTCGTAGACGGCCTGGGACAGCAGCCCGTCTTCTTTAAACCACGTGAGAGATGTGTCTTTGTTGGTGTTTGTCACCTGTGGAAGAACAAAAAGCATTCAATTATCATATATAACTTATATTATTCATGTTCCGTCAGTGTGTTTAGGGATAAGTGTGAAATGTAACAAGAATGGAAATTCTGGTTTTATTTCTATAAATGATGTAAAATCACAAATGCATTTTCTATGCGTCAATCTACATCCATTGATGCAAGTGGAGGTTCAAGCCAAATTGATGCAGAATGCTCCAAAAATGTCTTAATGTTGCTATTTATGTCCCTTAAAAATGACAGAAACTCCTCAGAATTAAAGAAGACCTTGAACCTTTTTTTCATCTCCACCCTTTCTAATAAATCTCCTCATAAAACTCTCCAAAACTGTACTTTAGCAGTTCTGAAACATTTGCCAGATGTCAGTTAGACAGTGTTTTCATTGACAGTTGGAGCTAAATGTACCCAAAAAAAATGTACCTTGCACTTTATAATGAGCTCACACTCCTCATTTACACTCCATGACAGGAACTCCAGGAAATACGGTCCTTAGAAAACAGAACGCAGTGACCGGTCGGTCATTTATTCATAGCAATTAATTAAACATTTATAGAACTTAATTCATTGATTCAACACAATTAACTGGCTGTGACTGCGCGGCGACAGCTGAGTCTAAACACAAGTGTGTTTTTCAGCCAGCTATTGTGTAACTTTCCCCCTGTAGTTCTGCTGCGCCGTGGGGAAGGCACAGCTTACATTTGAGGCACGTTCTGAATTCTAAATCTGAGCAGCCCGGACGTTGCTCCAGCTGCAGGCTGAGCTGTGGTAGGCGGCGGACTTCTCACCAGATTTCCTCTGATGGTCCCTGCGTTTGGCGTGAGCCAGGGCCAACGTCCGACGGAAATCTGACAGAGAGGCAAGAAACACGACCAAAGAGCAGACTAAATACTCTGGAGGGTCTTTGGATGTGTTAAACATGTCATGTTGCTCTGTGTCATGAACCAACGTGTTCAATGTGACTCACTGTCGTCCACAAAGACCAGAGTGAACTGATTTTTGGCCCGACCGTCCTGAAGCTGCGCCGTGTACGAGCCCTCGTCCTCTGGAGACAGCTGGTCAAACAGAATCTCCACCAGACCTTCGGCCTTGTTGAACTTGATCTGGCGGTGCTGCAGAAGACAGAGGATTTATCTCTTTTAGGGAGGGTGCTGGAGCCTAACCCAGCTGCATACGGGTGAAGGCAGGGAACAGCTCCGAACGAGTTGCCAGCTCATTGCAGGGCCCTATGTGAGCATTGGGGGTTTGGTGCCTTGCTCAAGGGTACTGTGGACGGTGTTCTTGCACCTCTACCTGCTACCAGAACACCTTCCATTATTTGCACCGGGAGCACCCTGCCTCTCAGCTCAGCCCCCCCTAAAGACTGAGCTACCGCTGCCCCGTTCGTATATTGTTATTATTATAAAACAGACAGAGACTTTGCTGCTCTGTTTTCATCTCTGCCAGCACATTCTTCTGGTTTATGGTTCAATAACCGTGATGGCACAGCTGATTATTTTTAGCCTGATGACATAACCTGCAGCCGGTCATTTACCTTCAGCTAGCTTTACATTGCCGTGTTGCTTCGCTTCAAGACTTGGCAAATAAACCCATTGCATTGAGATTGTTGTACCAGTTCATTATTTTTTTTAACCACAGATGTGGTATCACTGTCTTTCCATACATTAAATACAGAGGTGAAAGCTATGGAGCGGCTAAAAGCATCCCTATAGTGTGTCTGATCAAGGTTTCATTGTTAATATTTCACTTTTATTTCAAAACACTATAGCACTTAGCAGCATTACTTGAAGAATTATTGAGTTTTTTTATAGTCTTCATCAGTTCTATTTATATATATTCAGTGTTGTAGAATAAAGTGAGACAGTTCTTACTGGACTGCTGCTGATTTCTCGGTCATTAAAGATGAGCCGGAGCTCAGCGGAGTCGCTCAGACTCTCCGTCTGAAGCCAAAGTCGGACGTTGCCCTCCTCAGAAACCTCCACCTGCCAGCCTGACTTCAGATTGATCACTGAGGGCAACAAGACGAGCGGTTCAGGACTGTAAAATCAGCGTAAAATCATCACGGCAGCAATATGGTGTCAGGACACTCTACAGAATCAATAACAATTACAATTTAATTACAATCAAGTGCAATCAATGACACGATGACCAAAGGAAAAAGGAGACGCCAAACAAGCACCAAAACAGACATGATTATCACAAGTACAAAACTCAAGTTTCTCTAAATCAGTGGGTAAAAAGGTGTATGAAAGACTGCAGTGGAGGTGGGTTCTATAATATGTAGCAGGGGGCTATTCCATAATTAATGTGCTTGGTATAAGAAGGCCCTGCAACCAAAAACTTGACCTGTTGAACAAAGGGACTGAACAGAAGCTAAGAGCTCAGAGCGTGCAGAGAGTGCAGAGGAGGAGGCAGAATATGGGATGTTAGAGTTTCGAATAGGTATGAAGGGGCTAGACCATGTAATACCTTATAAGTAAAAACAAAAATTGCTCTTAAAATGAGCTCTTGTCTGGATTTCCCCAGGGCGGAGATGCCAAGCCAGGAGTTACATGGCTGTTTTTACTGGTTCTGATCAAAATTCTAGCTGCAGAGTTCTGAGGCCAGACAAAAGAACATTGCAACAGCCTAACCTAGAAGACACGTAAATTCAGCATTGTGTTGAGACAAATCTGGGCGGATTTTATCAATGTATGGAGACCGACAAAGGTTGATTTCAATCTCTCTCCGTGGGTGAAAAGATAAGTATCTATCACCACTTGGTGAGTCTTAGCTGCATTTAACATGAGAAGGTTCTAAATCATCAAGAGGTCAGTTACATACTGATGCCCCTGAGGGTCTGAGGGATCGTGCAGCTGTAGCTGTCTAATTCTGAGATGCCGGAGAAAGTCTTATCTGCAGTTTTCAGTGATGCATTATGGGTCATTCAAAGTCAAAATTCACCCATTTTTCCTTCATTCCTTCGAGGTTAAAAGTGGAATTGAATCAAACTATTTGGACTTGCTTCCGAATATCTGCAACAGTTGAGGCAGAGTGTGCATGCATGGTTCCATGACAGATGCACTTGTGCACGATGAGTCATCAGTTCGCATCACTGATTGATTTAATCAAATTCAAGTTTTCAAGGAACAAACAAGTAGTAACAAGTCAGTTCTGGATTAAAATCCGGGAAATGGATTTACATCTTATTTCACGGCTCATATGTTAGTGTATTTCAACATTTATCAAGCTCATTAAGGATCAAACCACCTGTTGGAGTAATAGTTTAAATCTTTAGTACATACGTGGATTTCGGATTTCCCAGCTGAGTTCTTTGAGCCGTTCAAGATCTGAAGAGAAGAACAACAGTAGTGGAAGTTGAACCGACCCTTTCCTCAGAGTTGCCATGAATGTAAAATGCTTATATTTTGCAGGTATCACCTATTACAATAATGATGCTCATGACTTTAGTTTTTGAAGTGTGTGTGAAAATGCGTATTTATGCAAATGACCTTGTTAAAGACATCTTATTACCAGACAGTGTTGATGTGGAGATGCTTTAACTCTGCATAAATTCATTTTACCTTCAGCTGTGAAGTCGTAGCTGGATGACAGCTCTGGCTCATCGCTCTTTTCCACCGTGTAGAGGCCCAAATCCTCTTCAGAGGCATCTGTGAAGGTGAGGACTGACTTGACGGACACACTGTAAACAGGGACACACACATCTAAATCAGACACTCTGTAGGCATTCTCTTTTAATAAAACAGTGAGGCTCATTTAATAAACAGTGCACCCAACAAATGTACCTAAAAGTTATATCTGACAGATACGTGGAGTAAACACTCCATAATAATAATAATAATAATAATAATAATAATAATAATAATAATAATATAATAATAATAATTTACCAAATACTGACAAAACTCGGTCCAAAATGCGGTTTAATGCCACCTAGTGGAAAGAATAAATATCGCAACCATTGAATACTCCCTATACTGTTATTATGATATCATCCACTGGATATCTAACTTTGCTTATACTATTCATCCCAATGTATGCACTCTAAATGAAAAAAAATCTCCTGTAAATGTAAACATACAGTATATAAATAAATGAAAATAATAAAGTCCAATTTTTGTCATGAATTTTCTATTTTTCAAGATTCAAGATGTACTTTATTCATCTCTGTAGGGAAATTAAATTGTAGTAGCAACCTAAAGTGGATTAATATAGCTGTAGTGTAGGTTTTGTATTTACAAAGTATAGAAATAGAGTAAATAAAATACAAATATGATTAGAACGTTATAAGCATTATAAGCATATATACATAAATATAGAATAAAACAGAAATAAAATTACAACATAAACATTAAACAATTATTGTGATTGTTATTGTTATTTTACTTCTTGTCATGTGGTGGCTCGGTCTGTTGGTAACTAGGCTGAGAAACAGAGGGTTCTTGGTTCAAGCCCTAGTGCAGACAGAACATGGAAGGTGCTAGATCACCTTCCGGGCACTGCCGAGGTACCTTTGAGCAAGGTACCGAACCCACAAATGCTGCCCTGCAATGAACTGGGAACTCATCCAGGGGTGGACCCTACCTTCAACTATTGTGTACCCTCCCCTGACCCCGAAAGGGTTAAGAAGGTGAGGCAAGACGCCTAACCTGTCAAATAAAATCTTCTTTTTTTTACCCGCACCCTTGTCCCTAACTCTAACTCCAACAAAGCAACTAAAATCTTAGAATGATATGTGGAGTGAATTTATATCTCAGTTTTTAGGAAGTCGCTGCAGGCAGCAGAAAAATGGAACAACTTTGGATTTGGAGCAAATGCTCACCCTTAAAGAACTCTAATGACACGTCTGTATTTACGTCCTGTCCTAATATCACATGAGGACAGGGATCGACAGCATTCCTGCAGGTTTCCTGCGAATCAAAGCGAAAGCCGGAGTGCGCGCTGCATGCAAGCAACCATACCCATCTGTTTTGGTTCCTTCGTGAGCTCGACTGGAATCGATGGGCTCTGTGTAGTTTTTCCTCCAAATGAATTCGGCCTCATCGTCCATGTCCGCATCGTAACCCAGAAATATGAAACCATCATCGTCCACTCCGATCTCGATGCTTCTGGTGCCTGCACACAGGGAGCGTTCACAACTCTTTATGATTATTATTAACTGGAATTATTAACTGGTATTATTATTAACCGGCATTATTAACTGGTATTATTATTAACTGGCATTATTTCCTCCGGAATACTGTCTTTTTGTTTCTTATTTGTTGAATATGCCTGAAAAGTAAGGTTTATTTTTTGTTAAAAACATGAAAAATATAAATGGCGCAGGAGATCCAGCAGTGAACCCGAAGCCTGGAGGATGAGTGTTTAAAATGCGTGCATGTGAAGCCACGACGGCTGACCTGGTGGGGTCTGAGCAGTGACGGGCTCAGTGGGCAGCGATGGACATCCCACCCCGGCCTCATTGACAGCCAGCACACGGAGACGATAGGTTTGACCCGCCTGCAGGTCCGACACCTGGATGTCATAAGAAACACATGAAATATTCACCAATCACTCTTAGAATTTAGAATTATTTAAAGATTTGGACTCAAGGGGAAGGAGACTATGGGACCCTGGAGTGCTCGTCATTTCTGCTGAGTAAGCTGATTCCCTGGCATGTACAGGTATTAAAGGCAGCATTTGTATGTGACAGGTTTTAAAGGTGGGGGTGTCATTTACGCCTCTTTGTGATTGGGAACTGGAGCCTTTTCACAGCCTGACCTACCTTGTAATGCGTGTCACAGACGGGTGTTTCATTCACAGCCATCCAGCTGTCTGATTGTTCTCCTTCACTGATCTCCACTAAGTATCCGGTGACGGGGCCGCTGCCTTCATACAAGGGGGCCTCCCACAGCAGGACCAGAGAGTCGTCTCTGACCTCCCTGACCTGCGCGTCGTAAGGACAACCTGAGCATCGGCCAGAGAGACACATCAGAGTCAAGGTCAAACAAGTGTTGAGAAGATTTGGATAAATCCTCTTTTCTCTCGGTGATCATAACAAAACCAGCGGAGTCAGGACTTTTCTGTAATTTATCTGAGTTAAGAAGGTCATTAAGGTAATGATCTCTAGTCCCTCTAAAATGATTAACAACACAGAGGACGGTGGGGCGGGGGGTGCATTGTTAAAGGGCCATTTCCACGAACGCCCCTCTGTTCTCAGCATCTGATCTGAGGTCCGGCTCAGCTTCCAGGAAGGATGGAAGGACACAGGAAGGATGTTGCCGACGGGTCTGTGTGGGCTTTGCCTGTTTGCAAATATGCAGAACTCTTTGTAAAGCCACTGCAAGAGCACTTTATCCAGTCGCGCACGTCAAAATGATTTACTCACCTCTGCTACTTATGTCAAGCTCATTTTTCCTCATAAAATCTCTGTTTCACCCACCTCTCTCCAAAAGGAAGAATAGTTTTAATTTATAAAGGCAAATCTATTCCCACTGGAGTCCCCAGTTCTTGCCACGTGTGAGTCAGTCCTTGAGGGGACTTAAAGGCATGGTATTATTGATACTGCAGCATTTCTGTTTGTTATCAACAGTCTTAGCTTCACCTCAGCTTTGGCACTTTTTGCCAGACAGGACAAGAAGAAAAGAGTCATTATAGGAAATAAAATCCCTGAAACTACCTCCAGCACCAGCATCATCCTTCAGGTATCATTTCAGCTCCTGCATTATGCTCTTAACTGCTGACCTCTGCCTCTCTTTTGCATTTTAATGGCGTAAAATGCAAATATCTGTGTTTCGACCTGTTCTGTTGTGAGATGAATGCTGTACGCTCCTAATGGGGTTATTTAAAATAGAAATAACATTTTTTCTTCTTTGCTCATGCTTTTTCTCAATTTTTTACATCAGGGTCATGACCGGTGGTTTGATATTGAAATGGTCCATGCAGTAAAGATAAAATTGTTCATTCTTAAAGGGAGTGTGGTGAATTTTTTGACCGTAAAATCAAACTAGGATGTATGTAAATTACATTAATAATGCACATTTTCATATAGTTACGTCCCAAAACATGTCCCAAATATCTGAAAGGCATCAAGTTTATAAAGCACGGTGCTTTAGGAGTCTACGTCAATTATAACTGGGAAGAACCATCTATACATCTCATTTCAGTCTTTCTTCAGGTCACATGACTGTGTATTTTTTTCACAATCAAAAAAAAAGAGCAAAACATTATTGGTAAACTGGTTTTGGCCTCCAGAAGAAGGAACTTTTAATTAAAAATGATTCCTTTTTGAAACACCCTTAATTTGCATATATTACCAGCTTCCTGAATAATAATAACAACACTTATTTCTTAGAGGGCAGTCTCCTTACCTGGCTCTGGCATTGTCCACTTCTCACACAAGAAGGCCTCACTTGCGTCGGAGGGTTTTCCGACCCCCACCAAATTGGCAGCAAACACACGGAACTGGTAGTAACTTCCATTAATCAGGTTGCAGACCTATGAACACACAACCAAGACAGGCTGACACTGAAGAAAGGCCTCACAGGGCCTGTTTGAGTGCTAATCATACATCTACAGTGTAGCAGAGTTCATTCTGTGTTTCAGAGCTTTGCCTAATGGAGCAAAAAACTCAAAACGACCAGATCTGAATTGCTATTTCTGGCCGTTTTTCAGGCGAAACGGTGACAATCAAGACACGCTCTTAGACACACCCTTCTAAAATCAAGCAGGCAGTTTATGGGGCATTAACACTGCAGCCATGACAGCAGTTTTAGCTGAGCCCATTGCATTAGGAAGGGAGGGTATAATTGATCTGGGCATTGATCTTCCTATTTACAACCACTTAAACTCTAAGGCCATTATCGGCTCTGTGAACTGTTGAGAACTTCTACAATCGCTCACAGTCCCCCGACCCAAACACTTAATTGACATAAGCAGAGAGGGCTTATATCATCTCAGCTATCTAGAACCCAATTTCCATCCAACCAACACCTGATTCATTATCTATAAATCCTTCTCTAACCACATTTGGGTGTCAGGACATCCTTCGTATTTGATCAATACACAGCCCGCACGAAGAAGTTCACGATTGTCCTGAACAAATTGATGTTACATAATTTGTCCATCGGGTGGCGCCAGAGGTGCATCGGCATCATTTTTCATCAAGTATCGAAAAAAATCATTGTGTGGATCCTGCTTTCATATTTTCATTTACATTCACAAATGTTTTAAATTAAGCTTTAATCTTTTATCTAATATCTGAGGTTCTAGATTTTAAAAATAATTAAACTCATTAAAAATTCATTAGAAACAACAAACTGTTATAGTTGATCCACAGATTCCTACTTTACATTATAATGACATCAAAGGATGAAGTTTGGAGTATTTGAAATGACTGGAAATGTTCGTTATGTCCGAAAGGTGGCGCTGCATGATCTTTTTAAATTGTTCTTGGTCTGTCTAGTCTTCAGCAGTTGGCATTTCCCAGTATTCTCTCCCCCATTGGTTATATATTTTTCCTGGCATATGAAAACAACCACAAAGTCCAATTAGAGCGCACCTATATTTTCCATTAGAGCGGCCTTAGATTTAACTTTCATCCGGATCTCCATGGACACTGCCTGTTGCCTAGTGACGCAGGAAGGGTGCAAGAGCTACAGCCAATGTTCCCAATTTATTGAGGTAGTTGCCAAATAAAGAGGTCATTGACGTTGCAAATATAGTATTAAAGTAATTATATTGCAGGCTTAATCACCGGGCTTCTTCTAAACTCTATTTTTTGTGCTAGATGACATAAAAGAAACAAAACAAAAGTAAATCATTTAATTGGAAATGCTCAGCACTTAGCTTAGCATGCTACAATTACTTTCTTAGCACAGTTAGTGGTGATTACTAGTTTAGAAGATCAACAATCAGGACTGAGTGACTCACGTCTCCACGACACCAGCAACAAGGAGAAACACTGACCTTAAACTTCCTCTCCTTGGTGGCTTTTACATTGACCTCTCTCCACGCTGTGAGGCCAAATTCTCTCTGGTCCAGGTAATATCCCCGAACAGGGTCTCCTCCATTACGCGCAGGGGCCCTCCATCCCAGAACCATCTCGGTCCCAGTGCACAGCAGCAGGGCGATAGCTGACGGGGGGGACGGAACACCTGAAAATGTACACAGTACATTCCAAGAGAGGTGATGAAGGACGTGTGGAGGCAGGTATTTCTGCTCAGCAGATGACTCTGGAGCGCCATAACTCCGGCTTTGGGCCCATTTTAATCATTCCTAAAAGAGACATATCACATCATATCACATCATATCCCCTCTCAAAGGAAGAGCGAGGGAATGTGTGAGTGGAGTGAGTCATCACCGCGCAGCACTGCATCCTGCACAGAGAAGATTATCTGCGGTGACAAAGGCAGAAAGTAAAGAGGGTCCACACCTCTAATCCAACCACAATATGCTAAAGCGGCGATTTTATCCAGTCTGACTTAACCTAATCTCCTAAAGGCTGCCCAGATAGGATATCAGTGACATTAATCGTTACTCTTCTTGCCCGCATGTACATTTCTCTGTGACTTTCGGTAAGAACAGATTCCGGAGATTGCTTTTGTCCTCCAAGAAGGCTGCGGAATGAACGTTCCGTGGTATCACATCCGATAAAATGCTTCTACGGCACGGAAATGTGAGCCCACCCGAACAGAAAGAAAAAAACAGCCCAACGTGAGAATCTTTAAAACATTTCCAGTGTCTTTTTTTTGTCTCCCATAATTTAGAATTGGAACACAGGCTTTATAGATAAAGTTAGCATTCATCATTGCTTTTTGACGTATTTTTCAGTAGTTTTTGACCACAGAACACTTCCTTTTTAAAAAATTATATTATTTCCCCTCCACTGTGATGCTTCGGAGGCTCAGAGTACTAAATGACTACAAGTTTGTGCTGTGATAGCACTTCTTGTAGCTTCCTATCAGAGAACTTAACTGCTTGGTCACCAAACTGCGGCGCTTAAATGGAGTACGACAAAGAGGCAGTGGGGCGCCATCAGCACCACATCCAAACGTTCCATAATCAGGGTCCTTCCGGAGCTTTGGGCTCACCTCAGATTGCTTTTCTATTTCTTTAACTAGGTCTGTGGAATGAAAATCTTTCCATTCTTACGGCTCTTTTATCTCTCTGAGCTTCGCCAGGAATTCTCCTTGGGATCAAACCCTCAGTAATCAGAATATTATTTAAGCACAGATGAAATAGACTCACTTTCCTTTCCTCCATAAAGAACACTGTTATCAAGGCTACTGTTTGGATCTTGAGTCACCTATGTAAGAATATGGTGGATTTGATGTTTGTGTGTTACACTGCGTCTGAATATGGGCCCGCTGGTGTCAGAGACTCCCAACTTTCAGCAACACCGCACCCTCTCCCTAGCTTCTGTCCCTGAACATATGGTGGTGGATATGATTTATTCATCTGGGATGCAACGGCTGCAACGCTGTGAGATGAATCCTCACGTAGGGCCGCTTTGACGAGGATGGCTTCGGATTCCTTTGAATAGTCGCTGTTTCCTGCGTGGCTCACGGATTTGACCCTGAAGATATAAGTCTTGCGTGTCTCCAGGCCATGGACGGTGAATCTGGGGGAGAGAGAGGGTGATGATCTTGCAGGGATGATGGTTCCAGCCCCCCAGGAACTCTCCATGGTTTAAGATCTGACCCATCTACCTGGTGCTGGTAACAGGTTTGTTGTTGACAGTGTTCCAGTCTTGTTTTCCAACCTCGCAGTAGTACAGATAGTAACCCAGGACACCAGTTTTGTCTTTGGGCTCCTTCCACTGAAGCAGCACCGAGGTGTCTGTGTCTCTGATGGCCAGGACAGAGTGAGGGGGAGCGGGGATGGCTGTAAGGTGACAAAGAAAGGATTCAAATTTAAATGAACTACCTCATGCTACTGTTTAACTGGAACTGATTAAATATCTACTCATGTATGAGAATACTTTAACGTGGAACACATGCTGCTAAACTAGTAAATTATTATTTTCTTTATCAACATCATTTTGTTGCAATAGTTACGCACCTGCGTCTGCTACACTGCCCCCTATTGGCCAGTCTTTGGAAGCGACAGTTTAATGTGTGAGAACATTTCTGCTGCTAACAAAATTGGTCATTTATTATGGTCTGTTATATCATTGACCTTTTTTTATTAAGACTTCTGATGAGCGACTGCTAAAAAGGTCATTTGCAAGAGTTTACGATTAATTTGTTAAGGAAACAAAACAACAACAAGGGCTACATGTGTCCCATCACCATTTAAGATAAAAATGACAATGAAAGAAAATGATTAAAAGAAGCACTGATGCATAAACCAGCATTTAATTCGCTGTTTATATTAAAAGGGACAAAGATGCATTTCAAAGGAGGTTTTCCCATATTGTTCTATACGAGTCTGTGTGATATGTGACGTCCACGTCAACAAAAGCAGCATTTTAAGCAGAAGATGAGATCTAAAAAAAATCTGACTGACCTTCACAAAAGGCAGAGTGATAAATGGATGGAATTCAGCAGACGTGACTTCACCTCACCTCGCTGTTTCCCTAAGGAGATGGGTTCGCTGGGCTTGGACGGGTCACTGACACCGTGCTTGTTGACGGAGCGCACTCTAAAGTGGTACTGCTTGCCCTTGACCAGGTCGAACACTGGGAATCGAGGCGACGATACCACCAAGTCCAAACTGGCCAGCTCCCAGCTGTTGCTCCCCACCAGGGACTGGGGCAAGAACACAGGTAATGAGCATGGAGATCTTGAAAAAGAAAATTTTGTTTTTTGGTTTTCGACCTGAAAGGTATGTTTGATATTCAATAGCTGGGTCAAAAAAGCTCTTTTTTGGAGGAAGCAATCCTCAGAAGAGGGGGGCACGTCGATGATGATAAAGGCATTCCCAAATGTATGAGGGTCATTTTAATGTTGCCTTTGTTATATAAGAGGATGTGAAGCAGCAGACCTTAATAATTGGAGATCCCGTTGAAAGATTTGACAGTTTTATTACGGCCTTAACTTATAAAGTCCAATAAAAGAAATCATATTTTTCCTGTGGCTTGTGAGTTTTCTCATTATTGAAGTTGTTGGATGTTGCTGGGATTATTGGATGCTGAGATTCTTTATTGTGGTAAAGAACAGGCCAGACCCGCGCGAAGACGCCATTATTTTCACGCCAATTTTGACATTTAAGGTAGATTTAACTGTGTGATCCGTCAGCACACTGACAAGAGAGGAAGAGCATTAGGCCCTATTGGGCGTCGGAATGATAACAAACACCGTCTCATCTGTGTTGTCCAATTAATTAGTTGGTTTTTAGGCTATGATTCTCCCTGACACAGCCAGGCCAAATCGCACCTAGCATCATCCTGATGATGATGATGATGATGATGATGATGATGATGATGATGATGATGTAAAACTACTATTAGAGGAGAGAGAGAGAGTGTGTGTGTGAGAGAAGGTCTGACCCGTTCCACATAGAAGGTGAGCGGCTCCCTGCCTCGAGGTTCAGGCTCGGTCCAGCTCAGCACCACGTACGTGTCGCTCACCTCGCAGGCGTGCACATTCGTGGGCGGAAAAGGAACCTTAACCTGACCTGTGGAAGAGGAAGATGAGGAGGAGAAAGTGGGATGAGGAAGGCTCCTTAAAGTGCCGGTTGAGAGTGCATTTTTCTATCAATGCCTTTTTATGTGTCATTTCTGATCATGTTACAGTGTCGCGGCGCCTAATTCAGCCCATTTTTAGGGGATTTCATAAGACTACATATCTAGGGGGCCTCCGACTCTCCGTACCGTCTCTTTTCTCTGCAGAGCTGCTGCGTGGATCAGACGGGAACTCCAGACAACGGGAGAGCTTGAAGAGAGATGTTTAAGCCTGCATAGGGCTGTGGGAGTGTAGCCACTGAGATCTTTAATATTCTCTGTCTTACCTTTGCAGTGAAATAAACTGGGTTTAAGGGGAAGCATAAACATGAGCTTCAATTTGACTATTTATAGTGTATAAGTGTATGGATGGGGGTGGGGAGAGAGAGAGAGTGAGAGCTTGTAGATTAGAAGAATTATTTTAAAATCCATTCTGGATTTTATGGGTAACCAATGAAGAAAAGCCACTTTCAGAGAAATTACATCCCTAGCTAATTCCTGTAAGGAGTCCTGCTGCCTGTGGCAACAGTGAATTACTACAGATGCAATTCCAATAATCCAAAGTGCTGATGTTTCATTCTAAAAGGTCACTTTCAGGAGGGTCACTTTCACGTACAACAGGAGTCCCGTACTTTTTTTTACTCACCCTAACACAGCAGACGATTCTCCCTGAACATGCAAATAAAGGGAAAATCACAACAGGAAGTGTGAGGTAAGTGCACGTTGGTTAGTCCACATCATCACGGATTTATGGATGTTCACACCTCTTTCTCCAAAACTGCAGCTCAAAGTAAAATCATCCTAATTTCATGAAAAGATTTAAGATTCCTCAGAGGTAAACAGACCCAGATTAGAGTATTTCTGGTAGAAATTACTAGGAAAAGAACAATAGTCGCCCCGGTACAGTGTCAGTGTGTTTAGTCCACAATAAATAAATGCAAACTGTATTTCCATGACTGCAGAGATATTTGACAACATTAAAACTTTAACATTAAAGAATATCTACTCATCTCTGCTGTCGTGAAGGTCTGTAGGTGCTTCCACAATTTTAAACTACCTTTTCCATAAAAAGGAGGACATTTAGAAGCTTCAGATCTTCCCATTCAGATCCAACTAGCAAATATTCCTTCTGTAATTCAACGCAAGCTTTCATAATGTAACATTTTTAAGGTTAAATCCAGGTGTTGTTTTTGTTAACAGATGCCTTTTGGGATATAATTTCCTGTTAACATCCAAAACCTCCAGTTCAAATCTAATTTTCTATCATTTCCTGTTTTTTTTTTAATTGTTAGCATGGAAAAGCTACATGGTCTCTGCTAGCTTCCACGTCTGCTTCGCTCCACTCTGCCACCGTTTTTGAGTGACTTCCAAGGTTATCAGGCAGCTTTGCACCACCATGGTGGGCGTTCTGCCTCAGGAAATGACTGTGAGGTGGGGAGGGGTTGGGGTGGGACGGGGGACCAGTATCCCAGTTTAGCACAAACCCTGTTTAGAAACAGGTGTTCAAATTCCTTTTAATGACCAAACCCCCCAACGCTGCAAATAAATAAATAAAGAACGCGCTCACCTTCCAGTTCATCCTTGGTAATGGTGACCGTCCGTCCTCTGTCGGCTTTGACCACTGGGTGAGGGGAGCGGGGGTGGTGGTGGTGGGGGTAGGAAGGAATAAAACTGTAGGTCATAACGGTTTAATGATGTTCTGCAAGAGCCCATGATAACACTGTTAATGTTAATGTTAGCGGAGCTGCTACTGGCAGCCAGCGACACAGCGAGACGGAGCTGACTGGAGACCAGTCAACCTTCTGTCTGTCCTTCATCTGCGTTTAATGATCCACAGCGCCTGTCCACAGCCCATCTGTCCCCCCCACCCCCAAACACACACAGCTCCTTGTATTTCTGTCATTGTGAGGACTTTTATTGACATAATGCATTACCCAGCTCATAACCCCGACCATCCCAACTAACCCCCTAACCATCTAAAGCTAACCTAAACCCAATTCACACACACCCACACACACACACGCACACACGCACGCACGCACACACACATTGTAACTCTATTCAGATAGATGATGGGGTGGAGAATGGGAGGACAGATAGATAAATACATTGATAAATAGATAAATAAATCGATAGATCCTATCAGGTTTCCACTGTTGGCATCATAAATACTCTACTGTATGTACACAACAGCAACAGGGAGAAACTGGGAGATATGGAGGAAATAAAGAAATATGGAATTATTTAAAGAAAAGAGAGAAGTGTTCAAATTATTTGGGGGGAGGGGACTGGTTTGGACATACCGGTATGTGACATATGTTACTGAGAAGAAATTTTAGTTGATTTTAGCTTAAATTCTTTTAAATTTAACTGTGTTTCATTTGTTTTTCCAGTGGCCGGTTTGCTTCGTACCTGCTGTCCTGGTGTGTTCCAGAGGGTCCGCGGTACGCACCGGCTCACTAGCCTTGGAGGGACGTCCCAACCCGGCCTTGTTAACGGCACAAACCCTGAACTGGTACAGACTCCCTTCCTTGAGCCCAAACACCGGGTAGTGGCACATTTTCTGAATGTGCATGTTGCAGCGCACCCACTCGCCCTGACTGACGTCATATCTGAGAAAGAGTTGGCAGAAGAAAGAGGACGATAAAAAAAGTAATAAATCTGTTAAGGAGACAAAGAAAGACGTTCATACTTGTAGCGCGTGATGTGCCGCCTGCAGGGTGCAGCTATTGCAAAGCATCCCAGCTTGTAGACGTCCCCTTTAAGTTGGTAAATGCCCCATCGAGGGTCATAATTGCACCCTGGTAATATTATCTCAACATATAAAACCATTTAAAAAAACAAACGAGTTTGGCATCAAATTCAACTGATGCCAATTATAGACAAAAGAATGGGAGAAAAATGATTCCTAATGCAGGGGGTTGCTAGGAAACAGAGATATCAATGGTACCACCACTTCCATCTTCTCCTTGGAGTAAACCAGGTGGGCAAAGTCTAAATATGTAACAATAAACACCATTTAACACATGGACACACACGTAAAAAAAGGTGGAAGGTTGATTAGCATCGGGGAAAAGGAAAAGCCTGTTCCCAGTGAGCCTGCAGAGTAGTAAGAGTTGATCTACAACTGACGCTTGCTTCGCCCTCACTCAGCTCAAACCGGTCCAGCATTAATTTATCTGACGTGAACGTCGTCAAGGCATTTTCCCCCAGAAAACTGCTTATTGGATGGGTGCTATTTTTCAGACCATTGACTTCGTATCAGAAAAGATGTGCGTGCGTGAAAATCCCTCAGGATCAGCACTTTAAAAAAAAAGCTCACTATGCAACCTCCAAAGTTACTTAAATTGCTTTAGTTGGTAATTTTTTTTTTTTTTATTTTTTTTTTTACATATTTAGGTGGTATGAAGCAGCGCTTCGGTTTTTAAGAGATCCATTCTCACTTTTCCACATAGTAGCCATCGACAGGTGAGGCTCCGTCAGCACTGGGCGGCTGCCACGTCAGAAAGACGTAATCCTTGTTGACGTCAGATACCTGGACGGCCAGAGGAGAAGCCGGGGCTCCCAACACGGTCGCAGACGCATCTGCAGGAGGAAGAGGCGGAGAAACGACTGAAAATAAGGAAAAACTGAGCTGAACAAGGCTGATAGTGGCGCTTGCTGCTCATTTCATCCATCCATAACTCACTTGACTTAATCATTGATTTCTGTAGAAAAAAGAACCAGGAGCTCTGAGATTTTCATGTTTTAATGCAAGTTTGGTGCATTTCCATATTTATTTGATCCTCATGAATGTATGAAATGAACTAAAATGCTAAACTCACTTAGGAGGGTTCAACATCAGAGTAGGACAGAGAATGAGACACTCCAGGGTTCTTGCACATGAGGAACCGGCTGTTAATATGAGTTTACTGGAAACTAACATCAAAGAAATGCAGAAGAGGTGTGAAGATCCACTTCTACTATTTAGTCTTGTTAGTATTATTGTCATTATTGCTCTTCATGGGCTTTTAGATTAGGGGGAAAGTTGCAAAAGTAGCACTGATCATGTTTGATGTATTGTAATGATTCAGATTTCTGCTGATGGATGAATTCCTGCTCGTCTAAGTTTGTTTTTAAAGCGATGGACGGACACAGGAAGTAAGAGAATATGACTTTGCTGCACCTCAGCAGGACAAAATAGTAGAGACGGAGCGGAAATAGAAGGAAGGGAAATGGGGAATTTATGCAAAGCGGATTGAGCGGACGAGACACGGTCACGGGCTGTAACCTGAGGCCACAAACACACGCGTTATTTTTCTAACAGGACAGGCAGCAACATCAAGCACATTTCCTTCCGGCTTCAGCTTTGTGACCTCGCCTTCTCGTCCCCCTCTCTGCTGTCTCACTACACTTATTTGGAATGCAGGTTTAAAGGCTGATTGAAGGACAAAACCCACATGAAGGAAGATTTTGTTTGATGCAGCAGTGAGTATGAAAGTGTTGTAGAAACATTCACTTGCAGAGTGTATGTGGGAGTTGCATTCTGGCTTATTTGCATGCTGCAGAGTAAAAAGAGCAGCGTGTGAGGAATCTATAGTGTTTCTGGACAAACCTGACCTCTGCTGCATGGCAGCATGATTGATGGTGCAATTTTCAGCTATGATTCAGGTTACCGGTAGTTTGCTGACAGAAATGGAAGTAAAAGAGCTGAATGCGCCACTGTTCTGGGGGAATATTAAAGAGAAAATATCATCATCCAAATACGGAAAACAGATAATCATATCCTTGAAAGGAGGAATATTTCGGTGAGTTTGCCAGTAATGTAGTCCAAAGCAATAAACAGAGCATTTCAAGTTGAAGCTTGACGCCCGAATGAAGCCTGGGAGGCTGTTGTGAGCCATAAACTACACTGTCAATGACTCTATACTATGGATTCTTATGTCTCCATGACAACAGAGCAACTGCAAACTGCAGATGTGGTTAAAAATGTTGAAAAGTTCAGGTTTTTGCATGGACAAAGTGACTGGCTGCTAACTTCAAACAGCCAACTGCAGAGTTAAATAATAATAAATAATAAGCTTGAATGCACAGACACTGTAAAAAGTGTGTCAGTTGTTCCACCTGTGTTTGGCGAGGATTATTAATGAGCTCTAACATATAAGTTGTCATTTAAATCAACACACTTTTGTTTCCTGATCCGCTTTTGATGCCAGTTTATGCAGCCGGGGATCAGACCGCCAAGGTCCCTGCCTCCGGCTGCTACCCGAAACACAATGCACCCGACCCCCTTGGCCCCTCCTGCAGGTGGTGAGCCCACGGGAAGGGGGTCCCATGTTGCCTCTTCGGGCTGTGCCCGGCCGGACTCCATGGGCAGAGGTCCGGCCACCAGGCGCTCGCCAACGTGCCCCACCCCCAGGCCTGGCTGCAGGAGGGGGCCCCGGTGACCCGCATCCGGGCAAGGGAAACTTGGTACCAATGTTGTTATTCATCATCAGGAGGTCTGGGCTACGCTTCGTCTGGTCCCTCACCTAGGACCTGTTTGCCATGGGTGGCCCTACCAGGGGCATATAGCCCCAGACATGTTCATAATTTTTATGGACAGAATTTCTAGGTGCAGTCATGGTGTTGAGGGGATCCGGTTTGGTGACCTCAGGATCGGGTCTCTGCTTTTTGCAGATGATGTGGTCCTGTTGGCGTCATCGGCCCGTGACCTCCAACTATCACTGGATCGGTTCGCCGCCGCATGTGAAGCGGCTGGGATGAAAATCAGCACCTCCAAATCCGAGGCCATGGTTCTCAACCGGAAAAAGGTGGAGTGCCTTCTCCGGGTCAAGGAGGAGATCCTGCCCCAAGTGGAGGAGTTTAAGTACCTCGGGGTCTTGTTCACAAGTGAGGGAAGAATGGAGCGGGAGATCAACAGGCGGATCGGTGCGGCGTCCGCAGTAATGCGGACTCTGCACCGGTCCGTAGTGGTGAAGAGAGAGCTGAGCCGAAAGGCGAAGCTCTCGATTTACCGGTCGATCTTCGTTCCTACCCTCACCTATGGTCATGAGCTTTGGGTAATGACCGAAAGAACAAGATCACGCGTACAAGCGGCTGAAATGAGCTTCCTCCGTAGGGTGGCTGGGCTCTCCCTTAGAGATAGGGTGAGAAGCTCTGCCATCCGGGAGGAACTCGGAGTAGAGTCGCTGCTCCTCCGCGTTGAGAGGAGCCAGATGGGGTGGCTTGGGCATCTAGTCAGGATGCCCCCTGGACGCCTCCCTGGTGAGGTGTTCAGGGCATGTCCCTCCGGTAGGAGACCCCCGGGGAGACCCAGGACACGTTGGAGAGACTATGTATCTCGACTGGCCTGGGAACGCCTGGGGATCCCTCCGGATGAGCTGGAGGAGGTAGCTGGGGAGAGGGAAGTCTGGGCTTCTCTCCTTAGGCTGCTGCCCCCGCGACCCGACCCCGGATAAGCGGTAGTGGATGGATGGATGGATGGATGGATGGCTTTTGATGCCCTCAACCAACCTGTAACCCTGATCGCTATTAGCTTCAAGCTGCGCCAAGTGTCAGAATACAAGTTAAAACAGTAAAGTTTTACAGTACAGTGCTTCACAGTCATGAGCTGGAGTAGTCTGCTGGAGCTGTCTCCGATAAGGAGGTTTAAAAGGTTTAAAAATGAATCCAAAAATTGGAATGTGAACTGCCAGGACATTTTCTGAGCACTGCCAAGGTGCCCTGGAGCAAGGCACAGAACCCCCAGATGATCACAGCGCCTGTCGATGGCAGCCGGGTCACAGTGACACCTCTCCCTGAATAATTGCATGTGCATGCATACATCCCGTGTGCAATGAACAGTGGAAGGAAGGAAAGAAGGAGGAAGGGAGGAAGCGAGGAGGAAGAAATGAAGGAAGATAGGAAGGAAGGAAGAAATGAAGGAAGATAGGAAGGAAGGAAGAAATGAAGGAGGCAGGAAGGACGGAAGACATTAAGGAGGCAGGAAGGAACCGTTCTTTCCTATGACAGTTGTGATTTCGCTGGCATACAGTGAGTACACAATCTCACCTCCTATCTGTTACGGGGTCAAGGGTCACGCTTCATGCGGGCAGCGGTGTTAGCTAACCTTTCATGTCCATTACAGAAGGAATGTGAATATAAGAGGAGGAGCTGGACAGTAAACTATTGAGCAGACTGGAAAATAAAGCCAGTAGTGCAAATAGTCAGGATTAAACCTCTATTATTACCTTTTTAAAAGTGCTACTCGGATTATTAATAACATGCTCGTAGCGCAGGTTCCTTTAGCGCTTCACTCTTACCTTTTACATAGATGTAAGCAGTGTGCTCCACTTCATTCCAGGTTTTCAGACGGACAGTGTAAAAACCTTCATGCTCCTTGTGCACTGCCCTCAAGGTGATGGAGGTCATGTGGTCGACAGTCGTTATCGCCACGGTGCTTGAAGGATAAAGCTGGATGCCTAAACAACGTGTATAATGTCAACGCTCCTGTCTCCACTGATCAAACCTCTGTTGAGGTTTAGCTTTTGCAGTGCTCACCGTCTCTGAACCAGCTAACTTCCTGCGGCAGAGCTGGCGCGAAGCAACACTGCAGGGTGAGGTCGTTACCCTCGGTTACCCATGTTGGTGGAAAGGTGTTCAAAAAATGGGCTTCTTCCTCCAGGTTTAAGCCTCCAAGAGAGAAAGCAAAGCACTCAAACTTTCCCTTCTGCAGGCCCAGATGTGCTTTTTTCTGGTGGTATTCGTCATTCTCTGCAGGTTAGCAGGAGCAAATGTGTCTTTTTCTCAGTAGAAGAGCTGAGAGAAGCTAAATGTTAAAGAAAATAGGAGAGTCGAGAGCCTCTGGGAGAGCAGACGGAGGTAAAGAACAGTAAGAGGAGACCTACATGGACCTACGTCTGCTGAGGATCTTATTTTAAAGTGAACAGAAAGTTAGCGTGAGCTACTCTTCCCACTTGTCTGCCGTACGTGCAGCACCAGCACTTGTCAGTTCCATTTGTGTGGGATGAGACTGCGAGACTGGGACGCCCCCCCGCCCCCCGAATGATCCTGCTACTCTCAGCTCTTCAGACTATTAAAGATAAATGTGCTCAACTGTCAACTGCTGCAATTTGCTGCTTCTCTCTGTGCAGTGATTAAAGTAATGTGGTCTCCGTTTTGTTCATTGATGTTTGTTCCAAACAAATAGCAGCACTCAGCAGCAGAAGCGACTACGTGGGCAGAGTTATCGTCCCTCCCGCAAAAGTTTTACCAGATTATTGGTGAAATTTGGCCGATTGAACAAAAAATAAGTGACCCATTTATTGAAATGGGTGCAGAATCACTTTAGTGTAAAATTTGCTACTTTGGGTCCAGCTCACATTGTTCCATGTGTCTATTGTGAAGTGGTTTCCTTGGCTCGGAGGGAGTTAGGTGTTGGTATAAGTGAGATCTGGAGACAGCGGATTGGGTGCCAGGTTTAAAAAAAAGCAATAAATCAGTTATATTTAAATCTCAGTGTGGGCTCATTTCAAATAATGACACTAACTTTCATTTTACTTTAAGTTAATTTCATCTACATTCATAAAGCATCTGTTACAATCAATATTGTCTCTAGGTGCTTTATAGAATCCCTTTAATAGGAAGAAACCTCCAGCAGGACCAGGCTGATATGAGGAAGGGGGAGGACCTCCTGCTGGTGGGCAGAGGATGTAGGTACATGAGCAGTATGAGTCAAAAACCTAGTCTAGTGGAGCCGGCAATGATCTTTTTGGGTAAACTTGCACTGTTGATGTTCATTTTTAAACATTAAAAAAGAGATTGGCATGTTTTCATGTGCTGAGCATCAAATAAATTCTTAAAAAGGGCCATTTTAGACTTAGTTCATGACATTGCTGTGCTCACCCAGGCCAAATAGATGACAGCACGCACAGCTTGGAGCAAAGCAAGGGAAGAAATCCCTGGCAGAGCTGAAATGAAACACAGACGACCTCGTCCCTGTTCTCGCCCTCCCCCCAGCAACTCTCCGATAACATACGTGCACCCATGGACACGAACACCCACGTTGACATGGCAGCGTCTGCGAACAAACGCCATTAACCCACCAACACGTTTTATCTCTGTGAGGCGCAGCCTGCACAGCAGAACAGGCGGCAGTGTCGCTATCTTCAAAGCCCCCCCCAGCCGTCCCTCATTTACAGGTGGAGGGGGCGACTTCAAAGGGCGCCACAGAAAATGAAAGGGGACACTCTTTATTAGGCCCGAGTGCAAAACTTACCAGGGGTGTGCCAGTGCACTGAACCAGCCAGGGCTCCTTGATATGCTGAAACGGAGGAGCAGATTGGAAACAGGCAGGGAGGATTAGACATGAAGAGAGAAACAGAGGCAGAAACTGTGAATGGACGCGACAGAGAGAAACAGCAGACAAATCAGACTTGGCAAGGCCGCATTTATGCGAGTCACATCACATATTCCCTTTCACCTATTTTTAACAACCAAAGGGGAGGAAAAAAAAACAGAGCAGCCTGTGAAATATTGATGACAAGGAGAAGCCTTGAAGTGCCTCATTAAAGGCTCTCCGCTAATTGATCCGGAGCGTTTGTGAACTGTACTACTGGCACCAGCAGAGGAAGAGGTCATTTTGAAAGTGCAAAGAAGACGGGGGAGAACTAAACTATTAATATAATGAATATGTCAATCACGGCGCTGCAAGGCGATGATGCACCCATCGTAACTCACTGAGGTCCGTCTGTCTAGGATAATGGAGACGAAGGAGCCACCACCAGCGGACGGGAGGAGATGTTGCGTAAGAGGAGGGTGGAGGCACCTCCTTGAGTTATGCCCCCGGTCCCACACGCAGGTGCCTGCCCGCTTCACCCGAGGCCGTAAGTGCACAGGGTAGGTGGCCAATTTACCCGCCTTGCTTTACTTTGAACTGGCAACATGTGGGACATGGAGCATCTAAGGAAGGAGGCTCGTACTGACACATTTGGGCAGTTTTGGTTGTTTTTTCTGTTAAAATTGATTTTCTATGTCCCGGTAATCATTTCTGCAAGCTGATGAAATCACCCTCTTTGAGTGCCTATGAAATAAAGGGACGTTCCTGGAATCAGATCAAATTAATATCAAATTTTAAGCAGTCAAATTAACAAAGCGGACAAATGTAACCAGTTTAAAGCTGACAGCTGTGTTCTGCTGTAAGCATCATCCTTCCCAGTTCAGAGCCTGATGCTGATCTCCTCTATTTCAGCCGCTGCTCCTTTTATCTGGAGAGATTTTCCAAGGTGGGGGGAGTTGATATGAAACAGAAAACTACTCACAGTTCACCACCAGAATTCCAAACGACATGGCCTCCCCCAGGGGACTTCTGGCTATGACTTTATATTCTCCAGCATCGTCAGGACAACATCTGAAGACAAAGAGTTACACGCATGGTCGGAGAGTCGGCGCGGCCGCGATGCATCCCTCACACATGCACGAAGGTTCCAAGCAGTTTGAGGAGGCCTACCTTCTGATCTCCAGTGCGTTGAGGCCAAACTCTTGTTGGAGACTGTAGTTCCACGGCTGCTCAGACCTTCTCAGAGGCACACCATTCTTGTACCTGCAGTAGGTGGTTTGACAGAGATCTGAGGTCATTTAAGGACGTGTTTTGAAGATCAAAGCAAACAGCGGACTTCTATTGATCACCGAAGGAGATCTTTCTGTAATCACACCTCAGTTTGGGTGGATGCGTAACAGCTGTAGGGAACCTTTGATCTGGCATTCTTGCATTCTTGGGCAGCGTTGAGGGCAGCGCGCTGAAGTCCACAGCTCCCTGATGGGAGTGGAGAAGCCCGCCAGCTTCAGTTGAGGGTTCATGAATACTCAACACGCACAGGCTGCTCAGCTCGTCTCCGTTTGAGGTCGACAGATTGATATTTTGATGACCAGGTCTAGTTTTTATAATTTAAAGTTCAGAACTTTCAGGAGGAGCTCTGAGGCTTATTTAATCACAGCAACTGGAGAGTTGCTCTGCAAATTAAGAAATAAAGGGATAAATCAGCCAAATTACCTGAATGTTTATAGTTGGTTTCACTTCTCTCCTTTCACTTTCACGACTTTATTAAATTTCAGCCAGCTAAAGGGCATCCAGGCGTTTCTGTACTGGCTGCTTGCATTTACATTTCTGATTTAGAATATGATAATGAATACCTTCAGAACCAAGAACCACCAGGCTTCATCACATCAGGCAAAAGTGACAACGTGAGAGCAGATTTATGATATAGAATAACAAAAAAGCATTTTTTTATTACACAAGAAGAAAAAGTGTTCAGTTAGAAAATCCTGGGTGTAAAATTAAAGGATTTTTCTTGCTGAGGTTAGTTTCAAAAATATTTAACAATAACTGCACTTCTACGGACTTTATAACAGCTGCAGTTGGCCTGCTGTTAATGTCACACATTAAATCTCAAGATGAGGAGAGAAGGCGTTTATATGCCTCGTATAGGTCTTTACTGTGAGAGTTTTGGCCCTCAGGAATATTTCTGCTCTTACTCACAGAGTGAAAATAAATGTAATTGAGGTTTCAGCATGAGCGACTCACTAAAATTTAATAGACTTCTCCAAAAATGTTAATTTCCAAGTTCTTACCATGTGACCTTTGGAGGTGGGTAACCCTGGACCACACAGGTGAGAACCACCTTCATGTGCTGCCAGACTGTGTGAGCTCGAAGAGGGACCGTGAAGTCTGGGGGCTTCTGCCTCAGTCGCTCCAGATATTTCATGTGGGCAGACGCCTTTTTTTCAGCCTGCAGCAGAGAGAAGATTCACGGATGTTTTCACATTTTGCTGGTAACATGACCGACACAGTGCTGAATTATTAGCTGTGCTTTATTATAGACAAGAGTTATGAGGCAAGAAATGGGAATTTAAAAAAAAAAAAAGATGCATAGACGCATTAATTTGCTGTGAAATAACAACACAAGCATTGGTTTTATATTTGCTTTGGAATTCTACCCTTTAAGTTTGTATTTAACGCTCTGCAAAAATCTACAGCCGGAAATCAACTGAAAGCCTCTTTAAATCTAACCATCTAATCATCCTCTGCTCCTCAAGTCTTGCTATGTGTGTTCTCTCCACTAGATGGGGAGAACACCCAATATCTTGCACAGTCTTGTTGTTACTGCGCACACGTTTAAGTTGATGCGTTGTCCTGCAAAGGTTGTGAAGCTGGATTTGTCCAAACTGGACTTTTACCTGTTGACGAAGCGTCCGTCTGTCGACGCGTTGGCGTAGCAACCGCTGGTTCCTCAGCACATCGAGCTCCACCTTCTGAGTTTCATTTCCAAACAGCGTCCTTTTTTCTCTATAGTATTCATGCCCAGCTGCCAGAGGTTCAGACAGCATTTCCCTTTCAAAACACCAGACAGGTGTTAATACAGAATTTTTCGCTAAATGCTTTTTTCTCACCGTGTGTTTGTCAGTTCTTTGCCAATTAACGTTACAGCACATTCACGGCTTTTCAGTGTGATTTGCAAAAAGGTTTCACTTCCAGGAAAAAAAAAATAACAGTGCTGGTAAATGGCAGATGAAGATGGGAACCTCTGGAGGACTCCTAAGGCTGTGAAAGGCTCAAATTGTTCTAAAATAACTATCAGACAGATTTGTGAGACATTCAGTTCATCTCATCATGAAGAGAAATAACTTTTTTTTTTTTTTTTAAATCTGGGAAGCATAATGGTGCATTTTAAGCAACAGGTAGGTCTGACGGTGGTTGTCGAAGTGGAGTTGTGACCAAAAAAACAGCCCACCTCAGCCTGGTAGTCATGGCAATTACAAAACCATAGCCAAAAACCGTCCATCTAAATATGTACTACATATTATATCAAGGAGCCCCCCCCTTGCCTTAAATCCCAGGAGCTGTGAACTGAGACCCCTTACAGAATTGAAGATAATAACATTCACATTTGGACCATAAATTCTTTACAGGTGTCGTGAGCCTCTCCATCCACTCGCATCTGTACAACAGGTTGGGTTTCCATATGTGCACTTTCCAGCGTGCCGTCACTTCATCCATATTCATTGTCATTTATTAACTTCCATCCTAACGTCTTGCTGTCGTCGTGCCGGAATGTTTACGACACCACAGAGGTGCATCCTGTGACCTCTCTGTCATCTCGACAGCCCCCAGTGTTTAATTATTTATCAATTATTCACACACACATCTCGGAGCGTGAACTTCCCCCCATAGACTTGTGATGATTCAAAGGCCAAATGGTAATGAACAAAGGGCAGGAAGACGTGCTCGCTTTCAGGAACAAGCACGTCTCCACAAACACACACACCTGCTTTGTTTTAGGTGTGTGTCTTTCAATCCTTGGGATAAGGAAATGCAGCACATCAAAGCAAAACACGCTTGCGCTATTTATGGGTAAACAGTACTCCAAAGGGGCATCTGATGTTGTCTACTGGTGCAGAAGAACAGCGGAGTCAACTCACAAAGTAAAGCAGGCGTGCGCCGCATGAGTCAGCTGCAATTTACATATTTCTGCTGCGACACTATTGGATGATAACTGTGAAAACATCATTACAGACAGATAATGGAAGTGAAGCCACACTTGCCAACGAGCAAAGTTCAAGTACGCCAGTTTCCTCGGAAATGAAAATGTCGTAGAAAACAAGGGCCTGGCTGCCAGAATTAGTGCTGTTCCGATCAGCTTCAAGCATTATCACCCTGTCCCTCCTGTCTTATTTTGGCAATAAATGACCATTTCCTGTGTTTCTAGTGTCCATTGAACATCTGCCAAAACTTCTGGGAAGGCTGAAATTTGTAAAAAGTGAGGAGAAGTTTCAGAGGATACTGGGAGGTAAAGTGAAAATTAACAAAACAAATAATAATAAACATCAGAAGTGTGTGTGTGTGTGTGTGTGTGTGTGTGTGTGTGTGTGTGTGTTTCTATCTGTCGTTTGGCCTGGAGAAGGGACAATAATGAGATTCCTAGTTGGCAAGGCCAGCTCACTGCAGCTGAGGATGTGTCTCAGAAAGCTTTTGATTGCTACGTCAATGACTTCCCGTCTCTACACTCTTTGGCAGCTCTGTCTTACCGTTACTCATATTTTCAGAATCACTGTGACCTCGTCCTTCTGTGGTTTAATGGATAAAATATATTTTCTGGGGTTTTTTTTGTGCTGCTTTGATGGTTTCATAAAATCCTCGCGGATATTTTGACAATCTTTAAAAAATATGGACATTGTGTAATAGAAAAGAAACAAAACAAAAACAACAACAGCTGCAGAAGTTCCTGTTCTTGGTGACCTTAAGTTTCTTTGTTTGGACTCTATTTTCACACCTATTCCATCGTGCTAACAAATAGTGGGCAGTTTTAGCTTCATCATCATTAAATCACTTATTACCCACCAGATGGATCCGATGTGACCTTTACGGAATCCTCTCAATGACTGATTTATGTGCGAGTTAGAATCCCTCTGTGTTTTTGTTGCAATTTCCTGTCCAGCCACAAGGAGATGAAACATTTCATAAAAAGCCTTTGGTGTTACTGTCCCGTTGATCCTTCTCCACCACTTTTGCAGCCCCCCCCCCCAAGCAACTGCTCACCACTCTCAGCTTTTTCCTTGTTTCACGTCGTCTCTCCATTGCTGCAGTAAGACCACCAGGCTTCTGACTCTGACTACAAGAATTGCATTCCTGTCTGCCTGCGGCTCTGAGGTCTCTTCTCTCTGACTCCATCTCAAGGCCCAGATTCTCACCCAGCTCACACCTGAATCACTCCAGTGGTGCTTACTTTCAGGCAGTAGGCAGACAAACTTTAAATGGCAAAACAAGGTCACATAGTGACCAGATCGAGTCATCTTACAGTAATATTCGTTTTTACTGATTAATGAATAGAAAACATTCAGTAGTTGCCCCTCCATGGAAGTGCGATGAATTAAATTCACAGGAATGTGAATTTCAAACTTTCTATTTGACACACTAGAAGTCATCATTGTAAAAGTTTGGAACCAGACTACAGAATGTGAGAGGGTGGAAACATGCAGGATTTGCTTTAGATATATTTTAGCAGGTCGCTAAATGTAAAGTTCAATTTCCAGCTCTTCTTTCTTCCTCAGTAATGCAATGCTCGCTCCTCGTCCTCATTAATGTGAAAAGCCGTATTTAACAGTTTCAGTTTTTGGCTTTTTGTCTTAGTAACATTCAGAGACATCAAAAGATTTTTTTATAAAAGTCCCCAGCTGGATTTTGCAGAAGGATCACAGATGAAAACAGAGAGAGAGAGAGAGGGGGGATGTGCTTTTAACAACTGATGGTGAGGCGGAATTTGAATGAGATGCATGAATCAACCAGGAAGGAGGAAAGTGGAGAATTATAGAAAAAGACTCATTGCAGTTGCTGCCAGATTGAACCGTCAAATAACCGCAAACAAGAAATGGCCTGCAAACTGAAATGGGCTGTAAAAGGTCTAAATCTGCTTCCAGTTGAGCAATGCTCAGTGAGTTCGGTGTTTTTGTCAGTATTTGTCACATCATTACACGGAAAGTACAGACTGTCTATAACTGGAGTCTATTAAAGAATAAAAAACCTTCCAACAACACTGACCCACACATAAATAATAATATTCGGTAGATTAGTTTCCACACTGCTATCTGCTGTACGAGGCAGCTGTAGTTAATTTTTCCAAATCAGCTATTAGGAAAAATTTCCCACAGCAGCTTTTAGGATGGTTGGGTGGTAGCAGTCTGTTAGGAACTGGGCTGAGATGCAGAGGGTTCTTGGTTCCAGCCCCAGTGCCAACAAAACTCGGAAGGTGTTCTGGTAGTAGGAGAATGTGCCTTGAGAGCACTGCCAAGGTACCCTTGAGCAAGGTACCAAACCCGCAAATGGTCATATAGGGCTCTGTGATGAACAGGCAACTTGCCTTCGGCCATTGTGTACCCTCCTGGTGGCACCGGATAAAACGGTTAGGAAGAGGAGCTATTAGCTATTTCACCTATTCATCCATGCAGACTGGACAATTCATGCTTGTTTAGTGTAGAATACAAATGTAGATGCTCGGCCGCTCGACCAGCAACACTTTTACAAGCTTAGAAAACTCACCACGTCCTGCGGCAGGAGTCCATGTTCAGGATCTCTTTGACGGACATCACGTCAGCAGGGATGATGGGATGGAAATAAGAATAGGGGCCTTCTTCATCACTGTTGAATTTAGAGATCAGAAAAACAATCAAACACAACCTGACTTGCACGAAATGCTGGCACGAGTAAACATCTCACTTGGAAGCGCCCTTAAATATTTGCCCTTTAATTAGTGATAAATGATGAAAATGTAATCATAGTGAAGCACAACGACTAATGATAGAACATTATACAATACAGACACACAAAAACACACCTATGTGTTCATTTCTGTGGGCACTGGCACAGCGGTTCCACTGTAACATGAAACATAAGTGACAGTTGGTGGTGCTGGGGAAATATCGGTTGCCATAGCGTCCTGTTGCACCGATTTTCCTGAGCTCGAGATTTATCTCATAAAGTACTAAATAATGAAGTACTTTACAGTTGTGTTAGTATTCAAATGCCCTTTAGTGTATAAAAAGTCAGCCTGAATTACAAATTAAGCTACCAGTGAACTTTTTTGTGTGTTTAAAAGATGAGACATCAGTAGAAAGAAATCAGTCACCAGCACATGAAACTCAGGCCAGTTGGATGGCAGGTTATGCTTTCGACACCTACGTAGGGTTCCTTTCCACCACTTGCTATGTGGAATTTTGACACCGAAGCATAGCCTGATCAAGGACACCAAAAGGTCACGCTCATTGCCACATATGATGTGCTATGTTGTGATGTGTGAACCAGCATGGTATAGTCCATCAGGGGATTGTTTAATAAAGAGGAACGTGGAGATTCACATGCAAACGAGTGGTGACAAGCTTTAATATCGCTCTGCAATTTTAGACGTGAGTGATGTTGAGAGCATCTACTCTGCTGTAGCTAAAGATCCTCACTCCATCTGTTTACACACTTCACAGGAACTAATTGAACAGGACATCTGCAATATGTGAAAATCTCAGTGATGCAGTCAGCTAGATAGCCAGGGGGATTAATTCCTTCACGTGGTCGTTTCTGTGAGCCATAGCCGTCGACTGGGAACCAACGGCACTCTTATGTTTGCAAATTGAGAAATTCATACAGCATTTCTAGGCAACACTGTCATGTTGGATAGAGAGTCAATGAGCTGTGCTGCAATTTAATTTGCTTCTCATTACAGCCTGGAATCATCTGCAATATTGTCCACAATGCGTGTGACAACTGGCAGTGTTTGTGTGCCCTTTAATGGAATAGTGACCAGTCAGTTAAAGCATTCTAGACTAGATAAACGGCACACACAGTAATTGTGGAAGCCCCCAATGAAGCATGAACTGTTGACTTAAAGGAGCACCAATTAACTGAGGGGATGTTCTCACTGGGCACCTTCAAAACCAGGAGAGAATCTAGAAAAAATAATCAATTTCCTTCTTCCTGTATAAAAAATGACTCCAGCTCTGTTGAAAAGGTCACTCATAAGCAGAGTGAGGGGGCAGGTTGAGCGCTCTTACCGCTCATCAATCAATCGGTATATTTAGAGTAATATTAAGAATAATGCTTCCAGAAAATACTTAATACAAGTTCAAAAGATGTGTACATAAGCAACAGAACTTTTTTTTTAAAAAAGGGAAAAGTGCGTGTGGCTGAGGCCCGGTGGCAAGTTTCCCTGCAATGTTTTTGCTTTCACTCACTGAGATAAAAGCGGTCCTGGTAAAAATCTGTGAGGTTCTGGGTAAGAAATCAGGAGCCTAGAGCGTCCAAAAAATAGTTTTTAACTCTTTATCCCTTTCAGTTAAAGGGCTGGAACATTGCTTGAAAAACAATGCTTGTATGAATACAGCTAACCACTAATGCAACGTCTTTAACACAACAATGCAAATCCACATGACTTCTCTTTTGTGTTTGTTTGTAGACTGGAATTTCCCTATTTCAGGGGACAGCTTCTGCTTTTTTCTTCTTTTTTTCCCTCTTTTTGATTGATTTAGTTCCCTTTGAACATGCGCTGACAGCCGGAGCCTCAGCTGTGCAGGGACAGGTAAAAGTGAAAATAAACAGCATATATTCAGCTCTGTACCCTCTGATACTCCTTACAATAACCAAAAAGCTGGAAAATTTGGAAAATTTAAGTGAATTTGCACATGCACACATGAAAACAAGCAAGCATACTCAGGTACAATTATTTAGGACAATGCGAGGGCACTGGCTTATTGGCCTTTACTTCTTTCATTTTTGAAGAAATTTCTTAGGAATAATTCAAATAATATCTAGTAGTAAATATGCCCTTTTTGGTAGATACTAAAAGCCTTTATATATTTGTTTGCCCACCCCAGGTCATATGACCTAAAGTTAATTAGCTGAATATTTTTCCATTTGCACTTGTGACAAACAGGAAAAAATAACTTAATTTCTGAAACAGAATTGGAATTCAAAAATCAGACCTAAAACCAAAGAGGATGGAGGTAGAAGTTTTAAAGGTGTTCCCTGGATTTTCATTGACCACAGTGCAGGTCAGTCGCGATGAGATTCTATTTTAGTTGACTAGACTGTGCACTGAGTTGCACTAAGCCAACTTAGACTTGTGTTTCTGCACAAATTTCTCTGACAACTGGGATGCTAAAGTACCATTAAAAACCAGAGGGGGCAGCGTTGAGCTCCGGGGTCAAGAGTTCAATGGAAACGCAACAAAAGAGAGTTACTGAATTACATGTCTGCTTCCTCATCCAGGCACGTGTCAGTAGTGTCGTTTTATAAAGAAGATTCATATGTATTTACACTCGCACCTTTGTAAGCCCAACAGGAAGTATTTAGTCACTCATATTCAGTGTTTTTCTGTGGTCAATTCTTAGACAACTAAAGCAGCAAATATGCTGACTTTCTTGTTTGTCCTGTTCACAAGTTTTGCATGCCCAGTGGCATATTCATTCATTTGCCTGGTGAACTGTTCTCCTTTTCAGTGCATAAACCACAGCTTCATCTAACAGCTTATGTTATTTTATGTTTAGAAAGTTTGAATTGATGATTTCCCACCAAGGTCTGGATTGATTTTTTGCCATTCTGTAAGGTCATATGAGCAGAAAACATCTCCAAATCTGGCATGAGACTCTTTCCAACTTTTGAATAGATACAATATCGTGATATATTGCTTGCAATTGTGATAGTTCAATAGATTTGATTTGCTAAAAAGAAAATAATGAACCAGACAATTCATAAGCTGGTGTGTTGGGAGATACAGTGAAACAAAAGACTTGAGATAAGACATAAATTTAATTTGCAGTGCGGAATTACCGTAGGGCAAATCCAATAAAGGTGGGGAAAAGAAAGCAAAACGAGTCATTTCTTCAGTTCGACGATAATAAAACGAATGATTTTAAACATTTTGCCCAGCTATTTCTGCAGAAATGCTTTAAATCAGCCATATTTGTGGGCCTTCAATCATCAATGGTTTGTGTAAGGTTATGCCACAGCATTTCAGTCAGAAGGTGGTTGGTGGGTGTCCTTGGCTTTATTGTTCCATCAATTACAGAAAGTTGGTCAGGTCCTGCAGCTCCAGACCACCACGCTACCACCAAGTTGTTTTATCTTATCTGCGTTCGTTAACACCAGATCTAATAGGATGTGCACCTCTCAAAAGGTTACTCTTTTGTCTTTGTCTTGAGGATCATCACAATGTTTTTGGCGAGCGTGTCATGAGCCTAAGTGTTCTTTTTTGGCCAGCAGTGCAGACGTTGGAAATTTGCCATAGATACCATTTTTTCCCGGGTTCTCCATTACTGTTGAATAATGAATGCTGAGATGAACTGAGGCAGGTGTTAAGATGCTGTTCTTGGGTCAGTGACGAAGCAATTTTTGTTGGAGTCATTTTGATTGGGTGGTCACTCCTGGTGAGGAGACTGGAAAGATTTAATTACGTTGTTTCTCAGCTCTTCATGAATTTCTTTAGATCACAGCATGATGAGTTACTTTGTGAGATATTTTAACACGCTTCAGCTTGTCAGAGAGGTTCCATTTAAGTGATTTCATCATTCAAACAAATCAAAATATCATTTTAAAAATAACAAAGGAGGACAAATCCTTTCCCCCAGAAATAGATTTTTACTTCCCTATCATTTGCCCTAACTCTAAAGTATGTGTGCACCTGGATTTGAAGGTCTTCTTCTTAATCTGGGAGGACAGCTGCATGCTGTGAGACATCTGGGTCGACTGCTCCTCCATCTCTCTCCGCATTACTGTCCTGGTTTCCATAGTAACCCTCCTCCTTGCCAAATAGCACCTGTGGAAAGAGGAGAACCTGGAAGTGAGGCTGTGGGAAGCAGCGTGATGGATGGTGACTGATAAAAAACACTGTAGCCTTGGTTTGAAACTTGAAATATCTCTCCTGAATTTCAAAATTCAAGGTTTAACCAGAAAGAACATAGAGTGTTGTATATGTTTTGTTTTAAAGATTGACAATTCATTCAATAATTTTGAATAATCTTTTGAAAAATGTCAATAAATGAAATATTTAGTTTAGTTTTTTGAAAAAATGTTGTTGTAAAATAGCTCTTTATAATCAAATTGACTTAATCAGCAACCCGAAATTGGGCCTGCACAATATACCATCAGCAATCTTCAGCATCTCTCAATTCAGGATTGGCGTCAATACCGCAGTAATACATGTGTTACAACAACTGCTAATCAATGAGCTCCATAAAGTAGTACAGTATGCTTTCAGAGATGTTTTAACACGTCAATTGTGGGTTTTTGCTTTGTTTGGTTTTGTTGAACCCATTTGTTGCATTGACCTGTAGGTCTGTTCCAGTTTCATGTTAAATGAATCACCCTTGAGCCACCACTATTTCATCTGTTGAAACCTGCCGTGCTACTCTTTGCACCCCGCCCATCATTAATCATGTACTCGTTCCTGCAGCCTGAATGCCGAACGTGCCCAACACAGAGAATCTTGTCACACCTGAGTTATAGCTCCATTCATTCGGCACCGATACCAACCACCTGTGTTAGCAAGATAAACAATCGTGACGTGGTTTCTTTTCTCATCTGCATCTGTAACCCTTGGAGCACCATTAGTGAGTTAGCTGACAGGCTAATGGGCTGATTGATTCAACTGCTGCTTGTTTTTGTGGCTCACTGTTGGACAGGGAAAGAAATATGAACACCTGTAACAGAAGGTCAATTTCTGACCCATTAAAATTGATCAGTCTCCCTGGGCAGGCCTGCATCATGGGTGCCAGGAGGGTGGAAAGCTGTGCTAATGCAGTGTAGTTTCCAGTGCTTTAGCCCACCCTCTGTTATACGTGTGGGTTGGACAATGTGGCCTTAAAATGAGCTCATGCACCATGATTACGGTACCTGCTGGAACTGGGCAACAAAATCACTTCTTTTTTGTTTGTGATTTCTTTTTTTGAAAAAAAGGCTTCATTGAATGCTGTGGGTGAAGGCAAATGTAAATGGAGCAAAAACATAATGATCATTTATTTAAAAAAAAATCAAATGTCACTATAATGCCATCTTTGTATTCTTGCCATTTCTAGGCCTTCTTTTATTACATTGTTCTTCCACCTGGAACTAAAGTGGTATAACCTTTAATTTCCAAATAAATAAATCAAAACTGTATCATTCTATAGCTGTTTTTTTAGCATAATCAATGAGCTGTGAATTTTGTCATTTCTTGATGTCAATAGATTCATTCGAGAGTAATAAATTCTATTCTATTCTATTCTATTCGTCCCAGAAAAGTGAGCACTGCTTAGTCCCAGTAAGTGTTTTGGTCTTATATCAAAGTGAGAGGTCCACTAATGCATCAGTCCTCTGTCTTCAAAGCTGCAGAGATAATAACATTCCACTCACACAACAGGTAATGTCCTCTGGGTGTCAAAACTCTGATGGATATATATCCCACGTCCTTTTCTGTCCACCTAGCTCTCCCTTCCTCTTCTTGTAGCCCTTGTTTGCTGTTGTCTCACCTCTCGCTCTCTGTCTGTTTGTCAGAGGAACCCCAAGCACAAAGCCTTCATCGGTGCCAAGAATGTGGACACCACAATGCTTGCTCTTTCTTTAGCTAGTAAATATAGAGCAATGACACATGCACACAAATGCTTACAGATACACACACATGCATCATATCCATCAGTCAGATCCATTTACAGACAGGATGTCACACTTACTCTCAGGACAATGAAGCTGCTCTAAGTAACCAGAACAGCTGAAAGGAACAGCTGGAACAAGTACAACTTACTGTGGTGGGAGTAAAGATATCTGTTTAAAACTATCTATCTATCTATCTATCTATCTATCTATCTATCTATCTATCTATCTATCTATCTATCTATCTATCTATCTATCTATCTATCTATCTATCTATCTATCTATCTATCTATCTATCTATCTATCTATCTGCCTGTCTGTCTGTCTGTCTGTCTGTCTGTCTGCCTGTCTGTCTGTCATATAATAGCTGATCTATATTGTCTTTGTCTTATTGTCTCCCTAACGTGTCCATACTTAATTTCTTCCTGTCGCTATTGTGTCCATACATTACAGTATTTATGATGCCAGCAGCGACATGAAAATGTGATGGGATTTATTCCTAATCAGTGTCATCCCAGGATTAATCCCACCAGGTCTGTAAACCACTACCGATGTTTCTGTTGCCTGTTACACTGTTCCAACATAAATCCTCGCCTAAGAAGTGTGGAAGGTGGGTGGGTGCGGGGTGTTTTTGGACCTACAGTAGAAAAACTAGTGTATGAAACGATTTAAAACATTTCAATTGCTCAACTAGCAGTTACTCATTTCTAACTTAACTGACTACCTAGTTGCTGCCAAACGTATTGTTGGGATATATGCTTTGTCCTGTGTCATTTAACAAGGTGTGTCTGGTTGAGCTCATTAGGTGTGTTTGTGTTTGCGTTTATTGCCTCAAGTGTCAACTTTGCTCCGTGTTGCCATGGATGTGATCTGTTTGTCCAGGGTTGTTGTCTGAAGGAGACAGAGGGCGCCTGATGCGGGCAGAGCAAGGCCACTAGCGAAGAAAACATCAACAATGGCTGCAATGTTGTCTGGAAGCATGGGGGTTATTTATACTGTAAGCCTTTAGTGGCTACACCTGCCTCTGGAATATCACTTCATGCTATGGTCACTAGGGATTTTCTGCTCATACATCAGCCATGACTGTGAGACTAAGAATAACTACAGTAACTAGGGGTTATCTCTGTCAGTTCTTCTTTTGGAAAACTCCTGAGCCTCAAGGCCTATCAGGAAAACTGTTGCATTGTTTCTTGTTCTCAAATTAGGGAGAAAGACATTATTGCAGCTATTTGTTGCTTAGCAGTGTCTCTAATTAGATCATCTGTGAAAAAGAGCCATTTTTTTCTGAAAACCCACAGCAAAATATATTTGTAATAAAAGGAAAGTGTTATATTGTTGTAAGTTTCAGGGAGCAGGTGCAGGGAGGTACCCAGGGAACAAGGCTAGCAGGTGGTACATCCAGGGAGAACATGAACGAAGCCGGTCGAAGAGTCGTGGGTGATGGGGGTCTAATGGGAACGGACTACAGTATAGCAGCCCTGGGTGAATCTCTCAGTATTAGTAGTCTTCAAAAACACACAGGTGAGTGTCCAACTGAAGCCAAGAGGCTAGCAGGTGGAGGCAGCTGTTGTGCAACAGTGTGTGCACAGACCGGCGACAGCGCAATGTTGTTATCAGGTAGTAATGGCAGGAAAGAACAGCGTGCTCAGGTCACTCTACAAGTTTATCAGGGTTTAGAGTCACAGATGCACCAATATAGGGCCTCACTCCTGAGAACGCAGAGAACATCAATTAAAAATATAATATTTGCTGCACATGCTTAATGACTGGTTTTATTTTTAATGCCTAATCACGAGCGATGCCGGCGCGGTGTTTTTACGATCATACATTATTAATAAAAACAGAATTGATGTGACTCATTTAATCACTGCCGGAGGGTCTTTTATCTCAAACATATGCAGAAGAGTTCATTTTCTGTTATCTTTGGGTCACCTTGGAGGGAATAAATCACAGTTTGAATGCAGCAATCAGGTCACTGTGCAAACATAGATATGGGTGAAGAACCGGGTGGTGTTTGCATTCTGAACTTGTTGCAGTTGGTACTCTTACATTTATGGTCATGGTTATTAATTGTTATATGGTTATTGAGATGAAACTAAATGCTCAATTATATATGCTATATTGTCTTAAAAGAACTACAGCTAAGACAAAAAAGAAAAAAAAAAAAATTTTTGCAAAGAAATTGTATTTTCTTCTTTTATCTTGACTGCTTTATCCCTTTTGGGGTCACCAGGAGGGTCCTTGGGCCTATCCCTGCTGCAAATAGGAAAAGGCAGGGTACCCCACCCAGGTCACCACCTCAACCAGCGCCCTGTGTGAGGGGGCTTGGTGCTTTGCTCAAGGGTACCACAGTGGTGCTCTGTAGGTGTCCTGCACCACCCCCTACTACCAGAGCAGTGGGGACAAAAACGCTACCACCGCCCCCTAACCACCACTCATGATAAAATTGAATTTTCTATAATAAAGTGAAGCTTCCTCATGCAAACTTGATATGCTACTTCGCAGCTATTCATCAGGGACAGGACTTTAATGGACAGCAAAGGTTTTCGGACGATGAATCATTTTGGCCTGCACTGACAGCTGTTTTTACGCCTTTTTCTAACCACGGACCTATTAAAAGTTCATTAGAATGCTGGAGGGGAAGGGGAGGAGACAAACTGATTGCATCCAATTAATCTGAAACTTCAATTCATCAAGTAATTTGCAACAGGGAGAGAGGCGGTTGCTGGAAGAGGGCTGCTTATTGTGAGTCCCTTACCAAACATCAAACAAGTATAATGAGGTTTGTCAGATGGGTCTTCCTGCAGCCCATCTCAGGATATTGTTTTGCATATAAGGAGACACTTCTCATGCATTTAATAGATGACACTCATAATATTTCACTGCAAATGTGTCCTCCAACAGGATTGGTGTCATTGCCAATCGCAAATACACTGTTTACTCTAAAAGAACTTTAGAAAAAAAAAAAAACACTGAAGAAAATAAGCGTTAAAAATAAAATCAAAGCTGACGGGCCCCATTTGAGTGCTGCCTATTGGATATGCATTGATCCATCAGGGATGCACACAGTACTTTTATCTGGATGATTCTTGTTTTTATTGCTCCTGCCAGACACTTGATCGTTTGTCTTCCATCTCGTTTTCAATCATCCAGGGATTTAGGAGATGAAAAAAGAGGGAAAGGCTTTCCACTGAACACAAAGTCAGTGCTGTTTGCCGCGTTCAAACCATTGATGCGAAAAAAAGGCACGGTACCATTTTGACGTCTGATATTTTCTTAAGAAGACTCCATGTTTGCTAACTGACTGCTATTATGATTGTTCAATTTGAAAAACAAAACCACACTAATACCAGACAAATACCAGACTGTTTGCTCCAGAAGAAGAACCCGATCTGCCGCCCTACCTCAGTTGTCCAGCCCTTCACTGTCAGGATACCACATTGATCTTCAGCCTCATCCATCTGGCCATCGGTCCAACTAGCTATCTAAACCAAGGATTTCAAAATCCAGGTCTCTAGGGCCCCAATCCAACCCGGTTTTCCAAACTAGCAGGTAGACAACTCTTTCCTGCTTGCCTTGACGAAAGCCATTTTCTGCCTGGTGGGACAGAAAATCCAGTTGGGTTGGAGTCCCCAAGGACACCCTTGATCTAAAACGTAAAGGGTATACAGGGCATCACAAACAAGTAGCTGGCATATTGTGCCATGTTTAGACTTAAAACTCAAAGCAGGACACACCTCCAATAGTGGTGGAGAATGACCCTGCTAAGATCCTCTTAGACTTCCAAATACACACTGATGATCAGGTGAGCCAGCCAAACATTGAGGTAGTGGACCGAAGGGCTGTGGTGATAGATGTAACAGTCCCAAATGATATGAGTATCTGAAAGAAGGAAGAAACAGGGGGAATAATAAGAGAGTCGTTGGGGAGGATGTGGGGTGTGAAGATCCCTGTGGTCACTGGGGCACTTGTGGCTGTGAGGAGTGGCTCCAGCAGATCCCAGGAACAACATCTGAGATTTTTGTCCAGAAGAATGTGGTGCTAGTTTCATATATAGCTTCATATATTACCCATATTGTGAACTTTCCCCTGCAGTCTATGGTTTAGTTTTCCACTCAATAAGATAAATATGATCTTTTTTTTGCAGCAGCACCAGTGTCAGTTGCATCAGGAAGCTCATGATAGGGTCACCTTACCTGATTTCATCTGAAAAAGAGGAATCCTCACTGGAATATTTTAGGCTTAATATCAGAAGGACTTTAACATAAATCACACTGCAGACAGGACGTCAGAATACCTATTTGACTTTCCCCCCCCCCCCCCACTTACAGAAACAATATCTACATTTGCAAATCCTGTTTTCATTAATGTGTGTCAGTTCTAGCTGCACATTTAAAAGTTTCATTTTTTACTTAAACATTTGTAATATAAAGTTATGTGTTTCAATCTGGGGTCTACATAATTTCATGGCTAAAAGCTTTTCTCAAAATCCAACCTTTTTCTTTTCATATCGTGGTTGGCTAGTACTGTGCAAAAGTAGAGACCCACCTTTATCTGGCTGGCAAACATCAGCAGCAGGCATATTTATTTTCAATCAGATGAAGAGGAAGACGTTTCTTTAGCTGGTCAGGGGGAAAAAAGACCAGAGAAGCCACTATATACTTTTAAGGTAATGTAATACGCCAAATTAAGCCTTCCCCCTTCTTTAATGTGACAAAAAACAAAACAAAACAAAAAAAACCCCACACATTAATATTATAAATCAGTCAACAGATGTAGTATAAATAATTAAAGGTCATTATTCACCCCTGACATGGTGATGAGGTGTCCAGCAAACTAGACTGTGCTGATGTTCCCATTAATCTCAAAATCAACCTACCGGAAAATTGAAGACATGAGAGTTAACAAAGCGCACTTAGAAAAAGAAAAGTATGGAGTGAAAACAGGACAAATCTCTCAGGACTGGAGAGGTTTAGGAGCTGAGATGGAGAACCAGGAGGATTTGCTGACTGGACCACCAACAAAACACAGGGAGCAGAATTTAACAGGCCCACCGACCAAAGAAAGGGAAGGTGCTTTGACCTGTGTGGTCACAGGAACAGAAGTCGGGTCGGTACATGCCAACACTCTGCGGGACTGGGAGGCACATTTTCTAGGGTGCCAGGAAACCTACAGGCAGTTCTTGGTGGAAGAATGTTGGTGTGTATGCTTCTCACCATCTGCAAGCTCAGAGCCCTGGACTCCTTGGACAGCTATTTCCTCTCACTGACACATGGTTTTGTGGGGTTCTATAATTCAGACAAACCCATTTGTATCTAGTTGACTTTCAACCAGCACCAGGTGAAGAATTAAGGTTTGCTGGGCCCTACACATCACCCAGGGGACTCAACAGGCAAGAGGACACTTTTTTCAGGCACCCTGGTTTAATGTTAGCAGAGTTAATATTAGCCAGTGTAGAATGGATTCAACGACCGAGGCTTATTTAATGCTGTATTGTGAGTTATCAGCATTTTGGCAAATGCTTACCAAGAATGGACCAGAATGCAGGTAACACAGAGCCACTCTGAATTTATTTCAAGACAAACTATCACAGAAAGAGGTGAACATGGGTCTCTAGTTGGAGATCAGTCACAAGAGCAAACCAAATCCAAGCTGTGGCTCAGGCGTCCATCAGATATTTCTGAATAGAACTCATGGGAAACACATTTTCATTGCATAGGCAGTAAAAACCATACAGGGAAACAGAATTATCAGAGTAATCAGAGGGAGACTGGAAAACACAAATGAAGACAACAAGAGAAAAAACTACCATGAAAATAAAAGAGGAAAGAAAGTAAAACTGACAGGACATGTAACTTCACAGGAGAATAATTGACTTAACTACAAATACTTGAAGGTTAAAAAAAACCTCCTGGAAAGTCCAGCAAGGCAAAACAGGTCTAAGAAGTGAAAATTAAAATTAGAAGTATAATATTCCAATATTAATAACAATTAATAAACACATTTATGCAGCTCAGAGGTATAAAAGCCAGATTTTAGCTGTAATGATAGGAAAGGTTCATTTAGACTTTAGACTTTTTGAGCCGTTTTCATCTGATTCACAAACACGTCATATTCCATTTCTAACAGTCGTCAGGTCATCTTTTATTGATCTCGTCCACATTGATTAAATCCAAATTTTGGTGCAATTTCAGTTTTAAATTACAAACTGTAAAAACAAAGAAACCAAAACAATGAAAAAAACCTGTAGACGTTCTTAGATTTAAGACAAATCTGTTTCGTGATGTCACGTCAATATTTTTGCTCTTTGGACTTAATTATTTTACAACTGTGTATAAAACAGACTGTGCTTGGCTGTAAAAATATTATCAGCATAGCTGGCTTGCAACGTGACTCACGTTCTCTTTTATATTTACAGAGTAGATAATGTGTCATTGTTGGACGGAAACTAAAAAATATGTTATTATATTATAATATATTATTATAATATATCATAATGACAAATTATTATTATTATTGTTGTTGTTAATAATAATAAGAATATTCTCACAGGTTGTCAGGTAAGATATATGCTACACTGGTAGTGAAAATGAATTTGAAATGTTTGCCTCTACTTTAAAAAGCTGTGATAAAGTGAAGCAGAGGAAAACCTCCCCCGTCATGAGCCTTTTTTTGTAAACTCCAACGTTTTCACATCTGATATTGAAAAATGAATGCAGATATTGTACTTTATACGATAAGTGAACAGATGAAACGGTGTACTCAGAGGATGCAATTTCAGCATTGATCCACTGATATACTGTCTCTCTCGCTCTCTCTCTCTCTCTCTCTCTCTCACACACACACACGTACACACAGGCACACAAACATGGAGTGCAAAATGTAGCTTAGTTGTTGCATTTGGAATGGATTTCTGACTTATATTTCAAGTGCTATATTGGCCATTGGGATTCTTCACCTCAACCAGCATTCATCAACAGAACTGCGGTTCCATACAAGAAAGCTGATGTCAGTTAATAAATACAAACACGCAAAAAACATAATTCCACAGAAAGAGGTGAGATCACAATGTGGCAGTTTTCTTAATTTGGCTTAATGCATTTTAGGGTTTATAGGTGAACTGCTTTGCAGCAGACATGCAAGCATGTGGTGGTTAAATATTCAGTAAATTGTGATGTAAGTTTGAAAATGTTTCTCCGCTTCGGCTGTCCCACCGCCGACACCAGAGCTCTTCATCTGCGTGAGGCATGTCAGGCGTCGTCACTAAAATTGTCAGTACCATCTGTTTTGGTGTTGTGCACTGGGTCCTCTTTAAGTAAAGATTTCCGATGACAAAAAGCAAAGAGACGTTTCAGCTCTTAATCCTGAACCTGTACCGCCCAATTTCCCAGAAAATGTTCCCTGAGAGAAAAACTTTCCAGCTCTTTTTCGTCTTCCTCTGTCTCAACTTCCTCTCGTTTGAGACCGTTCCAAGTGCAAGGATAATCTGTCCTTCTGTCAAAATCGCTGTGCATGGCCACAGTCTCAACATTGACTTCAGGTATCCAGTTTTGCATGTAACATGATTCAACTCTACCATCAGTGGATGAGGAGTTGAGATTCGCCTGGTGGGGACTGGGAATCCCAGCATGCGGCTGGTGATAATGGCTGTTGCAGTACGTTTGTGTCGGCGATGTTACAATGCCGTCATCGCATTCTGACTCTGCGCCGTCTAAAATCAGCAATGACGACAACGATGGTTGCGCCATCGTGGAGTCTATGAGGTCGGAGAGGAGAGGTCTCCTCTGAAGGTTGGCTGTGCTGCTCTGGAACTGAAATGAGGGAAAAGGCAGAACGAGGTTTCCGTCCGAGTCCCGCTCCGTGTGCAGCAGTAGCGGCCTGCTTGGGTCGCTGTCCGGACTGTCCTGAACAGATAGCGGTGATCCCGTATGTGACAGCATCACTGAAGTAATCGCGTGATCGCTTCCACATTCTTCCAATGAAGAATTCAGCTTGTTTTTAATGGCACCTTGATCTTCAGTGGAATCATGGACCACCACAGCACCGTAGCTCACTGAGGACTGGGCGCTGTTGTCTTTAGGGTCTGAAGTCAGACAAAGCACATGATCCGTTGAGGAGTCTTGCCCGATTTGACATGGAATGTCTTGAGGAGAGTAACCACCAAGACTGGTCGAGGGCACACTATGCTTCAGGTGGATGGCTGCAGTTTCCCTTTTGGCACTGTCCAGGTACACCACCAATTCGGATATGCTGTCGGCCTTATTCTGAGGCTGCAGCACTTCTTCTGCAGTCGGAGTTTTAGAAATGATCTGTTACAAAGAAATAATAAATTGTAAACAAACGTTCACCGATCGTGATGTGTCACACAAGCATCCCATTCATGCATTTGTGGTTCTCTGTGCTAAAGCACTTGATTTTCCGGTTAGGCATTATTTCCTTATCGTGTCCCGAACTTAAGAGAGGAAACACAAAAGGGCCTTACCAAAACCGATGGCGTGCTGACTGATTTGACACCCTTTACGTACTTGCACACGCACACAAATGACATTAGGAGGAGGGCCAGCAGGAAGACAGCCGTAAAGAGGAGCCATGGCAAAAAATCCGGGGGGTTGGCTGAAGGAGAAAAGAGAACTCTCTTCACACACTGATCCAAGAGAAAAAAACAAATCCTCTGGTGAAATCAGATACCCTGAAGTGTCAGACGACCTGGTAACAAAATTCTCAGTTCGACACATGTTTAGGCCTGAATGAGGCACACCGCTGTAGAACAGCGTTTATGAGAAGTCATGCTTCTCCAGGAATTGTTTCTATACGGTAAACCTTGAGACGGATTTTCCCTCTCTGGAATTCAATGGCTGTCAATGTGAAGTGTTTATTTAAATGCTGGAATTACTTCTTAATGCAATGCACAAGCATAACCAGCACAACAGCTCACCTTCTAAATAACTGACACTATTTTCACAACTTTACTTGCTAATGAAGATGCAGCATTTTGTAAATGAAAAGAGCTTCTGTGCTGAGCTCACCTGGCAGTTTGATGCAGAATGGGGTCTTCTCACTCGTTGACCGACCCCATTTTGCTGTAGGTCTGTAGAACACATGACCACAGTATTTGTTGTTGTTTGTTAGGTTGAGGATAAACTGACCAGTTGTGTTTGTCTTAACCTGCAGACACAGGAAAAAAAAAATCAAAAATTGTGGATTGATTTAGTATGTTTTTACATGCAAAAGAACCAAGTAAAACTGAGGTGAGACTCACCTGTAGTGCCGATTGTGGATCTGTGATTTCTAAGGTATAGAGAAGCTGGGTTTCAACCGGCCCTTCCGTGCTGCGTGCAACGATGTCACGAATGGATTCTCCATTTGGCCCCAGAGGCGGGATGGCGTGCACATGCAGTGCTGACACAGTCGAATTTATAGACAAGGTGGGTGGCCCAAAGGTTGCTATGACAAATAAATATGACCAAATGAATTAATGTGCATTTACTCTGTCCACACTGGTTTTAAGTGCTTAAGTTGAAGTCAACTGCACAGGATTTAGGGTTGTGAGGTTTTATGTGATGTAAGAATGTCAAAGAAGCATCCTCGATCAACAATCAGAGGTGCAAGCTAAAGAGAACAATGGCTGTTAGCTTACCACCAATATTCCATGTGTCTAGATCTTAGAGGGAAAATTTAGTATGAGGATTCTTACTGTGAGCTAAAGGCGTGAATCTGGTCTTGGTGCAGCCATGAAGTTCACCATTAACAAACACCCGGGCCCAGTAGTGTCCATCACGAATCGCTGGGGTTTCTTCAGTCAGGTCACAGAGAAGCGTGGTGATATTCTGGCAGCCTGCTTTTTTCCGGTATTTTTCCCCATCAGCATGTCTGTGCAAATGACAGTGCAGTGTGATCAAATTGTGGTCCTAGATGTAATACATTACTGCATTTTTTGCTCACTGCTAGCCAGCAAACCCAACCTTCACAAAATATGTTGGGTTTAAAATGCTGAACCACTTAAGTTGTTCTTGTCCTGAATGTGTACACTCAGGTCATTAAAAGACCCAGAATTCTTTTAAAGGAGATGAAAAAGTGATGAACGGAAGCCTTTCGATTGAAATAAAAACTCAACATTGAGCCGATAAGGTTCAATTATTCTTTGTAGGCTAAATTACTAGGTGTCAATCAAATTGTATGGTGAGATTTGTTTGGGTAAAAAAATGGCAGATATTTTACCTTGTCTGTACCCGATATAGATACAAGAGTGAGTAGAGTGATAAAACACATGTGAGGGCTATAAATGATCCTTTCTCCCTCTGAGAGCAGAGTCCACACTGAGACATTGACGTAGATGAGCGTGATTCGGTTCAAAGTTTAGCACGAGAAGCATGTTTGTACGTGCAAAATGCGGCTTTAGGGTTTAATTGTCATAGTTTTTGTGTTAATTGTAATCAAGTGATGCAGTATTTTTTATTGGATGCCTTAATATGGAATAATTAGTGCTCAAATGTACACGCACACATTTATACTCATTAATTAAAAAATGTCACTATTAATCTGCTGGTGAAATGTATAAACCACTCTTCAGCATCTTACTTCTTGTATTCCACGCTGTACTTGTAGGTGATATTTTCTCCTGGTCTGGCAGGATCCACGGCGATCCAGTGGAGGATGTTGTTAAAGTTTTTGGAGATAAAATACACTGACTCATTTTCAGTCGACAGACAAACTGCTGGAGAAAGCGCAAAAAAAGCAAAATGGGTCAAAGAAGATATTTTAGTCAATTTAGGAAATCAATTTATAAACTGAAAGGTTCATAAAAGACTCATCAGGATGCTTAATCCATGAATCCTACTGAGATCAACATGGACTTGTCCTGTCAAATCTTTAACATTACAAACTAATCTGGCCAAGTTTTAACAAAGACATTTGTACAAAGCAATTATTTTAACCACTTCTGTGGTATATAAACCAGAAGGTGACTGTTTATGACATCCATGTTGTAAACAAGGTTGACCTGAACGATCCTTTATAGAAATAAATGTACAATAATGTAGTCAGTACAACAGGTATACGTTTTAGAGAGCTCTATCATCCCACTCTGCCTTGGTTATTATCGCAGCTACTTATTTGGGGTTAAATGTCAATTCAAAGAGATGGAAAATTCATGGTCATCCCCTTTTGTACTCACCAGAACAAAACAGAGAGAGAATAACGGCGTTCAAGATCCACATGTTCATCTGAGATGCAGGGAAAGTGACTTGATAAAAGGTTATGTTTTCAAGCAGTTGAGGTCAAGTTGTGAGTTCTACGCAAAAGTAAGCGATACATTCCACAAAAACAGGACGTAAAGCTCCCAAATCCAGTCCAACAGAGGACCAGAATGAAAATCTCCCCTTGGCTTTCTTTCCCCTCAAGTCATCAGCCAGGTGTGAGTCCTGGGAAAGGAGTGGCTTTACTCAGGTGTGCAGGTGTACTTTGGTTTATACCTTCGTTCCTGTTTTCGTGCTTTCGTGCATGTTCCGCCCACCAGCGTTCTACATGACTCTCCTGACTTCCCTTTTCCTCCTTTTACACTTGTCTCTCTTCCTCTCCCCACCTCTGCGTCTCTCTCCTCTTTCCTGCCTTTCAAGTTTTATATAATTGTTTACTGTAAATGACGTCCGGCTCCACAGAACTGAAAGTGAAAGAATGTTCTGGCGCACATTTTGTCCGGTTTGTCTGGTTTGCATAACAGCGACAAACAGAGAAAAACGACCTGATCTGGTTTTGGCATTGTTCTGTTCGCGAACAAATGTGGGTTGAGATAAACAGTTCATTTATGGTGATTGTGTCTTCATGTGGCCCTCAATTACTACAAAATATACAACACACAAAAGAAAATAAAACTGAAATAAAACTGTAATGACTGAGATTATGTAAAGATCTCACTACATAAGTAAAGTTGAGTACTTCACTTATGTAAAGTAATCAACTCCCCCCCCCCACACACACACACACTTGCAAGGGAAATACTGACAGGTGGCAGACTGAAACTACAGAATTGGGTGAAGGTAAAGTAAAAATGGAATTTAAAAGGAGAGATACAGCCTGAACCCTAACAAACAACAGTGGCAGGAAAAACTCCCCATTAACAGGAGGAAACCTCAAGCACGACCGGACTCCTATGGGGGGACCCTCCTGCTGATGGCCAGCTGGGTAGAGAGAGAGGAGAAGGGGGAGGACAGGTAGAGGAGAGGAGAGGTGGAGATCAAAAATAAAAGTAAAAAAGAACTAGAGGTTTATACAAAATTGAACCCCCTCAAAAAACAATTAAGTCCATCCATCCATCCATCCATCCTTCCATCCATCCATCCATCCTCCATCCATCCATCCATCCATCCATCCATCCATCCATCCTTCCATCCTTCCATCCATCCATCCATCCATCCATCCATCCATCCATCCATCCATCCATCCATCCATCCATCCCAATGAAATATATGACATTGTTCTGATATTCTTCAAGGAGAAACTACATATGAATGCATACCATAATACTGACACTGACAGATTTGGAAGGTTTGGAACAGAACAGGCTGTTGTATGGTTGGAGGAACTTCATGAAAAAAGCTCAATGCCCATGTTAAAAAGCACATTTTTCAGGGCCTTGAGCTGCAGCTGCTGATGTTACAGTGGTAAACTGCAGATGGAACCACTGATGACATTGTTTTTGTCTTGTTGCCTCAAAACGATATTTTTAAAGCATTTCACTGAGGAGCAGGTAAAGATTCTCTGCAAAGCTATACGCGTTAGTAACTTTCTTCATTTGTATCTTTTCTTTGCACTTGTGTCTCTTATTTACTTAAATGCCAGTTTGCTGATGCATGTCTACACGTGCTGGGAGCTGGGACACACTCATACTGGAGACACAAACACACAAAAACAGGTGATTCAAAATACTCCAGCGGGGTCATGTGATTTAATGCTGTTTTATGATTATAATTGAAAAAAGGTCAATCTCTTGTTAAATTTTAAAAAAGAGATGTACATTAGAAAGACTCTGTTAAACACAATGAGAGGAAGTCAGTATTTAAAAAAAATAAATCCACAAAAGTTAAGTCTTTTGTTTTCATGTAAACACATTTACCAGTCTTCAAAATAATGTGGCAATTATATTTTAAGCACTGATTCATCCTCATTGGTCGCCATAAACACCAGTTTCATAAAACAGTTGTTTGTATTTTTGACTGATTTGCACTTCACTACTGTGCTTAAATACATTTTGAGCAACAGTTCTTCTAAATAAAATTAGTGTGAGTATCGATGCAGCAAGCATGTGTTTATTTGGATATTGGGCCAAAGATTGCAAGAATTACCTTCTCATTCAGCCCACTTTATGTTCTGATTCATGGCAGCTGTTCTGTTTAAACTTAGAAATGTACAACTCTCAATTAGACCTCGCTTTTGTTAGAAGTTGGACTAATACAGTTGCTTTCTGATTGTTCAAATTGTTCAAAGAAAGGTAGAAAAGCAGCTTTGACTAAGACAATGCACATTGATCAACATAAATAAATCTGCCAGAGTTAGCACAGATGCTACATTTCGTCCATTGTCCTAAGGCAGGTATAAAAAATGCAAACTCCCCCCAAACAAACATACAGATGATAAACCATGACAGTTGGATAAAAAATGTAAAAATTTAATAACAACAATAAGTTGATTCTGATTCACATGAAGATTATGTCAACGATTCTATCAAATATGACAGAAGAGACAAAGAGGTCGCCCATGAGTGCAGGTCTGGCATGTCTTCAATGACTGTTTTAGGGTCTTTTTAAAGATACTGTAATTGTCACAGTTTCTAACATGTGTGCCAGTGTGTGTCCAAGCCTGTGTCCATCAGATGGACTCCACAATTTGTCCAAATTTAGTCCTGCGCCCTGTTACGTCACAGTCTCCTCTAGTCAGTGCCCTGGTGTTTGCCCTTGAAGACGCTCTAGCTGCATGTATTCACCAAAAAAGGAGATTTTATCAAATTCTGAACTGAAACAAAACTCCAAAGAGTCAACCTTTTAATCTAGGTCAATAACAGCAATCCCCAATGGAGACGTGAATAACTCCAATTCCAAAGGAGAAGAAAAAACTGTCAGAGGAAAAGATGAAGAATAAAGATACTTGAACACTGTGGAAAACAAGAAAATATAAGAGGCAACTGGACAGAACAAAGTGTGGGACAGAACAAAGAGAGACCGCAGACAGCCAGTGATGATGAGAAAGGACAAGACAAGGTTATGCTGACTAAGCATGGAGAGACACAGACTGGCTTACTGACTGGTTGTTTGACAACCGCGTTAAATAACGGCTGCTTGGCTGCACAAATGATGATCGGTGGTACAAGATGACTCTGGAGGGATTATTCAACACTTATTTAAAACCTGGTTTAGGGAGTTTAATACAATTGCAGATGTTGGGGGGTAAGACAGCTGCACAATATAGCTATCAATCAATCAATCAATCAATCAATCAATCAATCAATCAATCGATCGAGCAATCAATCTTTATTAATATAGCTTCTTTTATAATCAAAATTGTTTCAAGGCGCTTTCCAGAATCCCAGGGCCTGACCCCAGACAAGCAACAGTGCAAGGGAAAAAAAAAGGAGAGGAGAGGAGAGGAGAGGAGAGGAGAGGAGAGGAGAGGAGAGGAGAGGAGAGGAGAGGACCCCGGCAGCCTTGGCCTATAGCAGCATAGCTAAGATGTGACCTAATGATTAGACGACCCCCTAAGTAAGTTAGTTTGTCTGTCTATGATAGTAACTGTTTCACAGTGCACAGGTAACAATAACGCCACCTGGAGTTGCAAACAATGCTAAACTCAGATTCTGTGACTAATATATTCTGATATGTATATTGTATTCACCCTCTGTACTATGTACAGGTATACAGAGGCCGAGTATCCATTTATCTGGATTATTGTAAAATATACATCCTCTTTGTATATCCCAAATCCTGTTCTATTTGATTTTATCTTATTTTTCTCTGCGTGCTCTTGCTGTTGTTGCACTGTAAATTTCCCCGTGTGGGACATTAAAGGATCTGAATCTGAATCTGAATCTGAATCTGAATCTGAATCTGAATCTGAATCTGAATCTGAATCTGAATCTGAATCTAATGGGAAGAACTGGGGTGAGCTGTTAAGTTCAATCAGTTACAAAAATGATGTGTGATTTTACAATGATGTTTTATGACATACATGAATGTTTTAGAGTTGACTCCTATATTCTCGAACCTGTTGCAGACATCTTTTGACTTTCCCTTTGTGCTTCATTTCCTCCTGAGTCCTTCGGTAATTTTTCATGGTCGACAGATTGCAAAATGTGTTTAAAATCACTGTCAGGGTTGACCTTTCCTTTGAAAACCCTGCTACATGCACTGTGCATGTGTCTCAGTGAGCATTTATGTGACCACATATGAGAACATTAACAACTCTAACAAAAAACTTTATAATTAGACTGCCAGGGCCCTTACTTTTCTATTTCTCTTAGAAAAGCAGCTACTTTACCAAAGAAAATCCATTTTCTAAAGGTCAACATAGACAGTCCGTTGCTTCTTTTTCATTTTGTTCCTCTGCATCCCCAGCTTGTTTTTCTCCTCTCAGCTGGGTCTATTTTTCCTCCACAGCCTTTCTCATCAGACAAGCAGCAGCTATCAGCCTGTCACATCTTATCGCAGTTCTTGCCCCCTTTTTCCGGCGAGAGGAGACAGAGCTCCCGTGGAATCACGGTCTCGCACGAGTCTTGCACGTTGTCCCATCAGCCTGGTGACACCAATGTGGTCTGCATCTATTAATACAACTTTTAAATTTCATTTCCATCAGGTATTATGAGTAAAAGTAGCAGCAGTATAAATGAGCCCTAAAAAAAGTCCTAAAATCTGTTGAATGATCTTCTTGATGTTTGTTAGGTCAATACTTTGTTAGGTTTCATCTTGTTATCCATCAAATTGTGACATTAATGGGTCAGAGGATACAATGCCATAGTGTGTAATGAAAAGAAAAGAAAATGACACATGAATGATATATAACCATATATTCAAACAGATGTGGTTGCAGATATCTTTGGTTTGCTTCATTATTTAAATACAGAAAACGGGAGAGGATGATTAAAAAGTGCCAAAAAACACACAGTTGCCTCATTTCTTTTCATTTCATGTCGAACTCTCAAGGATTTTAAAGTCATTGTTTCAAAAGAAATGTTCGCCATTAATAGCATGCAAAAATGAAAAAAAAAAGAACAATGTTTTCAACATTTATTTGTGGCAAGGTCATTGAACCCAAGAAATGAAAGTACTAAAAACACTCCTGTGTGGTTGCAGATATAATCCAGTTAGACTCGCGTCTGAGTTCTGATTAACTTGCTAGCAGCAAAGATTATTAAGACTGTCATGCTACTACTGACATGTAAACATCGAGGTAATGTTAAAGCCAGGAATGAACCTGACTTCACACACACTCACACACACACACACACACACACACACACACACACACACACACACACACACACACACACACACACACACACACACTTACGTTTTGTGAAGTCGTGGCCTCCCTGGTAAAGGGGAAAAATAAGATCAATCATCAATTATTGTCTCACCAATCTACCAAATGTCCAACCTATTTTTTTTTTTAATTTGAATTGTAAAAGCCAACAACAGTCTATGTTTTTCCTGTGTGTAAAACACTCATTAAAATTTGCATAGTTGTAAAAGAAGACAAGGAAGAACACTCCGCACATAAATCAGTCACGTTGCTGAAAAGACCAAACAACGAAATGAAACGTCACTGCTACACAAACCACAGAAAGAATTTCAAGCTTTTCAATCTTGAAACTGACAAATTGTATAATGAGGCACAGATGAGGACAATCAGGGTCATGCCAAAGGCTAAAATTCCATTATATAATCATTTAAAACAGCCCAGAATATGTAATTGCATGAAGATTTCTAATATGAATTCCTATTTGCACTGTTACTTCACTGTGATACTGAACTTAAACAGTTTTTTTGCTAATTGAAGCTGTTTATCCTCATCGGCATGTCTTGTTTAATTTAATTTCAAGGTCGGCTGATACCAAAGAGGTCTGTTATGGTTGGCTTATAGCTGCTTATAGCTTTCTAAATAAAAAGGGACGCCTGCAGAAGTGAAATGTCACAACTTGCAAACAGATTAATCCCTCTAAAAAAGTTGCTTGGTGAGCTTCACCAAGGATTTGATGCTCTGCCAACAAGGGTGTGGACGCTCGCTTTCAAACAAGGAAACTACAAGAGAATCACAAATTATCACAATCTTTAAGCAGTTTATTTTCTTAAAGAAAAGAAGAAAAATATTTTGATTTGCGTCATTTAGTAAAAACATTTATGTCATTGATTAATGTCTAATAATGCTAACACTATTGTATTTGGAAATGATGGTGTTGGTCTCTTGTGGGTGTATTTGTGTCTCAGAGGACACTTTTATCCTCACTTAAGGCCAAACTTGTGAGTTGCAGTTCCCAGGTGAAGCCAAAATAATCACACGACTAAAGATGAAGAGGTCAGTTTGTGCTTTTCAGCTGTCCTTTTGTGACTTGTCAATCCCCAGCGAAGCCCAGAGGGAACAATGGGTGTATTTACATATTTACGCTTGCATAGAAACATCAAATATTCCTTCTACCCTGAATAGAACATATGATGGATCACTCTTGTTGAGGATGAAGCACGGTGCCTGCAGAAAAACCTGTGTGACATCGCTGAGCAGTAAATATTAACAGGAAAGTACTGCAGAGCCCCCAAATTACAACATTTCAAGTCTGCGGTTCAGCTCAGCTTTTTCCATTAAAATAAGTGTTATCAGATTTGTCTTACGCTTCATGACAATCACACTGAAAGGGGACATTTGTTTTCACTTTGGAGCACTGTTGATTGATTTGGATGTCCATTTTCCCTTGTTCTGTCTCTGCTTGCACAAGACAGAAATAAAAAACAGTGTGGTAAAAATAATTAGACCTTTAAATTCCTTGATAATTAAAAAAAACAACAACAAAAAAACACATCTGGTTTTGTCCTGATGTAAACTTAAGGTTTTTCTTTTCAATAAAGCATGTCAGTACAAACTGGCCGTATTTCAAAAGCCGATGAAAACAGTACAGCCTCCTCCAATAGATGGAGCCTTTTCCAGCTGCACACAGGGGACGGTGCACCCCTGGATGAGCCCCCAGCTCATTAGAGGGCCCTCTATAAGCATTTAGGGGTTTGGTCCATTGCTACAAACACACCTTCCAACCTTTATCAGCAGCCGGGCTTAAACCATGCAGGAAACCTCAGGCCAGGCCCCTACATACAGAGATACCAACGACCCCACAATATACTGTAGGTCTATCATATGAAAATATTAAATATGCATGATATAAAAAAGGAAATGATGAAAGAACATCGATGGGAGACAAGTCAAGTGTTTGATTTAGACAGGGTATACATTACACATGCCCATAGAACGTCCCATCATTGTCCTCCATTTCTGTCATGGAGGTAGCAGCAGCAGCAGAAGGCCGAGGCGCTCCCACTTCCACCAGTTCTCTTCCACCAGCTGAGAGTCTCTGGAGCATGACAGTGATCTGCCCATGGGTCTAGTTCCTGATGGAACTTGCTCTTCTCCTCAGTAAAGTGACACCTTACTGGGGTGGAGGAGATTGTTAGAGAAAACATAGCTTACCCAGCTGGATATGATGAAGGTCTGGTGCACCATGGCTAGTGTGACAGGCCTAGGCGGGAGTCCAACCCTTGGATGAACAAAACTGGTTCATTCCTCTCTCATCTAAATACAACTATATTTTTTTTCTTCCGCCCACACAAGATTGTTATTTCCTTTAATGAGCAAAGAATATGCAACAGTACTGTTGTGCCAAGCCTGACCCACAGATCTCACATTACTGTTGAAAACAATGGGTCAAACCCTGCAAAAATAAAATCCTTTTACTGTGTAATTTTTTTAAATTCAGAACTAAATCATTAATGCAGAGAAACACAAGAATGAATAACTGTGGCTGAACAAAAGTATGGTTTTGTTTTTAGCTTTGGCTCAAAAGAAGTGTATCCAATAGTGTGTTTACCATCCTTAAGGCGTGACACCTGTGTGTGTGTGTGTGTGTGTGTGTGCGCGTGTGACCTTACACAGCAACACAACTCACAGCTAAACCCTTGACTCAGAGCCACGATCGGCAGTCCTACTTGTGTTTACCTGTGAGATCAATGGCTTTGTCTCACCCCCCCCACAACACACACACAGACACACACAAATGAGAGATTGGGGATGCATTTGATTTGTTGTGACGGTATAAAGGTAAATCACAGAGAGCGTGCCAGAACAAAGGGGCTCTTGGAATGCAAATGCAAAGAAGGCCTTTTTTGCATTTTCTGTAATAGTATGAAAATGTCTCCTTTCCCAAGGTTTCCGTAGGTTTCAAACTGATTTACCGGAACCTCCACACATTTTCACCTACACGGTGGAACGCTGGTGCTTGTGGACCAACAGACTGTTAAGGGGATAAAATCTTTAAAACGATAAAAGAAAAACCAATCAAAATGACAGAAAGGCAAATGTTGGGGTTAGACCATGATAATTATTATAATTATACATTATGTGGTCTGGGCCAAATTTAACAGCTGTAATAAAGATGGAAATAAGCAGCTTAGATGAATAAATAGACATTTTTACCTGCTGAGAACAGATTTTAGTGTATGAAATGTTATATTTTAGATATTTTAACTCTAGGGACTTCAAAAGGGAGATTCCATACTACAGTTCCAACATTAAAACTGTGCCTTTTTTGGTGATGGGAACCTGTCAGAATCATAAACAGGAACGTGCACCATCCCAGGTGGTCCAAATGGGCCTAAATTTAACTGGATGGTCACGATGTTGAGTTCTGAGGAAACCGCTTCAATGGGAACACACAGGGATGACGAGACATTAGACGCTTCCCACATGTTTTCATTGACGAAGAACTGAAACAAATCAATGAAGCAGGAAGTTGGTTTACACAGAGACATTAATGTCTCCTGGTGCTACTGTTAGTGTCCAAATTTCACTTGCAACCATTGGAATTTGTTTTGATAAATGCCGCTGGCACCTAGGGAACTGTGTGAGCCAAGGGTAGCTAATTATAGTTATAATTAATGTGTGAAACCTACTCATTATTTCCATGATACGGGAATGTAGAGCTTCATAGATGAACTCATAAAAGCAGAAAAAGGTGCTAATTATAAGTCAGAGGGAGGCAGAAAACATGCCTGATTGCCCCTGAAGGGGTCCCCATAGCAACATTTTCTGATGCATTAGGCTCTCAACCAGGTTCATTATTGGATGATTTGGGAGAGTAGATCTTTCCACACTGGTGTCTCGCTTTCATGACAGAAATCCTCATCTCTCTCTGACGCTGTACACCTGCATCTCCCTGTTTGCCCATCTCCCTGGTATATCAGCTGTGCCAGGTTGTCTTCATGCCAGTGTTAGCAATCCAGCAGACTTTCGTGTTGTTTGGGCAAATTAGAGCCTCTCTTCCAGTTTTATGGAGTTTGTGTTGAATTGATACCAAACATGATTTCGTGCATTGAAAATCAGATTTTTGATAAAAGTCGATAATAATCTACTGTATATACATGATATTAATAGATTACATTGATCATTTATCCCCTCCAGACTCACATTTCAAGCAGATTTTCTCCACAGCTTACACGTAACATCGCACATTTCTGATCCTGATTTTCCGATTACAGTTCTAAACAGTTTACAGTAATTTTATAGGCAACCACTTTTACAGGCAAAACACTGTTATTAAATATAAACATATAAATAACACACACACAATATATATATATATATATATATATACTGGGGTCATTGTTACCTTCAGTTGCAGCTGCTTTGATATTGTACATTTCTTGTAATAATGTTACCACTTTTGAATTTAAATCACTGCTTTGACAAATTAGTGTTGTATAGTCTTCTGCTTCCCTTACCTTCTGCGGATTCCCAGAGAAAGAGGGAACAAAACACAATATCTCTATCGACAAGCTGCTGGGGGAGATGATTAATGTTCAAAAGACTTCATGTAAGCATGATATTAATAAAGCAGTGCAGATAAAAGATGGGGGCAGCAGCAGTGTGTGTGCTGAGAACGTTATGTCCTTGTCTACAGTGGAATTCACTCTCAAACAAGGAGCAGCAGAAACACTGAACTGGACCCAGAGCTGGAATGCTAAAACCAGAAAACCACATGTCAAAGTCAGTCGTAGGGATTTTATTTTATTTTTTTTAAAATAGAAGGTAGGTTTGTAGGCAGAAAGGAAAAAGCAAAATGATGAACTCCAGGAGGGAAATAAAATTAAAATGGCTGCAATGGCAGGAAACTGGGTCGCTCAGGGAGGCACTGGAAAGAGAAAATATGCAGTTTGAGCGCAATAAGTCTCACTAGAAACAATACACAAGAGAAAAAGACGTGGCTCTGTTGCTAACACAGACCATAACATGCAGAACTATCTGGCACAGGGGGAGGACAAGGCCAGTCCTTAAAGACAGCTGATTCCACCTGCTGGACCAGGTACTCCCTCCAGGCGAGCCTCAGGAAACCAGGAGAAACTGATTTCAGACACTGAATTTACAGTGATGATTTCAGAAGACCTCATTGTTTCTGCAGACTATAGACAGTTTAAAAGAAAGGTTTTTGTGTTGTTTTTAGATGTTACTGTTGAATAATTTTATATGGATCACAATATATATTATATATAATGTGTTAGAGTACATGTAAACATAATCCAGTAACAAGTAGAGCATTATTACCTTTTTATGGGTATATTCAGATCCATGTTTGTTTAAACATCTCTAACTGTTTCTGTTTCAGTGATCATGAAGTTGAGGATGAAAACTTTTTCCAACGTACCTTCTCAAAGTAAAAGCTAGTTATGAATCTCCGAGGCAACCAGGGCTTTCGAGGTTCACCAGGAGAACTGGCACAGTGAAGAAGAGCCAGATGTTGAACCTACAATACCAACGTTTGAGCCAAACCTTCCTCTCCGGCCCCAGGACCAACACCACTGCCAACTCCGCTCCATTCAACTTCTTTCAGCTGTTTTACAGTTTCCCGTCACTACGGGTAGAGGATGAGGCCATATACTTTCCCAGGCGGCATCATTTCCAGTGATTGTTTTAAGGCCTATTCATCTGATGTCACACAAGGCGACGAGAACAAAAGAGAGAGGGGCACCCCAGACTAACAAGCTGTTCAAGATCAAGCCACTCTATGGGGAACCACACCAGTGTATGGTGATTGACAAGAGGATAGTGGTAAGCAGAGCTAGAATAGGTTACCGGTAATACATAAAAGACGAACCTACAACATTTGGGAGACAGAAAAAAGTGTCCATCTGTCTTTTTCGTTTTTTTCCTATCATGTTCTCACACAAAACACCTTAAAAATCTAGTCCTCCAACCTGCGTCGGACCAAAGGCTACTCCTATGGTTGGACATAGAGTGGATGGAATCAGAACTGGTTTCAAAAGCCCTTTTAAAACTTTACGTTGCGACCAGATGGAAAGATAATCACCAGTTTAGCAGAAGCATGACAAACTGGGCTTCGGAAAGTGTGGCAGCACACATAGGGTGCGTTTGATGGCTCAATCAGTACACGTTAATTACACTCTCAGCTGGAAACTGGTGCAGACAGTGAAGAGCAACACAGGGTAGATTGTTGTTTAAGGAATTCCTGAAGTGCACATTTTCCAAGCTGAGGAGGGCAGAATCAATGTGTCAGTGATGAATGGTTGCAGAAAAAGGACAAAAACAATGCTCCTCATTAGCTATTTGGGGCTTCAGGGATTGACAGAAACGTCTAATAAAGTGGATAAAAAGAATCAGAGGTCTAAAATGGAAAACATCGATACACCTGTATCGATTTATGTCAGTGTGACCGATGCAGAAGTCGTTACGTTTTGATGCCACAGAGTATCCTGCCAGCGAATGGATTGAGAAGTCAGCCAGACAGCTTTTACCTCAGTTCTCAGAGAATGGGCGAACCAAAAATAGAATCATTATTGGTTTGAGCTCTAATATTGTCAATTATTTGGCATAATTCCAGAGAAGTCTTCCTCGTCATGCTCGTTCTCAATTATTTTCATGCCTCAAAGGAGCAAGATGCTTTCCATGAGAACAAACAAAAGGCTTCAAACAATGCAAAGGTCAAGCTCAACCATTTGGAAATAGGGCCTGATAAACTACAAAATATTTGGTAATTCTCTCAACTAGCAACCAGAGACTCAAATTATTAGTAAATTTTCTGAAGAAAAAAAGGGAAGAATCAAAGACAATCTAAAAAAGATAACGGGTTAAGTGTTTTGGCATTGTTGTCTGTGTGTTAAGCATAAAGGGAATGCGAAGGAGCTGAGGTGGTCTCCAGCACTTCATTCAGAGGTTTTTCTTCATGTACTCAAAACCTGAAGAACATCATTGGAGTGCTTTGAGAGAACCTCGTTCTTTTGGGAATGCTGGGTAGCTTCAAAGTCCTCGATCACAGAGAGGATTTCACCAACATCAACTCAGTCCAGAGCAGCTACAGACAGCGGCTTCAGTGGCGACTCAAAACACTGCAGGGCACAACACAAGCAACACCCCATAATGAACTTTTTACTGCATATAGTGCATAACCAGAGCTGGAGCTGCAAACTACTAAGAGCATACCAGTTTGTCTCTGATCAGATGTCCTTGTGTGAAAAATACTTTTCTGTACTCAATTAGTGAGAGTTTGGAATTAAATCCTTGAGATCTCTTATGGGTTAATGAAACATCCAACAGTAATTACAGATGTTTAGCTAAGATAAGACTGTTAAGCTCCTTGCTCGGTCATGTGTGATGTGTCGGCCTGCAAAGTGCACACTAATTAGAAACAGCGTTGAATAAACCCACCGAAAATGGAATTCAATCCCGATAGACAAACTATTGCAACTTTGGGAACTGTTTGTCCTTCTGGAACATTCTGGTGCTCCCCCCCTAACAAAAAAAAAAAAAGCTTACCTAAATCTTCCCAGACAACATTTTGAGGCAGCAATAATATCATCATCCCACTCTGTCTCTCTGGAGATGGTTCCCTAGCATGCCTGTGGTACCAGGTACATTTCTAATCTCATTGCTTCGTCTGCTGAGGACACAACGGTGGGAAGCCTCCTCAAGGACTGACATTGAGAGTGAAAACAAAGGAGTGGTTCTGCCCAAAGTCTGTTAATTTTAATTCATTAATTAGTTGTAGACACTGTCTACAATCATGCAAATATAAATCTATTTGGAATCATGCCGTGCTCACTTGATCTTACTGCACCGGCATGTGCATGGGTGTCTTATTTCTATGAATCAGGGTATCTGACCATTAGACTAGACATGAGGTCGCTTGTCAAAGCATATTAAATCCCCAGATGGAATTGCGTGGGAGCAGCGGAGTGATAGTGTAAGTGCCCCAGCAGGGTGAGCCACCCACCAAATGTTACTCTGTTCTGGCTCAGAACCATCGATTCGTGTGAAAAGACTTGTAGCTGTAAGCTTAAATTGGAATTTCTCTTCTAATGGCGCTCTATACTGTTGACATATGTTATCAGTCTGCACTAATTAACTACAAGAAATAACATTACACAGCAACAATACAGCATGTTACCAATTTTTGTGTTTGGTAATTGTATCAAAAATACAAAATCTTTAAAGAAAGTGGGAAAAATGACTCAAAATAATATGTTTTCTTTAGCAACTCAAGTTATATGTTTCCTGCACAATTCTGTCTGAGATCATTCACAAAACAATGTTCCAACCACAAACCAAAGGAGATCCGATCCAACAGTGCAGATGGCCCTGGCAGGAATAAAATATCACCCAGAATCCCTGCTAAACAACTCACCTCCCACTTAGCGCCACCTTCAGATGCAACAAAAGTTAGTAAGAGCCCTGTATAATACGTACCCTCAAATATCCAGGCCAAAGACATCCAGAACTCATCCAAAGAAGCAATTAAAGTTTTCTTCAATTGTACAAAGATCACGTTGCCATAGACTTTGAATCAGACACTAAAAACAATGTCTAGACAGTGATGAGAACCTGGGAGGTGTATGTGAAATGGAATGTATGACTGAATGATGTATGATTGAAGTTAATCAATTTTATTTTTGGATACATAGTTGGAGCTGCACGCTCTCCTTCTCTGGAGTCTTCCGGCATTTTGTAGCTTCATTCGTTCAGGCATTCATTTGAAATTGCTCATATATTTGTTAATGCTTTGTGGGTTAAAAGGAAGGTTGTATTCGTCTGAGGTAATAATAACAATACTGAACTTGTCACTTTCCTACAAGACGTTAAGAGCAGAGAGCGTGCAACACACTTAACTAAGACAGGAAGCACAGACAAAGATCCACTTGTTGCAGACAAGCAGTATTCTAAGCCAGCTCCAACAAGTAAAAGGAAATGGAAGAAAGCTACCGGTAATGTGCCATTAGCGGCAGCACTCAACACAGGTAGCTCAAGCATAAACCCTTGTTGTTTATTCTGAGAGAGCCCAAGTCATAAATCAGCATTGTCTAAGGCGAACACTGTCACAATGAGGGTGAAGAAGTTAAAGAAAATAGGGTAAATAGGACCACAACACAATGCTAAATATTGTAAGATCAGAAATGGGTCATGCACTGAGTGTGCAGGGAGACATCAACGCTCTTTCTGATCCCTCGTTTAGCAAACATGGGACAGTGCTGCTGTGAGCCGTGAGGGCACGGAGGAAGAAAACTGGTGCCCTGCTTGATTGATGGTGGAAGTTTCATCCATGAGGGGTTGTGGAAGCTCTGAAGCTGCCAACATTAGAAAGGAGATTAAAACTACACACATTGGGATCCAGACCCCAGTGATCACACAGCGCGATGTCACAGAGGTTGTTTCGGAAAATATTTCTAACAGCAAACTTATCACCAAGATCAATGCGCTGCTGTCATAAGGCTCCCTGGAGGAAACATACAACAACAAATGGAAATGAATGGGATGCCATTTAAGGACGTCCCAGCAGGCAATGGAGAGACCCCAGAACTGTCAGTAGTGATGGGAGCCGACTGGAAAATAGTAACTGGCAAAATTGAGAGATTGTCGGAAGCGGTTGTAGAACCTGCACTCAGCTGGGTGGAGCAAGGATCAGTCTACATGTCAGGCATAGACAAAGCTGCCTGCATACAAAATGGTATAATTGAGAATACTGATGAAACAGCTATTTGCATTCTGGGAAATGGAGTCCCTGGGCATCACCATTAAAACTCAGGAGACACCCTGTGACACGGGCGAAATGTAGCTTTAACAGGTGATATACAACAAAGGACAGGACAGGACTCAGATACAACAAAGGACAACAAGAAGTGGAGTTACCATGGCAACACAATGCTCCAAAGCTCCCAGACAACAAGAGAATCCCCCAGAAAAGCTTTGAAGTTAATTTTAATGTGACATTGGTCAAGTGGTACCGTATTTTCACGACTATAAGCCGCACCTAAAACATTGAGATTTTCTCAAAAATCGACGGTGCACCTTATAATATGGTGCGCCTTGTGTGTAGACCAGGCATGTCCAAAGTCCGGCCCGGGGGCCAATCACGGCCCGCGATAAGATTTCATACAGCCGCAACTTCAGTATTACAATGTATTATTTATGGCCCGCTGGCACTAACAGAATAAATAAATTACTAAAATGTAATTCCTCCTTTCTTGTAGATCTTGTAAAAGACAAGAGCAAAATTTTATTTTTTTTAAACTTGGATGATAACAGACAACTTTGCATTAGATTTATCAAACTCATGGAAATTTAAGGTATTCCATACAGTTTAGTGTTCAATGTTATCTGACTCTCCAGATATGAATTAAAGGCAGAATTGTGTTTTTAGAGTTGTTCACGTCTGCCTGAGTGGCTTATATTTGGTTACACTGCCATTTGAAAAATAAAGAGAATTGTGACAATGAAAATTGTTTTATAATAGTGTACATTTGCATGTAACTTTTCTGGTTAAAAAAACATCAGAAGGATCTACTGGCCCCCGGGCATCTTCACGTTATCAAATCTGGCCCTCTTTGCAAAAAGTTTGGACACCCCTGGTGTAGACTGAGGTCCAAAATCTGCTGGGTGCCTTTGGTAGGTGCACTACGGTAAACGCTCCGCCCATTGAAATACAGAAATAGCACCCATAACTGAGACTGCGCCTTTTAGACAGTGTGCCTTATGGTCGTGAAAATACGGTATAATAATGTAAACGAGGACTATATTCAGAAAGGCGCATGTGACGATGTTCCAAAGAGTTGGAAGAGACAGAGAACAAGGAAACTTATTACTTACCTCACCATGCCGTAATAACAGAGGGAAAAGTCACAAATGAGCTAAGAGTGGGGTTCAAAGCCTCGTCACATGAAGATGGCTGCATCCAATAGCCTTCATGGGAGACACCAAAAAGGTGTTCCTACAGATATCCTTGGCCATAATAGACAGAGATGTTGTACGATTCATATGGCTTACAGACCCACCTGATGTGAAGAGCACAAGGTCATGCATAATGAGAATAATGCCTGTACTAGTCAGAACCTCATCAAGCCCCTTTGTACTTACAGCCACAATCAGGAATCATTTGGAGAAATACAAAGTGACTCAACCACATGTTGTGAACGTTCTGAAGGACTCTGTTTATGTGGATGACCTGATTGCCAATCCAAGTAATGTTGAGGAGGCCTATGCAGGGAAAGCAGGTGCAAAGGAGATTCTGGCAGATGCCAGCGTGAGCCTGCGCAAGTGGACAACAAACTCCTGAGAGCTAAAAATAGTGAAACAGTGACCTTGACTACGCACAGGACACTGACACACATGGCTGTGTGCTATGGTGATTGGAGACAAGACAATGGTGATTTTGTCTTTGACCTTTAACACCTGGTGGACATTCTAAATGAAAAAGGAAGCGCAAAGACAAGCATTTTAAGATCCTCAGCAAGGATATTCGACCCCATAGGGCTCTTAAGGCTATTCAGCACATGCGTAAAGTGTCTCTTCCTAGTAATGTGGTGCAGAGGGATTAACTGAGAAGAGGATCTACCCACTAAACTCTTTAAAGCATGGCAGCAGTGGTGTATAGAGCTGTCTCAGACCCACCAAATGGTCATTCCCAGGTGGTATGGCGCAGACAAGGATCCGAGGAAGCAGAGTCAAATGCTGCACGTCTTCATCGACGTCAAGTGAGAAAGTCTGTGGATGAATGTGTAGTAAAATGTCAGTAAGCTGTATTTGCTGACAGAAAGGGAGTTCACTTTCCTGAGTAAGTAGATCCTTTGGTCTCCAGGATCCCCTCAATGGTGTCCAGGTGTTTGTGGTCCTCTACAGTCTGCACTGCTGATCCATGAATACTGGTCTTTGGATTCACTAATGCTTAACTCTGTGCCTGAGGTCTCACACCAGCATGCGAACTGCTGCAGAACAGGTCCATGATGCAGCAAGTGGCTGGACAGGAGAGACATGACAAGTGTATCAACAGCAACCTTCACCAGATGGCAACTGGGTTGCATGGATCTGTAGTCATCGTGGGCTTAAGGTGTCTGTGGATGGTATCAATGAGATAAGCTTTGACATCATCTGTGTTTTCTGTATGCAAATTGATCGAGCTGTGAGTTGATAGGGATAAATGTGGAGTGTTTTTTTCATAGTTTGGGGATGATTCCAGTGCTGATTGAGGTCTCACAGGCTGTGGAAAACAGACCCTCAGTGTCTGAGGATCTGGCCACTGTTTGACTTGGCTCTCTCTTGAGGGCCTTACAATGTTTGTGGTGTGGAAGGTGATTAGGGAATCACAATCAGATGATTTGAACCATGAGCCCTTCTCTACCCACCATTTACCAGCCTAATAAATGAGAGAGAGAACAAGAGAGAACCAGGCTTTGGTTTTGCTGTATACACATATAGGAGATGCATGTGCCAGTGCTGTCCTCCCCCGACTATGCAAATCCAACCACAACCTCGTCCCACCCACACTAACATATACTCTACCAAGGGGTTGTTCTACGGGTAGTCTCATTAAACCACAGAGAGACGGCGCAGTGCGTTGGAGGCCACTAAAGCTCCAACAAGACAGCACTGTGAAGGCACAAAAAATTGTCTAGGTAAGATTCAAAAAAAAAATGTATTGACAATTAGTCAATCAGGATTTCAAATATAAACATTTGTAGAAAAAGAAAAAAAATCAGTTGTTTCTTGCAGACATGAGGCACAACATTGATAATTATCAAAACGATGCTAATACTCATTTAGTAAGATGAGGAGACATGCATCAACTTATCAGATGTTGCAGAGGAATTGCTATAAATAGGGTTTATCCCCCCCGCTGACATAATTAATTCATACATGTATCCGTGATTTGTATAATTTACCCATTAATTATTAAAACACCCATTTAATCTGAAATGAATACTGTACATGTGATATGATCTATTTACAGTGAAAATAAATAATAATGATAATGATGTCCTAAATGAAGACACATAAACTGTGTCTGATTTATACTCGTATTATTCAGTTGTTAAAAACATGCTAATACTTTCTATCGCTCCCATGTTGTTTAGCATTCTCTGTTTCTCTTTTCTAAAGAAGTTGAGCCACTATTATCAAAATCACTAAATGATCAATACAAAACATTTTCTAGTGAAATTAAACCAAACCTACAACATCATCAGGATCTTATACTTTTATGGGCGTTTAAGTGGAGGAGTGTTTTAAATCAAACATGATATTTTTAGCGTGACACAACCTTGGATAAGTTTTTCATTTATAGATTTGTGCTTGAAATTGAAAGTTACAACACAAATAATCATAAGATTTATTTTCCTTTTAATAATTCAGTTACTTTGAAACTGGTTTTTTTTTTTCCCAGAGCTAAAATAACTGAGAGAATCTGAATTCAAATAAACTTGATTTGTAGAATTTGGACAGGTGGAAATGCTGAACAACAAAGTTATAAATACTGGTTGAAGTGTAGACTGTTCTGAAAAATAAATAAGAGACTTGAGATTTTAAGGCCTTGTCGAATTATTTTATGACAATATACTGTAATAAAAAGACTTAATCCAATCAATCGCTGATGGAAACAGGATAACGGCCCATAAGCAGACTGGCTTTTTTACTTCTTTACCAGTATGATATGAAACTGATAAATGTGACTAAACTCAGGAATTGTGTTTTGAATAAATATTGTACAAATATTACTTCCATTCTAAGGTGGCTCAGCGCCATCCACTTTAATAACTCATTATCATTGGCTATGCATATTTTAGATAACAGTGTTATCCTTAAACAATCTCACAGAACAGTTGGAGAAAAGCTTCTATTAAATGGAAATTAAATTTAGTTTTTCATTATTTACAGAGGCCACATTTAGTGCATGAATACAATTATTATTATATGTCTCAGTGCAGAAGCTGACTGGGCCTAGAGGGATGCTGTTTATACAGGAGGGAGGGGGACACAGCTGCTAACAGTAATCAGAACAGTAAAAAGTCACAGCCCCAAACTCGAATATTACACTACAGTGCAGATAAGAAGTTAGATAATACATTATTTTACAACAGCACCAGGTTCAATGAGCTGAAAAGCCCAAAACTGTCTTTTCAATGGTGGCTGACTGAAGGTGAGGCAATAGGCCAGTCAGTGGAGAGCCCATTAGGCAGCAGGTGAAACATGAGGAAAGGTTTGAATGGCAACAGGAGCAGTGGGCCTGCTGCACAGAAGCAACAGATAATATGGCTGAAACAACTCTGAAAAAGTAACTGCTGTACTGCTGCGTGGTGAGGAGCGGAGACAGCTCAGCGTTTTAAAACTGCGGGTGAGCAGAAACTGTTGGTCCCATGCAGCTGCTCCAACATGGAGGGTGGGGAAGAGGGCAGAAGCAGAAGAACAGAAGCAGGCCAGAAAAACTCATCTGGACTGTGACAGAAAGGTTCAGGACAGAGCTGGAGACTTGAAGAGGGTTCGAGGAGCGCTGCAGCAGCGACGGAGCCTCCAGCCATGACAGCAGTGCAGGTGACAACGATGTAGCCCTTCAAATAACATGCACAATACAAGCTAAAGAAATCAATAAAGCGTAATAAGAGTTTTTATAAGCCTCATGCTTGAGGTTGAAACACGGAAGCCAACAGGAGGCAACGCTGTTCCGTGCGAAGAAAGACGTGTTTGACGGAGTCACAACCTTGTATTGTATATATGTTTTCATGCTTGTGTTTGAAATGATGCATGAGTCTCTCACTGGAAGGTAAGAAAGACTCTTCATATGACAGAGAACAAGAAGAACACCCTGCTGCATCCCCTGACAGTGCTAAATGAATAATAGACGGACCCATATGTGTGGTTAGAGATTCAGTGCAGACCGGCAGGAACAAGGACAGAGAGGTGCTTGCTGAGACAAGAGGGACAATAAATCATGACAAATTGTATAAATTACCTGGTCAATTTTAAAACTAGTGATATACCAAGAATGCAATCATAAATTACTTGATGTTTTTGAGTTTATTTCACCGGCTCAGATTCGGTCGTTGTGTCCTCTAGCGTCTCCAAGTGTGTTGAAATCACCTCAGTGATGGAGGACCTCAATCGATTCCCTGGCCATATGAGAGATCCAAGGTTGTGGAAGATATGAAATATGAGGAATGAGTTGCATCTATGGTGTATCCCTCTCTTTGGAGAGATGAAAGTGTGCGTACGTCTGGGAACCAGTTAATCACAAACTCAGCTCACAGCGAGGCAACGAGAGAAATAGTGCAAATGGACTCCTGCTGAAAATAAATTAAAACAGTTTGTTATAAAATAGCTCTGCATTTTTAATATGTCCTACAGTTAATTATTAATACAATCAATATCCATACTGTAATATTATTACATCTATTCAACAATCTATTAATGAATTATCTACATGTTAAAGGTAATTAGGTTCAAATGTTGATCAGGAGACATAGCCAACATTCTTAAGGTTCTGCCACCCACATGTAGGAACTGTCTCCGGTCCTCTCTGTAATTCTCTTTTAACATTTTCTTTTCTTTGTTATTAAAAAAGTAAATCAATAATTACAACCGCAGCCCTATTTTGAAAGGCAGCGAGGAGCAAAAACTCTCACATCACATAGGGTTCTTACATTCTACTCAGAGGCTATTCATAAGATACGGTCTAATATAATTTATTATATTTAATGAGAGTATGAAAAATGGAGCCAATCCATGAGATAAGCACTCAAAAAGATGATTAAATCATGTGCAGTGCTTCAAATTGATGTCGGGGCATTACTCACACAGACTGCACCACTCAATCAGCCAGTCTTTATTAGGAGGAATTCAGTTCTTTCTTCCTCTCTGACACATTGTCTCCTGTTCAGGTGACACTGCTGATAATATGCTCTAAATACTGGATACTTGGTGATGGAAGATGACAGCTCATCTGCATACCTGTCTGCACCTTGAGGAAGCCACATGCACGTGCCTGATAATCGCTCCTGTTGTTAACTGTGATCCCAATGATGACTGGAATAAGTAAGTAAAGTGATCATGATTACTTGGATTCTGGTACATTGATACCTATGTCACCAACATCTTGGGTTTTTGTGTATACTCTAAATAAAACAACAGTTGTGATCTAAAAATGCGCTCCAGTGTGTTAAATTAAAATAAATAATCTGAGTGTATTCCTGGTTCTATAGTAGACAAACGCATATGTGTCCTTTTCTGCATTATTGCATTTCTTTTGATAAAAATCTTTTAGAAGCAGTGTTTCAAACCACCAGGCCCGTATTCAGTGTAATTTCTAAATGAAAGGACACGATGCCTTGGGCAGATTCAAGATCGTGATTCGTCTTCCTGTTAGAGCGGCAGCAACCAAGAAGGAAAATGATGAAACATCTGCTGTCATCAGGTCAGCGGAAAAATAAATCAAAGAGTACTGAGGTAGTGCTCAACAGCAGGCAACCCTCAGACCCACCTCAGAGTTGGTCCCTAATGTCTGTTCAACGCGTGTAATCTCGGTGACATATGTGGATTAAATCTGAGGAAAGCACAAAGGGGAACAAAAGACTGGTAAGAGAATACACACTGGAGCATGAACAACAAGAAATGAGGTTAGGCTGAGGAAGTAGAAGACTATCAGAGCTGGAGGCAAAATGGAATAGCACAGTCAAGCCCTTAATGTTTGCTCTTGATGTAGATGTTGTGCTCTCAGCTCCCATTCTTCTTTCTTTCAAAGCCTTTTCCTCAAAGACATCAGCTCAGAATGCTGTAATGACCGTCGTGACTGCAGATGAATTCTTCTCATTTTTGTCCTTTCGCACAAGGGAGCACTCAAAAATCCCCTGAAAAACAACAATAGTAGATCCCTCAAAGTGCTTCAGGTAATGCTGATAAATACCTTTATCACTGATTTATTTGCTAACATTTGTTTTGTAAATGACATTTTCCATTAAACACGTTACATTATCGTGTGGCTGTGTGTATTTTATGAGACCAATGATTAAAGCAAATGTTCAGTCCATGTGAGCAATGAGAATCTTAAAAGACACTTTCTCTCATATTTCCCCACACGGCCGTACAGTACCTGTTGTTGACATTTTAAACATCTCTTCAGTCACTTCCCTGTCTCATCATCTGGGAGCAGCACAAGAATTCCATTTGAACCCTACATCCAGAGATGATTGGGTCTCTCACCTAAAAAAAAACCCCAAACCTTGAAGGAAGACTTAATTGGGCAATCAACAGCAATATATCATGAAACCCATTGAAAAGTACTTACTTTATGTAACTTTGCAGACTGACATTTATTCGGTTGGGTTATTGGAGCTGCCTTTTCTGACACTCATATTTACCTGTTTAAGTCCTGTCTGGTGATTGGTCAGTTCTGGACATGTGACACAAAGTGTCAGGAAGTAAAATACACACAAGGTTGTGGCACCTGAGGAATGAAAGAGGGCACTTGAAAATGAAAAGCTGCATTCGAAGTGCAATGCATTTATTTCACTTCCACAAAGTCTGAGCAAGCATCAAGGATTTAGGAAGGTTTTTAAATTTATTGGAATCTATTACATGTTTCTACTTAAAAGATACATCTCCTGGATGCACTGGGACACATCATCAGTAATGTATCCTGGGTTCATAGGGTGTTTCGGGTCTCACAACATCATACACCCTTGCCCAGGCGACCCAGCCAGGGTGATCAAGACCCGGCTTGTGTCCCAGTAGCAACCCATGGATCTGCCCTTTTCAGCCACAGCCACCTCGTGGCTTTCTCAGCAGCTTTACTTGAGGATTTAATGGCCCTCTTTTTGGCTGTCCCTGTGACTCCCAATTCGGCCAAAGACTTTGCAGAGGGAGCGTCCTGCAAAGCCCCTACAGCCAACTTCTATGGGCTCGTAAAAGGTCCTCCAGCCCCTGCCCCTGCACTCCTCCACCAGCTCCTGATACTTGGCACGTTTCCTTTCGTTGGCTCCCTCAATCCGCTCTTCCCAGGGCACTGTAAGCTCCAGCATGATCAGGTATTTCGAAGCCTCTGAGATGATGATCATGTCTGGCCGTAGAGATGTTGTTACGATGTGCTGGGGGAATATCAGTTGTTTTCCCAGGTCAACGTGCAGTTGCCAATCAGGAGCTGTGTGGAGGAGTCCCGTTGTTATCTGTGGACCTGCACGAGGTCTCTCTCCAGCTTTTATGAAGGAGATTGCCTTCTTCGGAGCATGATGGTGTTTGGTGGTGCTAATGGCCAAGGCTATGCTCTCAGCCACTGCTTTGAGTACCTGGTCATGGCGCCAGCGATAGCGACTATCAGCCAGGGACTTTGGGCAGCTGCTAAGGAGGTGTTCCAGGGAGCCTCTTCCGGAGCAAAGGGAACAGGTGGGTGTCTCACTCTTTCCCCACGCATGGAGGTTTGCTGGGCTGGGGAGGGCATCGTAGACTGCCGCCACAAGGAACCGGACACGGTGGAAGTCTGCCTGCATGATGTTTGACCAGGTAACACTCTAACGTGCTCTCCCACCTTGCCCATGCCCCCAGCTGCCAGAGTCCCACTGCCCAACCCACTCGCTCTTCCTCCACGCCTGCTCGGACCTCCTCCTGAAGTAGGTGGTTTCTCTCTTTGCCCCGGGCATGGCTGACTTTGGGTCTTTGGGAAATAGCCCAAGCCTGTTCTTCCTGTTGCCACGGTCCCAACTAGTGCCTTTTGCCTTAGGCGTGACTCAGCCACCTCCACTGCCTTTTCTGCCTTCCACTTCCTTCCTGTTTTCACCTCAATCCCGGCTGATGACACCTTGTACTGTAGTCCCTGGAGTCTCTGTACTGTAGGGCTTCTCTTGTGCGTGCGACCTTAAATTCTTCAGTGAGCCCACTGAAGGGTAGCTGCAGGGAGTTACTTGTCCCGTACAGTGCAGCGCTGTTGAGGCTGCGAGGAAGACCCAGCCATCTACGCAGAAAGCTGCTGATCTTCCTTTCAAAGGATTCCACTGTTGTTACTGGGACTGCATACACGAGGAGAGGCCACAAGACTCTGGGAAGGATGGAGTACTGGTAGATCCAGGCTTTAAATCTACCAGGCAGGGCAGAGTTGTCCACCTTAGTGAGCCACCCTCCAAGCTCTTCCGTAGACTTCTGGATAGTAGCAGTGTCCTTCAGGCTGGAGTCAAAGAGCTTTCCCAGGCTCTTGACTGGTTGCACCGTGATCGATTGAATTGCAGTTCCTGAGATTACGAATCGTAATTTGTCCACCACTTTCCCCTTCTTCAGTACCATGGACCTTGACTTGGTGGGCTTGAAACTCATCCTGGCCCATAGGATGAGTCTCTCCAAACCCTGCAAGATCCACCTACATCCTGGGACTGATGTTGTTGTGACGGTAAGGTCGTCCATGTAGGCTCTTATGGGGGGCTGTCAAACACCTGATCTGGATAGAGGCCCTCTGCACTCCACCTCAGCTGCCTTTACCACCATATTCATCGCCAGTGCGAAAAGAACGACGAAGGTGCTACAGCCTGTTATTATTCCTTTCTCAAGGCGATGCCAGTCTGAGGTTACTGACCCTGAAGTGACCCTGAGCCTGAAGTTATCATAGTAATCCAGAATCAGGTCCTTGATCTTACTGGGAACATGGTGTAGGTGTAGCGCAAGCTCAACTAGCTTGTGTGGGATGGACCCGTAGGCGTTAGTCAGGTTCAACCACAAAACCGCTAGTTCTGCTTTGCTCTCATGGGCCTCTCTGATGAGCTATGTGACTACACCATTGTGCTCTAGACAGCCAGGGACTCCAGGGATCCCACCCTTCTGCACTGAAGTGTCAATGTAGTTGTTCTTGAGGAGAAACTCGGTCAGTCTTCAGGAGACGATGCTAATAAACACCTTCGCTTCCACACTCAGTAGTGAGATAGTCCGAAACTGGTTGATGTTTTTTGAGTCCTCCTCCTTGGGTATCCAAATTCCCTCAGCACACCTCCACTGGTCGGCTACCCTCCCCCTTCGCCAGATCACTTTCAAGGCTTTCCACAGATGCCGGAGAATTTCTGGACAGCGCTTGTAGACAAGGTAAGGTACACCACTGGGGCCCGGGGAAGATGCATAATGGGCTGCCTTGATGACTTCTTCAACCTCCTTCAAACTAGGCTCTGCCAACTTGAACTCTGCTGATGGTGGGGCAGGGCTGATGAGCGCTCAGTTGGGTCCTGGGTCTTGACCCCTCAGTGGGTCGCTCATGGTGTTCTGGAGGAAGCGATTCACTTACTCCCTTAAGCACTCAAGTCGGCCACTCTGCTTGTCCCCGAGCAGCTGTTTAGGAGGACTTTTTTCATCAAATTCAAATTATTCTTTCTGTCTAAAAACCTCAAATAGACAATTATCTGCAGTTGAAAAGAGCAGTGGACTTAAGACTAATTTCTTTGTACACCAATATCAAATCAAAGCCTGTAAAAAAGGCAGACAGCAGGAATTGAAGCGGAAAGCAGCGGGGAGTAATATGGTCTGCCCTCAAATGGAGTATAAAATTGCTTAATTGAGCCTTTACAAAATTCCATCTTTGAGTCTCTCAATCACCTAATTTTCAGAACCACAGGGTACCAGAATTCTGGTACCCTGTGGTTAAAGGTTTTAGAGGTGGGAGCCTAAATGTATTCTAATGCAAATAAGTGATCATCATATTTTTTCAAATATATTTGACAATTTCACACTCCCTCCGGAGGACGACAGGCCTGCTCTACTAGCCTGTGAAAATGCTGAACTCTGCCCGCTAGAACACGCACAAACACACACACACACACACACACACACACATTAATCACGATAAAGCTCAAAGTTCAAGCATTTGTTGCAGAGTCTTTTTTCTTGTTTGTTTGTTTGTCCTCCTCCACCACTCATGGAACACCATCTGTTGTTATTTCTCAGATCATCCGTGATGGAGTAAGATGCTCGACTATATCAAACACTCGCTCAACTGCATCGTCTGCTGCCTTGCAACGTGTCACACTGGCCATTATTGCGTGAGCAAAAAAGAAAAAAAACCTCATCTCGATACTATCAGTGTGCTTATTGAAAACTACAGATCCTGCTTGTAAAGTGTGTAATGTTAAACATGACCTGATAGCACGGTAAACAGGTTGCCCTAGTGTTGGCTGCATTTGGGGAAATTATTGTTTGTTCTGGAGAGGTATTTTCAGGTTTCAAATAGGCTTCTTTGTTACCCCCTGGACATGGCCAGCGCTCAGTGCTGGTTAGCGGACTACCTCAGCACGTTGCCTCAGCAACCTGTCCGCAGCATAAGCAGCATTTACCATCAAATCATCATATCATACATACCGCCAATCCTAAAGCTAACATGTAAGGAAAGCTGGGAAAATGACATGGACTTGAAGAACAAAGTGCTGTAGGGTACTTTATCACTGATGATATATTCCAGTCTGGATGATGAGACAAGAAAAACTCTGACATTGCTTTGATGACTATAAGCTTTTGTACACTTATACTGAAATGTGTGTTTTATGGACTGTTGAAAGAATTTGCATTTGTGGAGGAGTATTCCAGCATGAGCCCCAGGAGGAGCATCACTCAACGTCCCTGCACTCGTTTGATGACTCTTGTGTAACAGATGGGACCTCTGCAGTACGCAAGAGCTTTTATTTATGGAAATGACTTCATGGGCAATTAGCAAGATCCTAATAGTCATCAAAATAATTTTATTTTTTGATTCAGAGCAAACTGCGTTCTTGTCTTGCTGTGAGAGAGCCGCGACCTTGGTGTGTCATTGAGCGCATGCAACATGGATAACATCTTGCACAATAAATTCATATCAAGCTGCACTGGACATAAATCAGATATTTTTCCACTGCATCATTTTATGACAGTCAATATGAATAATTCACCATAAAAAAATATTTATTTATTATAACAGTAGTCACTATAATAACTACGCATCTATATTTATTTAAAAAAAACTTAATAGTAAAGTATTATTTCAGAAGTTAAGGTAATAGTGTTTTTCTCTTGTTAGATCTAAGTAGATACGTCTATGACCATAATTTCTCGTCTGAACTTAGCAAATGGAACCAGTATCAGATCGAGAGCCAACATTGCACATTACAAAATGCTGTGGCTAATAAGCAACGTATTATAGTTTGTACGGAGGAGGGGCTGACAGGAAGAGCTCTTCAGAAGCATGGAGACCTCATTATTGTAAATGCATTTTATAACCCTCCACATTCCCAACAGCTTAGAGGAGCTGCAGGGGCTAGCCTGATGCCCAATGTCTCTGTCCCACAGACCCGGAGGTCTCCTGTCACCGATATCCAGGCCTCAGTGTTCCTGAAGGAAGATTATACAAAGTCTGAGGACACACAAACCCTTAATTGAAAGATGTATCTTCTTGTACTAAAACAACACTCACTGTGAAGACTGTCTTCATGATCAAAACCCGTCAATCTCTTTTCCTACCCTGATTATATCAGCATAAGTCATAAAGCCCAACCAAGCCTTGTCATTTCAGAATTCCCCGAATTGATTGTAAGGTGAGCTAAGTGACTGCAGGCCAGTTGTTGTTATGTCCCCCACAAAGAGGACCATCAAAAGGCTGATCTTTTATCTCCTCACACCACAGGGCCACCATGCACAGGAGCCACCGCAGTCAGCATATCAGTCAAAGATGAGCATGGAGGATCCTCTGCTACACAGAGCTTACATGTACCTGGATGTGGAAGGCGGAGCTGGAATAATGATTCTTCAGTGCTTCAAAATCAGTCATCCTCCCCCACTCTGAGTGACAAGCTGACAGATAAGAGGGAGGAACCATATCTGGTGAGATGGATTACAGGGAAGAACACAATACATGAGACTTAAGGGCTGTTCATCTGTGATCAGCAGTACTGGAGCACCAGGGGGGGTTAGGGTTAGGGTGCTGACCATGGATTACATCCACTTTAACCCTGAGTACTATCACAATCATGTGAAGCATCCAGATAGTCGCTTATGTCAGAGAAGGGGGAGAGCAGTACAGGAGCCTGCTGGAGGACTAGTGGAGTCAAACCAGCTGAAGCTGAACACCTCCAGGTCCAAGGAGATGGTGTTGGACTTAGACAGGTCAGAACCACATCAGCAACCTTGTACATCAAAAGGGTGGAGGTGGAGGTGGAGGTAGAGGTGGTGGAAACCTATACTGTAAATACCTGGGATTTGACAGGAAACCAAATAATGGAACGATCTTTACAGGAAGTTTCAAAGTTTTATGAGAAGATCGGGGTCCATCTGCAGAAAACTGCGACTGATGGGTCACTAGTGCTCTTCTGTGCTGTAATGTGTAATGGCAGAGAGGAGGACCCTGGAGAACCTTCGCTCCATCCTGGACAATGCCCAGCTTCCCCAACACAACACAGTCACCAAGTAGAGGATAGTGTTCAACGGTTTCTGTCCATGTACTGCTGCAACAACACACCTAAGAAGGCTAAACCATTACTGTAGATGTATATTGTATTATATATTGATACACTTGTTTTATTATTCATATTTAGATGTATTTCTGCACTGTGATATACAGTATGTATATTTTAAAATGAATGTTTTCCTTCAATTACATAGTTTATTTATAGCTTCTGCTATATTTATAAATTGTCTTATCCTTTATGCATATTTCTTCTCTTCGACCTGCATTTCACTGAACGCATGAACCAAAGTATGACCCTGAAAACCACACAAGTAAAATTCTAAAGTTGCTTTAATGCTCGTTATAAGATTTAACATACTTGTAATGAAATGTTATGTGTTGTATGAACAGCAGAACACATTTGTGGGGTACGTCACTTTATAGAATGTAGTTGGCAAGTGAATGTTTCTGACAATGGGCACCATGTCAATTACCATTACCATATAAATGTATTTAATCAATGAAGCTCATTAAATTAGATGTAAGATGGATGTGGACAAGTACACTAATAAACATTGGGGAATATACATGCGTGTACAATGGCACATACAAATGATTTGAAGGCATTTAGCTAGCTAATGTATTTTCAACTGTAATACACAGTTCTAGTTAAACATTAGTGCATCCCACTTGACATCAACAAGCCTTGTTATATATGCACCTCACTTATGGAAATACCTGCATTGTATTTATGGTCATCATTAGCATCCACTGGTAGGAGAGGGACTCTAGAGGGATCACACCTGCAAATGGGGGTTGCTGCATCTTTAGCTGAAAGAGGCTAGTGTTAACAGCTTTGCTTCATATTCATTATTGTCAAGGATTTAACATTTAACTGGAAAAAAGAGAGTCTTTAAACTTTTTACATGACTATGTAAAATATGCAGCTCTCCCTCTATTTATGTCGTAACGCATCTAACTAAGAAAACAGCTAATCAGCAGCATTTACAGATATGTGAATGTTGCACAAGTCTATGCTCTGTTTCTAACCCCTGACCTGACATTGTTATTTTTAGAGACCTCTGCAGCTGATTATGCAGCAGTACCTCCGTTCCTGAGTTAACAAGCAGCATGAGTAGCAGATGCAACCAGCCTGGTGCACCTTCATATACTGGCAGAGCAGAGGTGCACAGGACGTTCTGATAGCAGCAGCATCTGTTCATTTCATATACAGGCAAATCTGTGTATGGAAACACACACTAGAAATCTGTTTATGACTTGATGTGTCCCAAGCATAAACACAGGTTTCAATTCAGCATTTCAGGTTTGGATGAAATTTATCATTGCAAATGAAATCAGAATCAAAATCAGGACAACAAATCACTATGAATTCCATATTTATAGATCACAACTATTTGCTAATCTGAATGTTAATCAGATGTACTAAGTCCTATTTTTTTTAACCTAGCCAGGAATCTGAGCTTTCATTCACTTTCCCCTGTTTAAGGTTTTGATATTTTCAGTCATGAATGTTATGGCAGTTCGTAATGCTACTTATATCATGACCCCAACAACAAATGCATTGTCTGATAGTTTACTTGATTTTAAAGCAACTTTCAAGTTGTCATTAGGCCTCAAAACATGAAAGTCCCTAAAACTGTTTATTTACCAAAACAAAAATCTTCATCTCACTTGTAGAAACTATCTGTATTTCTTCATCCAACCAATGTATGATTGAGCATCATTATTATGGAAAAATGAATATGTTGCCTTGTCAACATATTTCTTCTGACTTGCTTTAATGTATTTTACATTATCATTTTAAGTTTTCAACTGTTTCATGTACTTTTACTGCATAGGCATCTCTTTAATGTTGACCTTAGATGGTGAGGAAATAGTTTAGTAATTTAGAGCTGACATTTATGGAACACTTTTTGGATTAGTTTTTTATTTCATGCACAGTCTGGTGGTTTATCAAAGTTAGAGTTAACAAATTACCATGAAAATCCTCCTGCATTTACTCCTATCCTTTGCTTTAAATGGGAAACTATTAAATATGTTTAACAAACCATGAAAGTGGTCTGACACAACCTGAGAGGAGAAAGAGAACAGGAGATGAAGAAAGGAATTTAAAATTAAGGCCTCATTTGTAAGGCCTCCTATCACAAAGTGCTGTGTTTGGAGCATCAAAAGATGTGAAAGTTATTATAAATTTGTTTATCTCAGATACTGACATGATACTTTACATTAGATTTATTTTTACAGTCTGTGGGAGGTGATGTCATAGAATACATCTGAATAGGTAGAATGCTTACTATTGCTAACGGTGCCCCCTTTTTCTTTCCAAACATCAGAGCTGAATAGCAACATCATCGTTGTGAAATGGGTTTGAATTTTAAATAAAATGAGGGGTAGAGAAAGAAAGCAGTGACGTGTGATGAAGTTGCAGGTAAATTGTAATTTGAGGAATCCATTTGAGAGGCTATACTCATATAAAGGGCAATTTCCTCACATCCCAGGCTCTCTATGGGCCCCTCTTCCTGCCTAATGATAGCCATTCAGTTCCATGTCATTGCTCCTGTCTTGGACCTTTTCTTCTACCTTCACTTCCACTTCCATGTACCTGGGAATGTCATTTTAAAGAAGCAGTAAAGTTAAGTGTTATTTAGAGACACCATACAGGCATATATAATAAAATAAAAAAAAGTCCATCCCATAAAAGGCTCATCCCATATGCTTGCACACCTTTACCTCAACACCAGCACACAGTTGTTTGAGGGAATTACCGCAGGAGCAATCATTTGAAGCAGCAGGACTTTCTGTTCCCTCAAAATTGCCTAGTTACACCATTGTTGCTCAACTAGGAAGGTCCACGTTAGGTCAAATGTCTAATTTAATGATATAAATGCATCTAAATTCTGGAGGTTGCAAAATATGTACGTTAAATAAGTTATTCTCTAATATTGGTCATGGATTCTGTGCTGGTTGACATGTGGTTAAATTTGCATTAGGGTTTTAACAAATATTCTGAAAATGCAATGCAATGATGGGTGAAACTTTTTTCATACACCATATTTGTATGAATGACGGTAACCCAGTGTTTCCACTTCCTGTCCTGGCTGTGAGGCCAGTATGGCCATCATGTGACCTTGAGCTACAAACAGGAATCTTTTCAAAAAGTCAAAATTGTAGAGGAAGAAAAATAAATTAGCTGGTTGGCATTTACCTGCTGATAGGAGTGGAGTTGACAGAGAAATATGACTGGACGATCTTGGTTTAAATATCAGGCGATGGAGAAAATGTTGACGTTTCAATTTAAATGGGAATGTGGGACAGTTTAAGCATCTCCACATGCAGCAGCTAAAATATCAGTTTATGTCCTTTTTGCTTATCAGCTCACATGCTGACAGACTTCTTTCCAAATGTGTTGCGAACGACAACAGTAGCCTTAAATACCAAATCAGCTGGATGGAAGTTTCCCTTGTATTCTGTAGTAATATAATTGATATGAATTTTGACATTCCTAAATCATTATTATGTCTTATTAATTGATCCACTAATGGCTGTTTTATTTTTTCTTCTACTGGCTCAAATTCCTAGCAACCTGATTGTAACGTTGTGATGATGTTTGACATTTTGGGGACCGTTGGAGGAGCAGAAGAGGGAGAAAGCGTGAGGTGCTCTTAATGTATGTCCTCGCGATCATTGGCAATGTCATATGTTCAGTTCTCTGGTGATGTGTATTGTACAAATGACACCTTTCACCTTTCCAGGTACCTTAAATGAAGGCCATAGGCGTCCCTGCACAGAAGCAGAGCTGCAGCTATACCGTTAAATAACGCTTTGCAGCAGTTGAACTCGCACACCTTCGCATTTGTTCTCTTTGAAGGTGACAGTAAGATGAATGTCACCACTTCCGTGACATTTAAGCAGCAGCTTCTATATTACTATTAAATGTCAATCATGTCAATAACGCATGCTGATTCTATTTAAATCCGCTGATATATCACTCCAGGCCGCCCCGCTGAAATTACCATTCAGGTGATGTTCAATCATTTGGGAAAGACGGTTAGGCAACAAAGCCGATTAAATTCGGCTTTGCCTCAGCTCCAGGAGAGAGGTGTAATGACTAATCTCGTATCATTTTCTGCCTGCGATGGCTGGAACTTATCCACAATGCTGAGATGAACCTCTTTCAAATAATCCGTGAAGAACGTCGAAACAAATGCAAGAAAACAGAGTGTCTTTGCTTTGTTTTGGCTTGTAAGTTGTTCCTCTCAAACCTAAATCGTCACAGCATGAAATTTCACATAAATCAGACATATAGTAAGATCAGTGACAGCTTGTTGATAGGAGGCACTGGAGCATTTTTTTTTTCATTCACAAAATCTGCTCAGGATTAGTTTAATTCAAAACCCTGTTCATTAACAGTCAGTGGAATCCCTCCCCTGTCCTCCTGGACACAGAAGCCACTGTGTCACTGCTGAACTCGGCAACATGGAAGCATTTCTTCTACCATAAACCACCCCCACAACCCTACATGGTTACGGCAATTCTGAAATCGACATTGTTGCCTCCAGTTGCCAGTGTGATATGTAGGAAATGCTCTGCCAGCCTTTCGCATTCCGTGTAGCACACTTTGGAGCCAGCCTGCTTTTCAATAGCCTGAGCTTCTCTCAGCATGACCCCATGAGTTTAGCGATCCACATCATGGCAACAGTACTGTTCAATGGACTGGCTTGCCTCTGACCTTCACTCATCAGCCCCAGGTGGACACTAATGTGTCGTCTGTGGTACAACCACTTTTGCTGCTCGTCATTGGACCTGCCCAGCAGGATGACATCTCACCCAAGCTACGGAGCAAGTTTGATGTCAACATTATTAGCCATGGATATCCAAACTGTTGGGTGCAAAGACTGTTGCCCTTTACCAACTGGAGACGAGCTCACACAGTCACACAGATCAACAGTTGTCACAAAGTTGAACCTCTGCCAGGAATACCTCCAGGTACCTTTACGTTCAGACAGCTGCAAACTAACTCCATTCCTTACCCACAACAGTGAGCTTTGGTGCAAAAACATTGCTGGGGTTAGTTGGAGTTCAGGCTCATCTTGTTTTCAGCAAATCGTGTCCTCCGTCCTGGCAGGGATCCCAGGCGTGGCCATCTACCTTCATGACGGTGGTCAATGGAGCCAATGCCACCACACACGATGAATGCACCGACTGGGCATCACCTCACACTCAACGGTGGCAAGTGCATTTTTGCAGTCTTGTCTGTCAAGTATGTGGGGTTTTGCCTCTAAGCTGAAGGCATAAGCCAGCTTCACTCGAACACCGAAGCCGTCCAGTGAATACCTAAGCCCATGTCACCAGCCCAAGTTGCCTCCTACCTAGACATTACTACAGATTTTCTTGCATTTCCTACCCTGGTATCCAGACACAATGGCTCTACTGTGCAGAATACTAAAAACTGATGAGCCCTGGCTCTCAACGCCTGCCTGTTCTGAAACTGTGTGTTGCCTTAAGACACAGCTCAAGTTAAGCCCCGCCCTGCCGCACTTCAATGAGCCAACCCAACACTTGTGACACATGATGCCTCTACCATAGGCGCAGCTATGACCCAACTCCAGGGTAACTGAGAAAAAATGATTACCTTTGCCTCCATTGCACTCAGTCCTG